>NC_051162.1:17766776-18066776 GCF_013339745.2 Dermacentor silvarum
ACATGGCCTGCCCAGCTCCATTTCTTCCGCTTAATGTCAACTAGAATATCGGCTATCCCCGTTTGTTCTCTGATCCACACCGCTCTCTTCCTGTCTCTTAACGTTAGTCCTAAGATTTTTCGTTCCGTCGCTCTTTGTGCGATCCTTAACTTGTTCTCGAGCTTCTTTGTTAACCTCCAAGTTTCCGCCACATATGTTAGCACCGGTAGAATGCAATGATTGTACACTTTTCGTTTCAACGACAGTGGTAAGCTCCCAGTCAGGATTTGGTAATGCCTGCCGTATGCACTCCAACCCAATTTTATTCTTCTGTAAATTTCTTTCACGTGATCAGGGTCCTCTGTGAGTAATTGACCTAGATAAACGCACTCGTTACAGACTCTAGAGGCTGACTGGCGATCCTGAATTCCTGTTCCCTTGCCAGGCTATTGAACATTATCTTTGTCTTCTGCATATTCATCTTCAACCCAATTCTTACACTTTCTCGATTAAGGTCCTCAATCATTTGTTGTAATTCGTCCTCCATGTTGCTGAATAGGACAATGTCATCTGCAAACCGAAGGTTGCTGAGATATTCGCCGTTGATCCTCACTCCTAAGCCTTCCAGTCTAACAGCTTGAATACTTCTAAGCATGCAGTGAATAGCATTGGAGAGATTGTGTCTCCTTGCCTGACCCCTTTCTTGACAGGTATCTTTCTACTTTTCTTGTGGAGAACCAAGGTAGCTGTGGAATCCTTGTAGATGTTTCCTAAGATATTCACGTATGCCTCCTGTACTCCTTGATTACGACTCTATGACTTCTGGTATCTCTACTGAATCAAATGCCTTTTCATAATCTATGAAAGCCATGTAGAGAGTTTATTGTACTCCGCAGACTTCTCGATTACCTGATTTATGACATGGATATGATCCATCGTAGAATATCCCTTCCTGAAGCCAGCCTGTTCTCTTGGTTGGCTGAAGTCAAGTGTTGCCCTGATCCTATTGGAAATTATCTTGGTGAATATTTTATAGAATACTGAAAGCAAGCTGATGGGTCTATAGTTCTTCAGTTCGTTAACGTCTCCCTTCTTATGGATTAGTATAATTTTGGCGTTCTTCCAGCTCTCCGGTACACATGAAGTTGTGAGGCATTGCGTATAAAGGGCCTCAAGCTTTTCAAGCATGATATCTCCTCCATCTTTGATTAAATCTACTGTTATTCCATCTTCTCCAGCAGCTTTTCCCCTGGTCATGTCTTTCAAGGCCCTTCTAACTTCAGCGCTAGTTATAGAAGGAGCCTCTGTATCCGGTTCATCACTATTTTGAATGAAAGTAGCTTGGCTGTTTTGGGCACTGTACAGGTCAGTCAGTCATTTCCTATATGTTGTCTTAAACCTCCTACTCGGAAGCTGCAAATTTTTTCTATGCGAGCACCAGTCCGAACTTGTTTGCTTTTACCCTTACTGCCTCTATGTTGGCCTGTTTCTGCCTGACTAATTTTGCTGTTTCTCTGTTCAAAATTAGAATCGTAGACCTCACTAACCTATGATCACTGCCCTTTATCCTGCCTAACACTA
Source organism: Dermacentor silvarum (assembly GCF_013339745.2). Taxonomy (NCBI): domain Eukaryota; kingdom Metazoa; phylum Arthropoda; class Arachnida; order Ixodida; family Ixodidae; genus Dermacentor; species Dermacentor silvarum. The sequence goes on from NC_051162.1 coordinate 17,768,337, forward strand.
CTACATCCGGCAGCACACAGAAGAGTTCAGAACAGTGGTGTTCATGACAGAGGAATTCGGCACCAACTCTGGGTCACGGATGAACTGTGCTAAAAGATTTCGACTATGGTTTGGCTCATGGATCTTAAGGTGGCATAGTTCGTTGATATTGAATGGTCTGTGAGCTACCAAAATACCTTGGCGTTCCGTTGGATGCATTTATTTATCTCAGAAATACTGCTAGCAGCGATGGGGACGTCAGCAGTGCACAGAAAAGAGCTGATCATATTCTCCTAATAACGGAAAGACGGCATTTTCAACACGAAGAACAAAAGAAACAATAATAATAATTGAGCGTACATTACAGCAATAAAGAACAAAGGATACATTGGGCGTATAGCTCCTCCTCAACCAACAGGGAACTGCGCGTGCACATTAATAATTCCGCTTACATTTGATTGACAAAGAACCTGACAGACATTGAAGATATGACACCAGTTCAAACGAAATTTAACTGCACGAAAATGGTTATCAGTAGCGGCTGAGAAGTGTTGCCGATGCCTGAATCGAGATACTAATACAAAAAAGAGAAAGGAGGAAGGAACGCTGTTAAGATTGCCCACGAAGTGCGCATATGAATCAAGGTAGACTAATACATCCAACTATTTTGAGGGCAACCAATTACATTCTGTAATGGTGTGCGGAAAGAACGAGTTTTACAGCGTAAGCTTTTATGGGCTCGTTCCAATAGCCGTTTCCGTTCGCGGTGGTGTCCGCCGCCGCTGCTGCGGCCGCCTTTTAGGACCTTAACAGCTATCGCCGGAAATGCGAAAAAAGTACCCCCGGGATCGAACCCGCGCCCGCTGCGAGGGAGCCAGATACTCTACCACTGAGCCACGCAACCGCTGTCGGGCAGGGAAAAAATTCCTTATAAGCGCTCCCTATAGGCGAAGACGACCGAAGCCTCCGCCAGTATGGCGGCACCATCTGGATAATGCGCCTGCAAACGCAGCGTCCGGAGGCGCAGAGGACGAGATGCGATTACGAGGCGCGCAATCAACGCGATTCCGACCAACGCCACGTGTTCTGGATACCTCTTCAGTACACGTTATGGCATTTCCTCGCAAGGTACGAACCGCCGCTGGAGAAGCGAATGGTAGAGCTACGTGAGCGGCTACAACCAGGCATCACCGGGCTCAGCAGACTGCTGTGCAGAGAGCACGACAAGCCGCAGCTCGCCGTCGACGGAGGGCGGACAGTTCAGATCGTTCTCGTCAAAACGGGGCGAAGAGACTTTGTCGCGAAGACCCTGGTGTGCGTGGTGCCGAAATTGGAGCTGCTCTAGAGCTGCTCTACCAGCTTACGCTGTGACTCTGCTGCGTGTGCCGCGCAGGCCTGTGACCTTTTTTTTAACGTATTCATTTTACAAGTGTATTCCCTTAATTACTTGAGATGCCGAGAGCGTGTGACGCGCTGTGTGGTTAGCTCTACATATTTGCCTTTCTCAGTGCCTGACTTTTCATGATAAATCACAAAGATGTATTTCAGTCTGTCATTAGGCCTTCGCGTCTGTAATAACTTGATATGTGCCTGTTTTAAAAGAGCGCACGTTGAAATGCGCCAGCTGTATGAATTGTATGCGAATCTGTCTCTCTTTGGATGCTTTCTTTTTTTCTAATACTAACTTAACTATGGGGATCCCAAACCACTGCACAATGTTCGAGACGGCGCGAATAAATGTTTCGTATGCAAGTAACCTTATTTCTGGTGTGGAGCACCTTAGGGACCTCATTAAAAAGCCCAACTGCCGTGAGGCGCTCTTTTCTGCATAGGAGACGTCTTGGTTCCGCTTAAAATCTGAGCTGAACATGACACATAAATACCTAAAATACGGTACAAAACAGAGCTTATAGTCATTTGATAACGTAGGCAGATTGGAGCGGAAGTCGTTTACGCTTTATAGTCATAGCCACTGTCTTTTTTTCACAATTTACTTTCGTTTGCTATGTTGGGCACGAAGAACTTAATTTTAATCATACCAAATTTGAGAACTGCTGGTGACGTTGACTACTAATTTCATGATATAGGATTCAGCCGTCTGCAAATGAACTGATGCTTACCGGAATGTCTTGTGTATAGCGGTTGGTGAAAACTAGGAAGAAAACTGGCCCTAGCGCTTATTCTTGCGGGATGCATGACTGCACTGGCAATGAATGCCATCGGCAGTAGCCCTCTGTTTCCGGAAGGAACGGTAAGCTCTAATCCACCCGAGCAAATTATCGGTTTTTAGTATAGCATTAAATTATTTAAATGTTTGCGATGGGAAACCAGGTCGAAATCTGTTTCGAAGTCTAAAAAATGATGTCGACTTGGCCTTGCCTATCTAATAACCCTGTCACACTGGGCATTCTAATGTCATTAGATTCGAATGACGTTCGGAACAGCAAATGCCATTCGACCCGTGGTGGTGCTACACAGAAAAAAAGATAATGTTATTTGGTCATGACATCAATAGCGATATTTACAATACAATTGGCAAGAACAGTACAACAAGGTATTGGTCAGTGTTTGAACAGTCAATCTATTTAGTTAAAAATAAATATGAGGCGTCGCTTCACTGAAATAATACGCAATTAAACTTGTCTTTCAGAATGTCTGGCCACAATAAGCCAAGACAAGGCTTAGCAAGCTTGTGAGCCATAGCCGATAAATTGAACACAAACGATACGACTGACGTGGCGGTGCTGAACGACGACGCTCAGTTTTAGCAGGTGAAGCGGATAGTTGCTATGTGCCTTGCTTTTTACGTGCATACAGGCACCCGTTTGTTTACAGTATGGCCGACTCGTGAAGCGACTGCGGCCAGACGTCACTGAGGTGGAGATTAAAAACATTTTGTGATAGCCTGCCCTACAGCTTTTCCGTCGTTAAAATTACAGATACCTTAAAACACGCAAAATAATTGCCTTTTTTGCATGAACGCTTCTCAAATTACGAACGCTTAATGTCATATTTTACCTTGTTTCTGGAGTAGAGAGTACACATTCGCTTCGAGTGCGAAGCTACAGTGGCTATAGCGAAGCCGAATGAGTTTCTCGAACCCATTCGATTGCGGAAGTCATTCGAGTCGAATGGCATTAAATATCGCTGTGTAGCAGCTGAATAATGCCATTCGATGCTAACGCCATTATGTTCGAATGACATTAAATCGTCCACTGTGACAGAGGTATAATACGGCTGCAATGCCCTGAGCGGTTTCCAGCAGTTGTATTATACTTGACAATACTTATAGAATTCATGTCAAGTTCACATTACTGGAAAGAACTTGTATCGGCCCTAAAACGTTATGCCCGAACAATCGTTCCCCATAATTTCTCATTATTTGGAAGAGATAAAGCCTGCACTTTATTTTTGGCAACACAATGAGGCCCGAATCGTACGTACACGTCTCTCGCGACAACGCCAACTAGTTCTTTGAGATGGTCGCTGCGGGGTGATGATGATTGTGATTTTCCTACCATGAATCAGCTAGCTCCGCTAGGATCAGCAAGTTGGAATCAGCTGGCGCAAGACAGGGGTAATTGGAGATCGCAGGGAGAGGCGTTCATTCTGCAGTGGTCATAAATATAGGCTGATGATGATGACGACTATGAGTGATACCCACTAATAGGGACCGGACGAGAAGCCTGTTGGCGTGGTAATTATGATGACGAGGCTTTGCAAACAATTACACATAATAATAATAATGTACTGGCCAAGAATTGGGCGGTACATATTGTGCCAATGGCAACTAGCTCTTTGAGATGATTGCAGCATCTTGATAATGGTTATGATTTTCATACTATGAATCCTGCCCACTACAGACAAGAAGCGTGTTGGCGTCGTAATTACGACGATTTCCACTCAATGGCACATACCCACAACGAGGTTTTGGCCAATATGCGACCCCGTACAATAGGAATAAGTAAGAAGATACAAGACTATGTAATATTTGTCGCATAGCGCGGTGCTGGTATGTGAGAGATCATGTGCGCGCCAGTTTAATTTACGCCGAAGACGCAGAATTAAAATTACCGAACTTATACCACTTGATTACCCGCTTCACGAAAGCCTGAGTTTCACTTGCATTCCCTGCGCATCATGACCTTAGTTGCTTTTGCGCCACAAAACCACACATGACGAAGTACATGACGAAGACCTGCGCATTGCATCTGCATAATTTTCTTTTCTTTCATGTTTTTTTAGCTCATTACGTGCGGTTCATATTGCAATGCGCTGACGCTTAGGATGGTAGAAAATTGCAGAGCATGTTCGGAGGCACGGTTAGATTGAATCTCCACTGATATCTCAATTTTCACTTGAGGGCGCGCCCGTGTGACAACGTGAGCGATGTGTGTCCAACACTGATCTTTATGCACAGGCGACATGGGCCGGATGAGGTCCCAATGGCGCAGGGGCCTTGCTCCGCCCTGTGTGGTTTTCTCGCGTTTGTTGACGCCACTAACGACACCCGCATTCGCATCGAGGCACAGGGCGAGCACGGACACACGGCACTTGTACCGCTGGAGCAATGCACAGCTTGCGGTGGGGCTCTGTGTAGGGCGGCCGATGTTTAGGGACAACTGTTTGGGTCCTGTATGGAACGATTCACAGAAACAGCCTGAGAGGCTACTTCGGAACATGAGTGAAACATATTTTAACCGTCTTTTTTACTGTTCTAGCTGTCTCCGTTGCAAGCGTAACAACGACGGCAACACTGAAATGGCAATAGCGCACTGTACAATTTCTTGCCTTTTAATTCAGAATCCTGCCTTTAAACAGAGCACAAAGGTAAGTTTAACAATACAGAAAATAGCCTTCTGTTTACTGCTGACAAAAAAAAAACGAAAGTTAACCGCCGCGGTGCAAAGAGCAGTCATACGGATAAATACCTAACAGGTGTTATGGAAAGCATGTTGTATTCACGTTTGTAGAATGTCTATAGGAAGACTTACTAGTTATTTTCGGCTGCGCTCGCATTTATGTAGAAAAGAAAGGTAATAGTAAGTGCAGATATAATTTTGCGCAACTCATCACTGACAGGTGAGACACCACCTAGCCATTCGACGTATATGCAGCCATTCCGTATGTACCCGCCTTAGCGCTGTAGTGTCTCTGGCGCTACTATGCTAAGCCCACGGGCGCGGTATCAAACCCCCGACCGCAATGCAGCCGCCGTGTACGATGTATCGATTGGGAGCAGGTTAAGGAACCGCAGGTGGTGTGGTCAAAATTACTCCGATTTCTCCCATTACGGCGCGTCTCATGGTCATATCGTGGTTCGCGCACATAAAGGCCTCGTATTCAAAATGAAATTTTACATGGGCGCCCGAATTCTGAAGCAGCGCAGGCATGGTCAGGCATAAGAACGAGGTGGGTCGTGGTAGTTGTGTATAGTGAAACGTACAGTCCCAACGAAAAAAAATGTCACAGTTTCGCCCTAAGGGCGAAGCAATGAATGCGATAGCAACACAGCAATGTCACACGAAGTAAGGTGAGCGGCTTTGGTAGCAATATGAATTGTAGTAAACATGAGCTGATTAAAGAAAGCAGGTGTGCTGCGGCGTAAGTAGACTGACATGAAGAGAGACTCGATCACCACGAGAAGGCGCGTGTGAAACGGTGGTGTTGATGAGAAGTGCTTCCCGTGGGCAGCGCGTGCGAAGGGACACACTTGTAGCGCTGCACTGCCGATCCGGGCAGCATTGCATGTGTAGCGTGCGTTGGAAAATGTGGCCCGACTATTACTAACTGAACGAACAAGCGTGCTGTGAGCGCGCACAAACATGAATAGATCACACTGAATGACTGCAGACAACGACCGTCAAAACTCTGGCAGCAAGCGGATACGCCGCAGCGGCGAAAGTACGTGCGGTCTATCGCTCAACGGAAACTGAGCGGCGAATGCACGGCGCATAAAGGTCAGAGCCGTGTGGAAATAAGAGACGGTGCGAGCGAGCGACGAGCGCGGTTGTTGGCAGAGTGGTAGTGCGCCCCCCCCCCCCCCCCGCTCCTTCCGGCGCTGGCTTCCCGATTCCTTGCTTGCGCGTGGGAGATTGAGTGCATTCGCTCTCCTTGATAGCGCGCGTCCCCGCACGCTTCCACTCGGGCACACGGCACGCGGCGAAGATTTTACCTATAGGGAACCTCACGGCGACGGCGACGCCGACGGCAGAAATCCGGTTGAAGTGTCCATATAATTGCTATCGCAATAAAAAGATTAGCAGAAGTGACTTTTTGCCGGAGCGGCTAAATCACTACACACGGCACAAATGCCTGGTGGCCGGAGCGCCACATTGCATTTTCCAAAGCAAGGGTGGCCGTCAGAAATCGTTTCGTGACTTTTCCATACCGGCTTCGAGTCACTTGTGCCGCATGTCGTGATTTTGCGCTCCGCTCCCCAGTCATACGTGCTAATCTTTTCCCGTTGGGACTGTAGAGTGGCGCAATGTAAAAAACCTGTGCAATAAAGGAGGACACAGAAAAGACGCATATACTGAGAAGTGTGGAGAAGGACACGCCTAACTCGATTAAAAAATTCGAAAAAAGAATTTGCGCTTAGGTCTTCACTGTTCTTGCTCACATTTTGCAGAACGATCGTATTTTGAGATCTACGTCGTTCAATATAACACTTGGCACAGGTAATTGCCTCTGTCTTAACAAAAAGGTCGCAGTTTTGCCCGAAAGGCGAAGCATCAATTGTGATAGCAAATTACTGCAGAAAATAGTCCAGAAACGTCCAGAAAATAGTCCAGAAATGTGATAGCAAATTACTCCAAAAAATAGCCGTTCAGGGAGGGTTGCCGTGTGTTTCCCGCTACTCTTGAATAGGTAAAAACCCTCTCTTAATTGCTGCTTTCTGCAGCTTTCAGAAGGCGGCGACGCAGGTTTATGCTTGCGCCATCGCGGTAGAAGCTTGAGTTCCCTTAAAGGGCCACTGAAACGGTTCGGACAAATTTTGTAGAAGCGTAGGGTACAGCACAGCTACAGTAAAATATTCGCACAACAATTTGTGTGAAGCCTCTCAAACTAAGAGACCTACGGACGATTACAAGTTACCCTCGTCCCTAGCTCTGCTTTTTCTATTCAACTCGTTCGCCTAGTGATCGGGGCTCAGCTCCGCCTTCACTAGCTCTACGTCGTGATATGACGTCGCGTTATCTACTTCTGGTTTTTTTGGAGCCAGCGCGCCCGCGGACGAACCCTCTCCAACCTCTCCGCCAGCCGTTAGGCAATCGATCCCAAGCGAGAGCTTCGAAATAGCGTGCGTTGTAAGGGTTCTGTCGCAGCGCTGAGTACGTCCGGTATTCCGGTAACCACAGTTACGCTGGGCATTTTGACGAATGGGTGGAAGCGTGGCCCCTCCATACAACTATTGCTGTGATGACGGAGCTTCGGTCAGCGCAGACGTAAGTGAGCCTAGTGAGTGGCCTGATCGGTCTAAAGTCGCAACATAGACGCTCACAGAGAACACATAAGACATGATGTGCTTCAAGATGGCACCTGTTCTGTTGTATGTGTTCTCTATCGGTGCCTAGCCTGCGCCCTATATCTTCTTCAATGTGCTAGCAATAGCACGTACGGAATTCAGCTCTCGAATAGCTAGCGTATGAGAGGAGTTGCCATATCTAAGCGCTTATCTTTCTATAGTGCAGAAGCGTGGCCATCATTGACTGGTTGGCACCGCCTTCCCACGAGCATGGCCAAATACTTTCTGCCTTCCTTCTGTTCCTGCAGTATAGGATCATTTCAATAAATTTAAAATTTATTCGGTTGTTTTACGTGGCAAAAGCTAATGCCATTGTAAGGCACGCCATAATGGAGGTCTCGGGATTGATTTTGACCAGCTGTGTTTTTCTTATTTGTACCTAAATTTTCGCGACCTAAATTTGAGTTCATACTCAGAGTTTGTTCCCTCCTTGTATCATTGCTTTGTACGCCTGCCTTTGCACTCATGATGTAGAGGTGCCGTCATCATTGCTCTCAGAAAGAAGAAAAAGCAAATCAGTCTAAACGCTCACGCTGGCCATCAGACAACAGCAGTGGTGCTTCTGCGAAGTATTAGAACATGAATGTTTTACCTTTTGCTTTGCAGTATTTCCATTGTCCCGAAAACCTGCAGTATAATTTTGTCACTCACCAATAGTACTTCACATTCGTGTGCCATATGTTCATTACAAGAATAATAAAGTGAATTGTTGTGAAATAAGGTTTATAGCTATCATTGATCAACACATTGAAATGTTTCAGTGAATGACGAAAGAACGAACGCAGATAAGTGAGCATTCAATAAGGTACTCTGAGCTACCAGTGACCCTATCGTGGACGATCAATAAAGTTATTCTCTCTCTCTCTCTGAGTAACGTTAGAGCGCAGCTTTCTAGCGTACCCTACACGGTTTGGTGTAGATGGCTTCTATGTACTGCTGGGTCGATAGATATGTTGGAGGATATATTTGTGGATATAGTATATGCAAAGGCGCTATTCGGCACGATTGTTCGGCACTGGAAATAGTATAAAAATTATGGTTGATCCCTCTTGCATAGGAATCGGTAGAACACGAAAGTGAAACGTGTCTTCACAGAATATATTGCATGTTTGTTTCGTGAACTCACGGTCCACTGCAGCGAAATGCGCATGATTTGCGGGCCGGCGACCATGTTGGAGGTTTGCTTAGCGCGCGGCGACCTGTTGGCAAGCGCCGTCCTGCTGGCGAGTGGCATCGGCGAAGGTGCGAGCATTCTGATCCGGCTTCGCAGTGGCTAGGGCAGCCAGTCAAGCTGCGACGCGCTCAGCGACTGGAATGCGAGTGGCAGAGTACGCACCGTACGCCACCAACGCTCTAAGGCATTCTGCTTTACGCTGGACTGTCTCTCGCCGGAGCAAAGCGAGATTCGCCCGGCGACGTCGTTGCCTTTCTGCGCCGCTGAGCGCAACAGTAGGCTGTGCACTGCTGATGCACGTTGAAGCCGCAATCCGTAGGCGACGAGGTGCCATAGACTAATCCGACGCGAAAGCCCAACCACAGAAACACCTATAAGGCCAAAACATGTGCGGCAACTGCCTACACGGGGCCACATACTCTGGCGTTGCAATCGTTCAGCCAACTTGGGAATGATGGGAAGTACATGAGTTTGTGGAAGACGACGACGAAGCTACCTTTGGCTCCTGGTGATGCATTGGCTCCGTCTTTTTTTGTTGTGTTGTGTCCAAATTATTGCCTCGACCTTTGTGATTTTTTGGACCACTGGTGCTGTAAGTCTCCCGCTGTCGAACGACACCTCTTCCGCGGAAATCGGACCTGCCATGTTAAATTCATCGCCGATTCTTCGCAACATCCGCACCCCCGCGCCCCTGCCGTGCAGAGCCGGCAGTGTGCGTCGGCGATAGCAGCTGCAGCAGGCATGAGCCAAGATGACGTCGTCGATGCTGTCGACAGGACTCCAGAAGAGATCATCGATTGGCGTGAGAAATTTGTTTACTCCGACACTAAGAGGCCATTGCCCACTTCGCCAAGCACCCTCAAAACTCGGCCGCAAGTAAGCCACATTCTGCCTCGTCCTTCTCCATTCCCTGCCGCTGAATACAAAATCATTCTTCGTGTACATGGTGGTGTCAACTGCCCTAACATACACCCAGTCTCTCTCCGTGACATCGTCATCAAGTCCACAGGCCTCTCCGCGGCTACAGCATCGCTAGATCGACTCCGGGCCAACGAGATTAACAACACAATCATCATAAGCACCCCCTGCATGGACAGAGCTGATCGCTACTTGAAGATCGCCACCCTCACCATCATGGACAAGAGCTGCGAGGACTCCACGCACGTGGCTGACCCCGAAAATTCGTGTAGGGGCATCATCAAGCTGCCAGCCTCCCTGGTGGAGGGGAACGTGTTGGTTAAACTTCGAGACTTTAATCCAACGATCAAGATCCTAGCTGCTCGAAGAATGGGCTCCACGGACTCCATCATGGTCACTTTCGAAGGCTCAAAGGTCCCCTTCTATATTGATTACTTCCGCACAGACCTCCGCTGCCGACCATTTCGGCAAAAAGTGAAGGCGTGTGCTAAGTGTCGGCAGCTTGGCCATCGTCAAGATGTCTGCCCTAATGTGACATATGTCTCTGTCCAAAATGCGGCACGCCAGATCCTCCTGAGGACCACAGCTGCACCCCTACTTGCATCATCTGCAACGGAACACATGAGACTGGTTCATCAGAATGCAGACTTCGTTACAAACCACGGACACCGCCCCCCGCACCACAGAAACTAAACTGACACTTCTGGCCAGGAACAATATACAGGCCTCCAACCAACACCCAGGACAAGAGAAGCCAGAGAGCAACTCTGGCCGCAAGAACTCTGCAACAGCGGCCCAGGTTTTATCATCGAAGCAAGCTTGGCCTCCGCTGACTCCACGCAACGAGGAGACCGCCCATCAACCATACAAAGGTGAGCTGAGCAGGGGCAGTCTCCCACAATAGCAGCTCCTCACTAGATGCTGATAACTCTCTCATAAAATACTTGCTTCATCAGAACTAAATTCTCAAGGCCGAAATCAAACAGCTCAAGGCAATGCTCCACCCCCCCCCCCCATCGAAATCAATGAAAGTCATACCGCTACTTCCAACCCACTGCCACAAACGTTTGCGCCCACACCCGCACGCCCTCCGAGAGAACGCATGGATATAGTTGCACCCACACCCATAAGCCCTCCGACAGAACAAATGGGCACTGTTGCACCCACTGCTACTACTGAAGCAGCAACTCCAAGGCCACCTTCACCCCACATGCAGCCTCCACCGGCAAAAAGGAAGAATGCCGATATAACAGACACCGACAACACCGTTGAAAACGCCATATTTGTCCTCAGTGAGCGCATGACGACCCTGGAAAACAAAGTTGTTGCCCTTGAAAATCGGCTACAAAGCAAGCTTGATGCCTTTATTTGTGAGGCATCTGCGCAGTTCTGCAGATTCCAAGAGCTAATCGAAATCTGGGGAACACCCTCCACGACGTCACAAGCTCCCATCCTTCACAACAGCGACAATAATAATGAAGTCAGCACGTAGTCTGTTGATCTGGCAGTGGAACTGCAGGGGGTTCCGCAACAAGCGCGCCAATCTTACACTACTTCTGCAGAATCTTAACGAGCTCCCTGATATTATAGCCTTGCAGGAAACACACGGGAAAGTAACTCTATACCAGGATACAACACGTTTCAAGACCCTCACATAGTCAAGCCTATTTACTGCCATAGCCTACTTACTGCCATACTCGTAAGACGGCACCTTTCTGTTAAATGGGAGACATTCAGCAGTACTGACATCCCCCACGATTTCATGGAAATTCTACCTAAAAGCCTCAAACAACCCACCCTATACGTGTCCAATGTTTACAGCCCTCCCAATGCTCGACAGCACCGCTTTGAGCACATGCTGGCTCAAGCCAAAGCTAACGCCAATAAACAGCCGCTAGTTGTAATGGGCGACTTCAATGCCCCCCTTCAAATGTGGGGCCACTCTGCATCTACACCTAAGGGAAGAGCTCTGTGGCAGCACATACAGAATCAAGGTTTCACCATCCACAATGACTTTACTCTTTCTACCCGGCTAGGAAATAGCGTCAGTAGGGATACATACTCCGACCTCACCCTAACTCACCGCATCACTCAGGCGACGTGGCAAAACCTCCAAAACAACTTAGGAAGCGACCATTACATCCTCGAACTCCGCGTAAATTTCAAGCACAGATCACTGGCCATGAAACCACTAAGGCTTACCAATTGGACCGAATTCAGAAAATCTCGCTCCAACATCAACGAAGAAGACATTACCGACATAGAGCAATGAGCGAACGCTTTACAAACAGATGTAGAGGCCCATACCACCACTCTCCCGTTAGATACACCCTTGGCAACAATTGATTCGAAGCTCCTACACATGTGGGAAGCGAAGCAAGCCTTACTCAAGAAATGGCTAACAGTCCGTTACAATCACAAATTCAGAATCAGAATCGCCAAATTGGACTCTCAGATTGAAAAATACGCTATCAAATTGAGGGAACAGCCATGGACTCAGGTTTGTAGTCAAGAATTCGACGAAAGTTCGTCTGGTCAGGTAACATGATGAGGAAGAAGATACGGTCACTGACCAAGTCAAAGTAATACACAGAGACGTTTCGGGACCCGTACGGGTTCCTTGTTCACACTCTCGGACTCAGGTTTGCAAAGGAGCGCATGGTCATCTAGCACTAAAAAGATCTGGCAATTGCGCCGGCACCTGCTCGACCCCACCACATCTAGGACGCATAATAACCACCAGATCAATAAACTGCTACATGAACATGCAGCGGACCTGCCGACAATGTTCAGTAACTTGGCTTCCAAACATATGCCCCCTCCTACGCAAATCCCCATGCCCGACTATACTGGTGAAGCCAATGAGGAACTTTGCAGCCCCATCACAGAAGCGGAGGTTCGACATGCCCTCAACCAAGTGCGAACTACCACGGCACCAGGTCCAGACTCTGTGACAAATAAGACGCTTCGCAACCTCGATGAGCAATCCATACGCAAACTCACCGAGTATTACAACCACTGTCTCGAAGAGGGCGAGATACACCAACAAAGGAAAGCAGCCAAGGTGATCTTCATTCCCAAGCCGAATAAGCCAATTCACATTGATAACTTCCGTCCCATCTCTCTCACCTCATGCATAGAGAAGATCTTGGAGCACGTAGTCCACCTACGCCTTTCCAAATGCATCGAAGATCATCGCTTGTTCCCCTCAGAAATGACTGGATTTTGCAAGTCTCTTTCTTGCCAGGATGCCATGCTAAGGCTCAAACAAGATATCATTGAACCGAGCGACGCACGTGACACAAAAGCGTTGCTCGGCCTCGACCTCAAGGGAGCCTTCAATAATGTGTCCCACTTGGCCATTATACGCGAACTTAACAGTATAAACTGTGGAGAGCGAATCTACCGCTGTATATGCAGCTTTCTCACGAAGCGCACTGTAACGCTCCAATTAGGCAGCGCACAATCAGGTCAGATACGTTTAGGAAGCACTGGTACGCCCCAAGGGGCAGTACTCTCCCCCCTCCTCTTCAATTTGGCTATGCGACATTTAGCTTTCACTCTAAAGAAGATTCCCGACCTCCGATCCTCACTGTACGCGGACGATATTACGCTGTGGATGACCGGAGGTTCAGACGGGCACATCCAAGACACCCTCCAAGCAGCCGTTGACCAGATCGAACAAGTAGGTCACGACTTGAACCTTAGGTGCTCCCCCACCAAATCAGAGCTTCTCCTTCTGCCCCCCCCCCCCCCCACGAGACGCTTCAGGACATCGCCCCCGAATATCAAGCTCACAGTTGAAGGGCACTCCATACCCCAGGTAGACAGGATAAGGGTGCTAGGACTTCACCTTCAAAGCAACCGAGCAAATCAGCGTATCTTGCAAGCACCACAAACAACAGTAGATAACACGCTACGCCTCATGGGAAGGATCTCCAATAAACACGGAGGGCTTCCAGAGAAGGAACTGATTCAGCTCATCCAAGCTTTTGGCCTAAGCAAAATCACCTTCGCATTACCATATCTCTCACTCTCTAGGAAGGAAGCGGACACTGTAACCTGCTTGATCCGCAAGATACACAAAGTCGCTCTTGGTGTTCCGATTAGAGAATACACACAGAGGGTGATGGCCACAGCCACAATTAATCCCTTTGAAGAATTAACCGAAACACATCTATCATCACAATATCACAGACTCTCCACCACTGAAGCTGGGCGTGAGACCCTGAGACAACTTCACTACGCTCCACCACTCAACGAGAACAAGCGACATCAACTTCCTCCGAACAAACACGGCCAATACCACATCCAAACCCTACCCAGAAACATGCACCCCGAATTTCACGTCGAACGCCGGAAACATCGAGCCAAGGCGCTACAACGCAGCTATGGACAGGCGGAAGGAGTTTACTACGTGGACATCGCAGCCTATAAAATTAAATATCGTTATGCTTTAGCGGTCGTAGACAAGCAGGGAAACACTGTTCGTTCAGCATCAGTCAGGACCACCTCAGCGGGCGACGCAGAAGAGGCCGCCATTGCACTCGCATCGGGGCTACCTGATTGTGATGTCATCATCAGTGACTCGAAGACTGCTATCCAGAACTTTAGTAGTGGCTACATTGCAAACCTCGCGCACTCTCTACTAGTCCCTCACCTGCCGAAAAACTACATCGCTCCCATCTGGACTCCAGCACATCAAGGACTACCAGGCAACAAAATTGCTCATGCCGCTGCTCGAGGATTCACGGACCCAGTGAACGGAAATGTGGGCCTTACCCCAGAAGCCAATGACTCCCAACAACAGACCAATAAAGACGCACTCATCACATTTCATTAAATTTGCACACATTACAAACACCAACGCCTAACCTATCCAGCTCTCTCTGTGTCGAGCACGCGCCAGAGAGAAATATTGTGGCGCCAACTACAAACTCGCACTTTTCTTACCCCACGCACTTTGCACTTATTCTTTCCCGACACATACCCGACACCCAAGTGTCGCTTCTGCCCTGTCCAGACAGCAGATCTCTCCCATATAATGTGGAAATGCCCCATCAAATATGCCCCCCCCCTCGCAACCTCAAACCATTAATTAGTAGCGAGGAGCTGTGGGAGACTGCCCTGCGCAGCTCCGATCCCACCCTGCAGGACCGAGTCCTGAGGTGGGCTGAGGAGGTAGCGGAGGCCTACCACAACTGGTAGGCGGACGTCTGGCAGCAGATGCTAACACTGGAGCACACAGGCCTCCCTCTCTCCCCCCGGCCCCTCCACTTTCTTAAAAAGGGAAACAAAAGTTCATTCATTCATTCATTCATTCATTCATTCATTCACAAGGGTCTGTCTGATCTTCGTACTTGTGGATTTAGACTTTCTTGTGACTTTCTTTATTGCGCTTCATATGCTCTCATTGTCGTAAATTTCCAAGCAATGTATACTATTCGAAGTGCAGAAGACGCTGCGAACACGCACAATCGGTACTAATTGCAAATGTTCAACTTGGCGAGTTGGCCAAATTGAAACGCGCCAAGCGCCTCAAGGCACTAGCTTGCACGTGGTAAATTCATAAGGGCGTTTTATGTCGCGTGTAGAGGCGTTCGGCCGTGGCGTAATGGGTTCAACATCAGCCTTCTCTTCCAGAGTTCCTGTGATCGAATCCTGTGGTCGGACAATATTGCCACATGGTGCGGCACAGCACCGCTAGGGGACTGTATAAGATGAGAACGAGGTTCGTCTCGGCATCGCGCGTCGACGCTTACACTTGCCTGGATCCTCATTTAGCGTATATTGTACAGCAGGGTATACGCGACAATTTGGTGGAGCTTGCTGGGTACGCTCAACTTATGCAGGAGACCCCACTGGGCAGCAACAACCTCGCCCCACAATGGGAGCTGACTCTAGTTCACCGCACAAGCCGGAGAATTCGAGGCCTTGCCCCAGAATTTGGAAACCCCCAGGAACAAGTGATGACTGCGACCACTGCGAATTCTGCGGAAAGGGTGACACCGACTTACCTAACGATGCTGAACCCCCAAGTGCCAACGGCTTTTCATGGCGACACATTTGAAGACGTGGAAGACTAGCTGGCGGAGTTCGAGCACGTGGATGCGTGTAACGAGTGCGACAACAACGCTAAACTCCGGCGTGTCTACTTCAGCCTCCGGGATGGTGCTCGCACGTGGTTTATGAACCACGAAAATGCCCTGTCATCCTGGCCCGAGTTCCAGCGCAAGCTACTGGAGACTTACTCCAGCCCCGATCGCCGGGAAAAAGCAGATCGAGCCCTTCAATCACGTGTTCAAAAGACCAACGAGAGAGTCAGGATGTACGTGGAAGACATGACGCGTCTCTTTCAGCGTGCCGACCCGAGCATGTCCGAAGAGGAGAAGGTGCGTTATCTGATGAGAGGCGTAAAGGAGCAGCTCTTTGGCGGTCTTGTCCGGAATACGCCCAAGACTGCTGCGGAGTTCCTCATCGGAGCCACCGCGATGGAGAAGACGCTTCAGCAACGGTCGACCATGTACAACCGGCAAGGCAATGCCGCCTACACTCCGGATACGCCGGTAGGCTTCGGGTGCGACGTCGCCTTGCTTTGCGAGCTGATTCGCTCCGTGGTTTGCGACGAGCTGCAGAAGCAGCACGGTACGTCGCTACCTCCAGTCAGATCCATCGCCAGCGTCGTACACAACGAAGTACAGCAGGCACTGCAGGCATCTCTTTCCAGCAGTGAAGCATCACCTCTGCCAAGCGCGTCCCAGCGCAAGACTTACGCGGAAACATTGCTGAGCCCCGCCCAAGCTTTCGCACCTACTTATGTTGCGTCGCCAGTCGCGTTGCAGGCGGCGCAAGCCGCTCCGACAACCCATCAACCGTACTTCGACGACCGCCGAATACCCGCGAGGGTATTCTTGGGATGGACTTTCTCCGGGAATATGGTGCCATTATTGAGCTCCGCAAGCACTGCATCACTACCCGACACAAAGGGGAACAACACAGACCGACGCCATTGGACGCAGATCCGCACTTCACGTTTCGAACGACAGCATCACGATACCGCCGGGTGCGAGTGTTATGGTTCCGCTCAAGTCCGACGAGCTACAAGACGGTGAAGCCATTGTAGAAGGCAACATTTCTATGCTGCTGACCCAAGGTATCTGTGTAGCGCGAAGCCTTGTGGAACTTCGTGATAGCCAGACAGCGGTCCTCTACTTTTGAGCATCAGCACATTTTTCGTGGCACTGCCATCGCCTACGCGGAACCATCAACGGAGATCGTCGAGTGTTTTGCTTCTGAAGTGGACACAGACGACGGTTCGCTCAGAGACATCGATGTAAACTCTGAGCTTATGGATGACCAAAAGAACGCACTGCATGAACTCTTGAATGAATTCCGCGCGTGCTTCGCTCGGTCTACTAAGGTGGGCCAAACGCCAATCACGAAGCACCGAATAACGACATCCGACGACGCACGCCCCATCAAACAACAGCCTTATCGTGTCTCGCCGAAAGAACGTGAGGCACTTCAACCCCAAGTCAAGGAAATGCTAGATGATGGTGTCATTCAGCCGTCGCACACTCCGTGGTCCTCCTCGGTCGTTCAGGTCAAGAAAAAAGACGAAGCGCTTCGTTTCTGTGTTGATTATCGACGTCTGAAGGATGATACCAAGAAGGACGTGTACGCCCTACCACGTGTAGATGACTCTTTAGACAGGTTGCGGCGAGCTAAGTACTTTTTCGTCTCTCGATCTCAAGAGCGGTTACTGACAAATTGAGGTAGACGAACGAGACCGCGAAAAAACTGCTTTCGTCACTCCAGATGGCCTTTACAAATTCAGAGTACTTCCTTTCGGTCTCTGTTCGGCACCAGCAACCTTCCAGCGAATGATGGACACCGTTCTCGCTGGTCTGAAGTGGCCTAGCTGCCTCGTTTACTTCGACGACGTGGTTGTTTTTTCGGCGACATTTGAGGACCACCTGAAACGACTGCGGCAAGTTCTCGAAGCTATCCGTTCGGCTAACCTCACCCTCAACCCTCAGAAGTGTCATTTCGGCTACCAGGAGCTGATGTTTCTGGGACACGTGGTCAGCGCGGAAGGCGTTAGCCCCGATCCCGCGAAAACTGCCGCTGTAGCCACGTTTCCAACACCGACCGACAAGAAGGGTGTCCGACGCTTCCTGTGTCTTTGCGCATACTACCGGCGTTTCATCGAAAATTTTGCCAAGATGGCGGAGCTGCTGACTCGCCTCACGAGGGGTAATGTATCGTTCGTCTGGGCCGCAGAGCAAGAGACTGCTTTCACCGAGTTTCGACAGCGTCTGGTGTCAGCACCAGTTTTAGACCACTTTGACGAGGAGGCGGACACGGAAGTTCATACGGAAGACGCCAGTAACGTTGGTCTTGATGCGGTGCTTGTACAACGGCAGGAAGGTATTGAAAGAGTGATCGCATACACAAGTCGCTCGCTATCACGTGCAGAGACCAACTACACCACCACGGAGAAAGAGTGTCTTGCCGTCGTATGGGCGCTGTCCCAATTTCGACCTTATCTCTATGGCCGCCTACTCAAAGTTGTAAGCGATCATCACTCGTTATGTTGGCTTGCAAATCTGCGGGACCCTTCTCGACGACTGGCACGGTGGAGTCTACGTTTGCAGGAGTACGACGTGGCTATCGTGTACAAGTCGGGCCGCATACACGAAGACGCTGACGCACTCTCGCGCGCCCCTATCGACACTACCGACCAAGACATTGAGGACGAAGGCGCGTTCCTTGGGGCCGTAAGCGTTACTGATTTGTCCACACGGCAGCGCGCAGACGACGCACTACGGCCTATATTCGAACATCTGGAAGGACGAAACCCATCAATACCGCGGTATATCGCTCGAGGATTGTCGTCTTTTTGTTTACGACATAGCATCTTGTATAAGAACAACTCCGCTGCCACCAACAAGACATACCTTTTGGTCGTTCCAGCAGACCTCCGTGCCGAAGTTTTGTTCGCCTGTCATGACGAGCCTCCGTCTGGCCATTTGGGTATTACGCGAACGCTTGATAGAGTGCGCAAGTCCTACTAATGGCCCAAACTTGCCGAGTGTGTTAAGCGGTACGTCCAAGCCTGCCGTGAATGCCAGCGCCGAAAGTCGCCAGCCGTGAAGCCTGCGGGATTGCTGAATCCGATTGACCCACCTGGCAAACCTTTCAACCAGGTCGGCATGGATCTTCTGGGCCCGTTTCCACTGTCATCTTCTGGTAACAGGTGGATAATCGTCGCCACTAATTATTTACCGCGGTATGCTGAAACAAAGGCCCTGCCTCGAGGCACAGCTTTCGAGGTTGCCCAGTTTTTTATACAGAGCATCGTCCTACGGCATGTCGCCCCATCGCACGTCATCCCAGACCAAGGCAAAGCCTTTACCGCACAGCTAATTGAAGACGTCTTTAAACTCAGCTGCACGACCCACCGAAGAACAACTGCCTATCATCCGCAGACAAACGGCTTGACCGAACGACTGAACAAAACGATGACTGACATGGTCTATGTACGTAGACGTTCAGCACAAGACATGGGACGAGATACTCTCTTACCTAACGTTTGCCTATAACACTGCTACGCAAGAAACAACACGCTTCACGCCGTTTTACCTCGTTTACGGCCGTGAAGTGCAGACTATGTTAGAAGCAATGCTGCCGTGCGACAACATCGATCATCTCAATCTCGCCCAAGATGCCGAACTTTTCGTGCAACGCGCGGAAGAAGCCCGCCAGTTTGCCCTAGTGTACATAAAGAACCAACAGAGCATCGATGCGCACCGTTACAATCTCCGCCATCGACAAGTCGAGTTCCAACCTGGTGATCAATCTCCGCCGAAAAGGACTATCTGAGAAGCTTTTGAGTCGCTACTTCGGACCTTACAGAGTGTTGCAGCGAATTAGTGACGTGAATTACGAAGTCCTTCCTGACGGAAGCCACCTTCCCCGACCTCGACAAGCGCAATCTGAGATTGTGCACGTTGTGCGGTTGAAACCGTACTTATAGCCCCTTATTTCCAATGTTTTCAGCCGCTTAGGTTTAATTTGGTTGTTTCTCGTCTCTCAGTGCCCTGTGACTATATCTCACGCCACAGTGATTGTGACTACAGCCTATGTGTTCGTCTAGGCCATCTCGGCGCCCTCACGTCAAGCCTGTGTGTGTTTTCTTGCTTTTTTTGAAGAGGGGGTAATGCTACATGGGGACACAGCACAGCTAGGGGACTGTAGAAGAACAGAACGAGGTTCGTCTCGGCATCGCGCGTCGACGCTTACGCTTGCCTGGATCCTCATTCAGCGTATATATTACAGCAGTGCGTACGCGACAATATTAATACTGTTGTTTATTGTGCGATTATTTATTGTATAATTATTGTGTGCAACTATGCATGAAGCTATACTTCGCTGTTTATTCTATGGCTACACCGCGTTGGACATTCCGCTGTGCTGTGACTACCGAAGCGCTCCCTGTCGGCGCTCGTTAATGTCACTTTTCGTACCTCCGAAGAGAGGAAAAAAAATGAAAAATAACTGGAGAGAGCCTGCACCACCAAGTAGGTATAGCAGACATAAAAGCAATGAAAAATAAACAAAAAGGGGTCGCGCTGGCAACCCCAAACATTTAAAGGAAACCCAATTATAGATTCGAAAAATGCGGACGGTAGCCGGGCAGGAGACAGCCGCATAACGCTGTGTGACGTATCAAGTGAAGGAGAGAAAGCCAGAGCGTAGTCTAACGGCTTGCTCCATGAGCACAAGGTGGTCTATATTTTTTCGGCAGGGATCCGCCGTGAACCACAGGTGGCCGTCGTGCAGGTGCAACGCCATCCACACCGAGATGTGAGCAGGGCAGGAGTGTCAAAATGCAGTGCTTGGCCATCATTGCGTGATTCCATAGCCATCGTTCCCTGTCATTCACACAGTGGATGGTGTTTGCATTTCGGCATACCTTGTCATCGGTATAGTACATATACAGAAGTATTGAATCACAATAAAGTCGTGATATTTTTTTGTGGTGAAACCTAAACATTGCGTTAATCGTGAGGGAGGTAGCAGCCTAATACTGCACGAGGGAGGACAGTTCCTGTTCTGGTGAGGGAGTGTCTTTGTGGAAGCTCAGTGGGCCCTCTCAATTTGGTAGCACTTGGACTGGTATAGGCCCACTGGCTCGCGGTAATTTGTTTTAATGCGCAAGCATTTCTAGGGTTACCCAACGAGAAAACTGTCCGAGCGTCCGTCCGTCCTCCGCGTAAGACGATCGCTTTCAAGTTCGCCAGCCGTGGAAGAAGAAGACGACGAACGCGCGAGCAGTGGCATGAGCGCGTCTCTGTGATTAAGTGGCGTGTGCAATCAGGCACGCAGTAGGCACACGTTTAGTCCGCCAGAAGTGTGGAGCAGCCGTGGTTTCGGATCGTAACGTCATCAGCGCACCTGGCACCTCCACACTGCAGTAGTTTGCTTGCCTCATCCGTTCACGTTGCGCCGCCTTCGGCAGCAGTTCGTGTCGTCACAGCGCTTTCGCATTTACCGTAATGGCGCCAAGATGACCGCAGCCGGTGAGCAGTGCTAGCAGTGTGGAGTGTGAGCACTCAACACGAGATCGACACTCTTAAAGCTTAGGCATCATTCAGCTAACTCCCTGAGGAGATTTCACGTAATTTTTTTACAGTGTATGGCGCCGCTCAATGCCTCAAAACGTAGGGGTCTGGAGGAGCATACGAACTTACGACATTGAGTCATACCTCTGCTACACGCCACGTCACTGAAATCAGTGATAAGAAAACTTGGCATATGACAAGGGAAGATGTATTCACTGAAAGATAAGCAGGGCAATGTGATCAGCAATTTGGATGATATAGTAAAGGCAGCAGACGAATTCGATAATGACCTGTGCAATAACCATACCGGCGACGCTGCTTACCCTCTCTCTTCTTTCGAAGAACCGTACATGTATACACTGGGCCGAGGAGAGAATACGTCGCCTTGAAAAAGATAAGTTCACTTGTCGAAATGTTGACTCCTGTTTTCCCCTTATTCTAGTTATGATCATTGTCTTGATTTTCCATCTCGCGCCGCCCCCGTGTTTTCCTTGAACGTATAATTGAGCATCTTAAAGAGAAAGTGTAAGAATGGGGTATATTATTATTATGCAGAAAACAAAGGTAATGTTCATTAGCCTGACAATGAAACAATAATTCAGGATCGCCAGTCTATAGTCTGTACAGGAGTAGGTTTCTCTAGGTCAATTACTCTCAGAGGACCCTGATCACGAGAAATAAATTTACAAAAGAACAAAAATGAGTTGGAGTGCATAGGGCACGCAGAAAATCCTCATCGGGAGCTTACCCTCGTCGTTGAAAAGAAAAGAATAAAATCATGCCATTCTACGAGTGCTAACATAAGGGCAGAAACTTGGAAGATAACAAATATCCTAGCTTGGCGACCGCGGAAAGAGCGATGTAACGAAAAATGTTATGCGTAACGTTAAGAGACAGGAAGAGAGCGGTGTGTAGCAGGTATCAAACGGGGAAATCCTATATTCTGGTTCACATTAACAGAAAGAATTGGAACTGGGCAGTTCATGTAATGCGTAGGGCAGATAATCGGTGCACCATTAGAGTTACAGAATGGGTGCCATTGGAAGGGAAGTCCACAGCAGCAGAAAATTAGGTGGGCTGTTGAATATTGGAAACTTGCAGGCGCAAGTTGGAATCAGATAGTACAAGACAGAGTCAGTGGAGATCTCAGGGAGAGGCCTTCATCCTGCAGTGCACATAAAAACAGGCTGATGATGGTGATAAACATTGCGTGAGATCACACGTGGCAGAGAAACAATAACGTGCATGGTCGTTTATTTTATAGCATTTCATTATTCGGTTCAATAAAGGTTCACTTCACATGCATTCCCATGTGCGTTCGATACGCATTCTTTTTTTTCTTTGTGCTATATCTTGACGTATTAAACTATATCTACAATGAAAGAGGGCGCTCTACCAACGTAAGAAAAGGTCAATACTTGTCTGAAGCGTGGTATTCTCTGGTATAGAACCGACGCAGTCGTTGACGAGGCTGCATGCCTCTTGTATCGTCTGTTTATGATGGAAAGAAAAGCTCATCCAGTACACAGAGCTTCAAACCAACGCTTGATGCTTAACGTAAAAACAATTAAATACACTGGAACGCCTATATAACGAAGTGCTCTGGCCCTCCGAAATTTTTTGTTGTGCAGGTAATTTCGTTCTAAAATCTGTGTTCCCAGGGGCAGATACAGGATTTTCCCGAAGGGGGCGTCAGCTTATGGAAGTCTGATACCTAAGCTATGTGGCGTCAACACCCAAAGAAATCGGCGCGCGTGCTTTCAGATATGAGACGGTGCTCGACGCCATGAAAGGGTCACTTACAAGGATGTCTGTGATGTAGTCTTTTTTTGGCCAAAACTTAGTCTATGTGCTCTAAGAATGCGGAGAGTAATATAATCACGATCATGCGCATTTCTATTATTCGTCAGAACTGCCATCTGACCATGCCTAGTTCTCGCCATCTAGACTTTATCTACGACCTTAGGATAGGTCCTCCTCTTGGGGGTATACATTCCAAAATTAGGGGAGGGGTGGGGTCAGAACATCCGGATCCCCTTCCCCCCTCTGGATCCGCCCTCGTGGGTCCCGCACAACTCACACTAGAACCTTGTTCATACCAGCCATATTGTTCTATAGGTGTTTTTTCTACAGGCGTTTTACTGTAAACGGTAAAATGAATTTCCCACTTTGTACAATTGGAATGAACAAGCACCCCCACGGATGTCATTGATTTGTGTTGCGCGTTAGCTTTTTCATTGTTAAACTTAAGAAGACCTCGCTTACGCGCGAGACGCGTTCACGCGATCTCAATAGTTCTTCGTGAAGGTTGCTGCGCGCGCTTTCAGCTGCAGAAGGACAACGGACATATGTCTTGGGTGTAATCGAAGCATTGCGATTGTGGCTGGCTGGTATAAACAAGCACGTCACCCTGCATAATGTACCAACAGCATATGCTCCACGCCAATACGTATGCCCGCAACTAACAAAATTTCGTAATGTCGCGATTTCTCTACTATCCTCGTCCACTCCCCATCCAATCGGCCTTTCTTTGGCGCTCTCTCCTGAACCATGACGCCGAAAACTTCGTTGAATCCAAGCAGACTTTCCTCCGCCTAGCGAGTTCAAGCGCAAGTAGACGTAGCGCTATTTTAGTTGGCGCTACAATTAGAGCATGCCGGTGATAGAAAGGGTCAAGAGGCAAGCAGGGGAATCTTCCCCGGGGTGGGAACTTTTTAAGGATGTCGCTCTTTACGAAGTTTGACGGGCTTTGAAGCCGGCTAGAAAAAAAATGTGGGGCAGTTTCGCAGTAGCGGCGCGAGGACTGGGCAAACAGCGAAGCTGGTGGCCCCACCTAGATATTCTTGGATCGGCTAAGTTTCTGCGAGGTCAAATTATACGTGGTGTTGGGAACAGTCGCTAGCCCCCCAAAGAGCAATGAACACTCGGTCATTAAAGTATGTACTGTGTTCTTTTATTTTCAGTGCTATTCATTCGTGTCGTCATCGTTCAGTCGCGGCACCTCTTGCCAAGCTTCGCTTCTTCGGGGTTGGCTTCGTTGGGAAACTCTTCTCTTATGATCCGCATCGCAGTCTCTCGCTTTTCGCAGTCACGCACGGAGCTAAGCGTAGACAAGTTCCTGTCGAACCACAGTCTATCCCACACTCGGCAACTGTGGCAAAACTCACTGTTAAGAAACTCGCCGGCAAACCGTCTGTCGTCACCTCTCGTCACTCTTCCGCACTTGCCGTTGGAAATTATCCAGGACCCGTAGGCCCGGAGAGTTTTGGCGGCGCTTCTGGTTGCTCAAACGGGTTTGTTCCCTATCGCGCGCTCTAAACTCTGGATCTTCTGCCATTCGCTGTCGTTTAGTCGCCGCTTTGCCGGCGCGATACTCTTGATCGGCCTGAAGTCGTCTCATCCGCTCTCGAGTAGCGACGCGCTGTATTTCGCGCCGCGCTTCGTCTTCCTCAGGAGTGACAATCTTCTTCGGTTTCCCCTCCGTCGCGATATCGACGCGGCGGCGATGCGGGGCTGACGTCATATGCGGAGCCTGACGTCACGGCTTAGTTGCGCCTCTGCACAGCTGCGGTGATCAATCTTCACGGCGCGGTGATGTCATGGGTAGGCAAAGCTAAGTCACAGTGATGCGGCGTGCGCGATGACGTCATGGCTTGGCTCGGCGCAGCTGGGCGAGGCTTTGCTAGGCGAGGCATGTGACGTCATCACCAGGTGGAGGAAGGAAGGAAGGAATAACTTTATTGAAAGGGGTTGGCATGAAAGGTTATGAGCTCGATGGGTGGGTCCCAAAGTCCAGGGCTCCACTGGCTTCTGCCGCCGGCCTGACGTGACCCAAAAGCACTAGCTGCACCTCCGGGTCAGAGCTGGCGAGTTGCGCCTACCATTGCTCCAAAGTGTTAAATATTTGAAATTTGCCTAAAAATTTATTTATATTTGGTGGTCTATTTTGACAGCCTCACGAAATGTGATATAGCGATGGCGAGCCGCCGCACCACGGACAGGGGTGCCCATACCGCGTGGGAAAAATTTTGTTTAATCTTTGTAGATTTGGAAAAACCCCCCGTTTGAATCCTGTGGAGGTCTATGGCGTCCTCCCCTTCTAATGATTTGTGGGGGGTGATGTATTTTTGTCGCGTGCCGGCGCTCGTGAGCAAGAACTTCGCTTTGGGTCGTTCGGGATAGGTCGTTGTCCTCCTCGCTTGACTCCTCCTGGAATGTTTGGGGGGATTTACAGTGCTGTTGAGGCTCGAGCAAAAGCGTCCGCTCTCGTTTTCCTCCAGGCCTGTGTGTTCCGGACACCAGATCAACCTGTATCCGTTTGTCAATCTCTCGTTTAGGAAAATTTTAACTTTTGTCGGGAGGTGGCTGTTCAAAAAGAAACGGCACGCATCCTGCAAGTTCGAGATGATAATCGTGTGTGGTTCCTCCCTCCGTTCTTTCTCTTTGATCGCTAGGGCAATGCATTCCGCCTTGGTGATCGAGGACCTGTACAGAGAGGCACATGTCAGCATTCTCTTGTCGCTGCCAATTACTGTTGCTACGGCGCGTTTCCATTTATACCTGGAAGCATCCACATACAAAACATTTGTTTCGTTTTTAAGGTGTTTACGGAGCCGTCTTACTCTCTGCTCTCTCCGATTTTAGTTTTGGTTTGGGTCCATGTTCTTGGGCAGGTTAGTGACCGAGACCTTGCATCGGACGTGATCCGGGATTTCTACCAGTACCTCGCCCAGGTTCTGGGCGTACGGTGGGAAGCCCACCCTAGCCAGTATCTCTCTCCCCGCCCTCGCCTGGCTTAGACGACTTTTTTTGCGCGGTCTGTACTGCCGTCTTTAGCTCGGAGTAGGTATTATGTATTACGAGCTCTAATAGTTTTTGGCTTGGTGTGCCTACCGGTAGCCCTAGGGCCACTTTGTAGGCAAGCCTAATTATAGACTCGATGTTTGTTTCTTCACTGTTGTTTAGTGTATGAAAAGGTAGAGTGTAAGGGTAGCCCTAGGGCCACTTTGTAGGCGCGCCTAATAATAGACGCAATGTTTGCTTCTTCACTTTTGTTTAGTGTGTGGAAAGGTAGACTGTACGTAATCGTACTCATTACAAGGGCCTGTACTATTCTAGTGGTATCCGCCTCCATCATTTCTTTTTTGTGATACGTTATTCTTTGTATCATTCTGGCAACTTGTTTTGTCGCTGATATTAACATGTTTATTGTGTGGTTTGCTCTTCCGTTACTCTGAACCCAGTGACCGAGAATTTTGCAACGGTTAGTTCTTTTATTTTGACTCCCTCAATTTGTATATCTGTCTCCATTACTTTTGTATCTTTTTTCATGTACCCTGATAATTTCGGATTTATCTGGGGCACAACTGAACCCGCTGGTCCTGGATAAATTTTGAACTGTTGTTGCAGCCTCTTGGAGTGTCTGCTCCTTAGTAGCCCGGCATCCGCGCGTTGCCCATAAAGTGATATCATCCGCATATAAGGTGTATCTCAACTGCGGTACATCATCCAGGGCCCGCGCGAGTCCTCTCATGGCGATATTAAAGAGCAGAGGAGAGACGATGCCTCCGTTGTGGGGTACCTTTCTTTGGCATCCGAAAAGGTTCCGACGTGATTTGTGCTATGCTCATTGTTGCACGCCTCCCTGCTAGGAAAGCCTTTATGTAATTGAAGGTGTTTTCACCACAACCTATGTTTTTAATTCGGATAGGATGACCTTATTTGAGATATTGTCGAATGCTCCTTTTAGATCAAGGGCTAGTATTAAATATTCTCCTCCTTTTTGGGCTACTGACTACGAGGTCACGGGATGGAATCCCGGCCACGGCGGCCGCATTTCGATGGGGACGAAATGCGAAAACACCCGTGTACTTAGATTTAGGTGCACGTTAAAGACCCCCCGGTGGTCCAAATTTCCGGAGTGCCTTCCAATCAAATGATGGTTTTGGCACGTAATACTCCATATTTTAATTTTTTGTTCTCTTCTTCGGGTACGGAGCTCAGGACTTCCTCTTGTAATATGAGGAATGCGTCCCGAGTGGAGAGGCCACTGTGGAAACCCAGCATAGTGGCTGGGAATAGGCCCTCGTCCTCTATGAAGATTTGAAGGCGAGTGTGAATGACCCGTTCAAAAAGCTTTCCCATACACGACGTCAGAGATATGGGTCTTAGTGCCTGCAGCGATGGCTTCTTCCCGGATTTCGGTATCATTATAATTTGGCCTCTTTGAATTCATCGAGGATCTTCCCTTTAAAGCAATGGTGTTCATTAAAATGGTTTGTCAATGCCTCTATGACCTTATCGCTGATATTCCTAATCATTGCGTTTGTAATTTGGTCTGCACCAGGGGTAGTATTTCATTTTGCCACCTGAGCTGCCGCAAAGACCTCTCCCTTGGTTATTGGGGCGTCGAGTCTCTCGTTTTTTACACCCGTGTAGTTAATTAGTTTCCTGGTAGTATTGGTGTCTTTTCCGATGTATCTGTCTTTAAAGGCTTGTTTTAATTCCTCATCCGTACCCGGAAACTCGTCCGTGATTCTCTGTAATGTTCTGCTCGTCAGCGATTTAGATTTTGCTGGGTCGAGCATGTTCCTCAGGATGACCCAAGTTTTTGCAGTGCTCAGAGTGTCCTGTAGTGAGCTGCAGAACTGGATCAATCCCTTGGTTGCAATTTTGCTAGCGTATTGATTCGCCTCCTCCGCTAGAGCAGCGATTCTGCGGAGGAGGTTCCTATTCAGTCTCTGGATTTTCCACCTCTTCAGCAGGCTGGGCCTGCTCTCCCACAGGTGGTGCAGGTGCCTGTCTACTGCAGGCGTCTCTGTTGTTCTTGCGATGTGTTTAGATGCTTCTTTGTGTGACACCTTATGTATTCTGACCAGCCCCTCATCGATGAGGGACTGGTCAGAACGTCCCCTACTGTACGTCCTCTACAACCCTGTGTAGTTTGGGGGTCGAGAGTAAAACGCTGATTATGTGGTGATCACTGCTACTAGGTTCTCTTCAAGGTTTGTCCTGTTGGTGTTCTTAATATTACGTGTAAAAGTGAGGTCTGGGAACGTGTCTTGACTTACGCTGTTACCCATCCTCGTAGGCGTGGTGGGGAGCGTAATTAGGCTCAACCCTAGTTTGAATACGGCGTGTTCGAGACGCGTTCCCTTGGGAGCATACCTCGGATAGCCCCAAGTGGTGTTGGGTGCAGTAAAGTCTCCCAACACCACGAGTCTGTCTCAGGCCACAGCAATTCTTCCTGCCTCCATAAGGAGTTCTGCAAAGTCCTCGTTTCTGTCTTTACAATCACAGTCCTTGCCCTGCCTCTCTTCAGAGGACGGAGGCTCATTATTTGATTATTTATCTCTAGACTTTCTATATGTTCTACCTTTGCTGCAATTTTCTTGCTAACCAGTGCGGCTAGCGGGGATAATTGAGATCTTGGATACAGGATTATCCCTGTAATTTCACCATCTTTCGGGCAACTTCCTGCAGGCATATTACGTCTGCATGAATCGGAGCCGAGTTTATGTAATTTTGGAGTGCTGCTGCGTGTTTGTGAAAAGTGCGCCAGTTCCACTGCCAAATCTCTAATTGTTCTGCACTTTTCATATTATTTTTGGGCATGCTGCATGGGCGTATCGGCATCGTCGAGGCCCGCTTGTGATGGTTTTTCACTAACCGGGGTGGAGAGGCGGCGTTTATTTATTGCCCTCTGCAATCCTACCACGGCTCCGTTAACGTACTGCCTCTGAATTCACAGTTCTTCTCCGACGAAAGCTTTAGTTTCCGTCATGAAAGCGCCTAAAAGTTTACTGAAACTTGCTATACCTTCACTGTTTTCCTGAACCTGGGTCTGCACTCCCTGTATAAGTTCGCTGCTTTGCGACGGGGCACCGAATGTGTCTTCACCCTATCCCTTCGCTCGTTTCTGTTTTCTCCTGGTGGGTAGGACACGTTTGTGCCTCTTTCTTACCTTCGTTGGGGTTGCCTACCGCCCCTTTTGGTTTGCAGTGGTTTAATGGCATTTTCGAATTTTTTCTCCGTTGATTTCTAAGCTGTTTAATTTCTTGTGTTAATCCTTTATTCTCTTCTATAATTTTCCTATATTGATAGTTATCAGTTATTGGAGAACTGGTACACACTACCCTCACCCAGCTCACCTGGTTGGTTGTCCGGCCGGCGGCTGCTGCTTCTTCTTCTGCTTTCCCGGCCTGGGGGAAGCTCTTCTCTGCGTTGCTACTAGATGTTTTCTTCAGGTTGGGTTTCCCGGGTGTTTCCAAGGTCTATTGGCTTCAGTTGGTTGTTGCTGGCTTCTTGATCTTCATCGCGATCTTGACGGTGATCTGGATCCTTCTTCGCGTTGATCTGGTTCTTCGCGTCGTCGAGACGCGCGGCAACGTTCATCTCGTTGTCGAGAGACGCGTTGCTCAACGCCCGCGTTTCCTCATTTAATTCCACTCGTTGCGAGACGCTACTGGCTTGGTTTGCATGGTTCTCCGATGCCCGAGAGGGTCCGTGAAGTTCCTCGTCGACTGCCATGTGGTCGAAAGTCCTTAGGCCTCTTTAGTCATGCTGTCGACCGCCGCTTTCCGCCGCGCCAGGCCTACAGTTAGGCTCACTCGTTTACTGCCAAATACGTGGGTTTTCGCGCTCAAAAGTCCAAATGTGAGGTAAATGTCTCTCACCTTTGGCTTCTTACTTGGCGAGAGAATGTCCGAAAAAGTCCGTTTTATGGCTGTTAGAAAGTCCACGCACACACAGTCGACACCAACGTTTATAGATACTTTTTCTATAAACGTTGGTCGACACCACACCCCGCATTTTCGAGCTTCCCCGCGCTGCCCCGCCGACCGAACCCGTTGTTAGGGTGAGCTCCGTCTGTGCAACTCGTTTCTTCCTATGTTGATAGCTCCCGGTGAAGCGGGCCCAGGTCTCATATTTTGGTATCCTTCGAATCCTGTCAACTTCACAAAACATATTATATACTTAGGTGGGTTTCGGTTAAATTTCACCATGAAATCGTTTCAAGAAACTGAGCGCAATGTGATCCAGTCGTCACCGCTCTGCGCCACCTGACGTTCTTGCCAGGCGGAGGGTTTTTTCCGCACACCTATCGGCGCATCTACCGGCTTAACCAGCTTCGCTGTTAAAAGTGGCAGCTTCTCCCAAAGGGCCAATAGTCAATTTATTGCCATAGCAAATTATTAGGCTATTTTATAAAATATTAGGGATAATATTTTATTCACTGTGAAAACAGCTGCCACATTCGATTACTAACTAAATTAGGAAGCATGACGTGACGCTCGCACAGACAAATGTGAACACATATCTCACTCTTTCACCACGGACACTCGCTATCAGGACACTGACGTGACTTGGAGCGGTAGCAATGCTGAGTGAATTGGCCTTCTAGGCGCCCAAGAACACAGCGCGCACTAAGCCACCAGCTATCTCGGGTTGCTTAAGGTTTACAGTCACCACAGATTATCTCCAAGATAGGGCGCGCGCAGGATACGGTCTTTTCAGGAGCCATGTGTCATCCATATGGTTTCCTCGTGCGTCTCCTTGGCTGTTACTGGCGCAGTACAATGGCTTGGAAGATCGTTGGAGAAATTGCGCGCGCTAGCCATAACCATGCGCGAGTTTGTTTACACTCCGATGCAGCCTGCCGGCACCGTGTACCAGATTAAGCAGTGGGCACTGACGCCCCATTTGGTGATCGCTGTGTCGAAAGGTAGGTGATACATACGCGAATCTCAGGTACGTCGGAGAGAGTTTCCCGCGCCTGCGGCGCCAGTGCTGAGTCAGTAATACTGGATTATACATTTCTCGCACCTGACAGCGCTCTACCTTTAATATACCATTACTGGTTTTCCTGGGGGAGCAGTAGGGGCCGTTAGAAAGACAACCGGGCCTGCTCTTCTGGAGCAGTAGAGCATAGCAGACGGCTAAGGACACCAACAGCGCACATATTGGGGTGCAGCCGCATTTTTACAGCTCAGTAAAGTTTTTTAATCAATCTGCTAGACGCCAGGCTACATCATCATCAGCCTATATATATGTCCACAGCAGGACGAAGTCCTCTCCCTGGGATCTCTAATTACCCCTGTCTTGCGCTAGCTAATTCCATCTTGCGCCTGCAAATTTACTAACTTCATCACCCCACCTAGTTTTCTGCCGTCCTCTACTGCGCTTCCCTTCTCATGGTATCCATTCTGTAACTCTAATGGTTCATCGGTTATCCATCCTACGCGTTAGATGGCCTGCCCATCTGCATTTTTTCCTCTTGATGGCAACTAGAATATCGGCTATCCCAGTTTTCTCTCTGATCCTTACCGCTCTCATACTGTCTCTTAGGTCTAACATTTTTCGTTCCATCGCTCTTTGTGCAGTCCTTAACTCTTTCTCGAGCTTCTTTCTTAACCTTCAAGTTTACGGCCCATGTTGCACCGATAAAATGCAATGATTGTACACTTTTATTTTCAACGACAGTGGTAAGCTCCCAGTCATGATTTGTTAATTCCTGCCGTATGCACTCTAGCCCAATTTTATTCTTCTGTAAGTTTCCTTCTCATGATCAGGGTCTCCTTTGAGTAATTACCTAGATAATCATACTCCTGCACAGACTCTAGGGGCTCACAGGCGATAATGAATTCCTGTTCTCTTGCCAGGCTATGGAACATTACTTTTGTCTTCTGCATATTAATCTTCCACCCCACTCTTACAATTTCTAGGTTAAGGGCCTGAATCATTTGTTGTAATTCGTCCCCATTGTTGCTCAATCGGACAATGTCATCTGCAAACCGAAGGTTGCTGAGATATCCGCCGTTGATCCTCACTTTTAAGCCTTCCCTGTGTAAGAGCTTGAATACTTCTAAGCATGCAGCAAGCTAAACGCCAGGCAATACAAACATTAAAGAAAGGCATGGGAGAAAACAGTTGCTGCGTTCGCAAGTTTCGAAGTCGGGGGACCCGAGCGCCTTCGTCAACGCAGAGATGCACCCACGTAGAGCTCCCTGCGGTGCTCCCGCCATCTGGGGGCAAGCCAAGGCACGGAGGCGCCCGCGATATACGGCGCCTGCAGAGGGTTCAACAGAACCTAGTCTAGTAACGTTGCCCCACCCTCTATCCTTGCGCGTGACGAGATCAAGCCACCATACTTCTCGGATCCCCCTCGCGCGCACGCAAAAATATTTATTGCGATAGCAATTATACGGACACTCCAAGCTCATTTCTGCCATCGCCGTGAGGTTCCGCATGAAGTCCAAACACAGTAACATCGGCGTGGCGCACCGTACGCTGTATGTGCGAGTGAAAAATGGCGAGGGGCAGCCGACGATGGCAGCTCAATCTCGCGCGCGCGAGGGAGAAAGGCGGGGCGGAAGTGCGCTTTTTGTGTCGCGCGCGAGAAACGGGGAGGGGGGAGGCGAGGAACAGGGGGGGGGGGGGGCGTCCTACGCCGTCGGCTACTGCTTACGGCGCGGCTGCGCGGGCGCCGTATCTTGACAGCGATCTGCGACGTGGACAAAGTGCGCGCCCACGCGGGCTTCATCTTCACAGCCTGAGGTTCCGTATAAAATCCAACGACGATAAACTCGTCGCCTTGCGCCGTATGCTGTATATTTGAGGGAAAGCGCGCGTTCCTCGCGCGCTATCATGATGAGCGAACGCACCTCGGAGAGCAAACACGATGTCTCCGGTCGTGCGCAAGGCCGTGGGGGGATGGGAGGAAGAATGGGAGGGGAGGCGACGTTTAGCTGCGGCAATAAATGCATATCTTGCGACCGGGAGCAAGGGAAACTAGCGACTTAATCTCCCACGCGAAAGGAGGAAAGCGGGAAGGCAGCGCGGGAGGGAGCGTTTGCGCCTTCTACTCTGTCAGGAACTGCGTACTTGTACTTTGCGCTGCTGAGGGCTGTGCGCACACCGTATCTTGAAAGCGATCTCCACATGGCTGTGACCTTTCTATGCGCTGTGCTTTTGACACTTAGTTTCCGTTGAAGCGATAGACCACATGAACCTTCGGTCACTGATTGCGCTGCGCTTGCTCACGCCAGCGTTTTGACAGTGCTTGTCTGCGGTCATCGAGTGTGACATATGCATGCTTGCTTGAGCGCGCTGACACCATGCTTGTTAATTCAGTTACTAATCGAATATGTCCAAGCTTATGCAGCCCATAAAACTACTATCCTTACTCCGTATACTCTACTAGTAAATTTGCTATCGCTATCACAAATGCTCTAACTATATCTTGTTTATCTCGACTGCTAATCGGTTAAAGCTTCCGTCCACTTTAAATTCAAATGCGTCTGGTATTTCTAGGTTACCTACGCGTTTCACTACTTGAATCCCTTGGCATCCCATCAGGATGTATTGAGTGGTCTCTGCATTTTCGCTGCAGCAAACACATGCCTCATCTTGCAAATATTTGCTTCGGTATGTTTTTGTCCTAAGGCAAGCAGATAAAGCCTCAAATAGCAAGACACTGCCGTTTGGGTTATAGTACAGATTTTCCTTTCTAATTTCTTTCTTCCAAGTTTTGGAAATCTCCATTGTCTTTTTTTGTTTCCATTCACTGTCTCTTTTTTCTCACTTTCTTTTTGAAGCTTCCTGGGGATCTGTTTATTTTAAGTTACCATCGAACCCGCCGTGGTTGCTCAGTGGCTATGGTGTTGGGCTGCTGAGGACGAGGTCGCGGTATCGAATCCTGGCCACGGTGGCCGCATTTCGATGGGGGTTAAATGCGGAAACAACCGTGTACTTAGATTTAGGTGCACGTTGAAGAACCCCAGGAGGTCGAAATTTCCGGAGACCCCCAATACGGCGTGCCTCATAATCAGATCGTGGTTTTGGCACGTAAAACCGCATTGTTTAAATTTTTTAAGGTTACCCTCTAATCAGTTGCCAATGTTCTTGACCTCTTCCTCCATTCTTGGCTCCGCTACTCGCCGAGCGTCATAATGTGGTCTTGTATGACGTCAAATGTTCCACCGCGAGTAGAGAAGGCACGCGGTGCCATCTTTTCTGAACTTCAGTGCCCAAAACCGCAATCCGTCGCTTCCCTAGCACGCGTGACATGACATGTCACGTGCTGCCTGTCATGATCGACATATAACGTGACATGAATGACATTCACGCAAGTCATGTCATGGCATTAATGCCTAGGAACACTCCATTCACGCGGCGCGCACTGCTTATCCACCACTCGCTCGTCACGGACGCACGGTTGCCTCGAGAACTACAAAACAAAAAACAAATTTTTGTCTCCAGTGTGCAGTAAAAACAATTGTTGGAGCATCCAACAACGTGCTATAGAGTTCGAAGATGCGCCCACTCGGCTTCGCTATGCGTTGACTAACACAACATTTATGAAGAATTCGTTCTTACTGCCCCCGCGGCAGCGCCACCGTCTCGTTCCACGCTTCAACGCTGTTCCACGTTCGGCTCCTGCGCACCCGACGAGTGGCTTTACCGCACAGCGTTGGAACAAAATGTCGTAAGTATGCGCAACTGTTATACGTTCGCAGAGCGACTTGCACCTTACGCCGCATGCTTAAGAAAACGCCTCTTCTTCTCCGCGTCATATAACTGTAATGAGGATCGCCGACGCTGGCGCAGCCAGAAGATTTTGTCCTAAAGACATCTCGCTACGTGGCCTATACTTAGAGTCGCACGTGTGACTGTCAGTGCATAATACAATATTCTAATACAATAATTAGGCACACCGGGATGGCGTATTAAACAGAACATTCATACAGCGGAAATAACAAACATTTCTTTGAACCTGACCGTAAAAATACGGCTATACACGGTGATCATTCTTAAATCTTTTGGAACATAAAAAAATGGTTCTGGAAGATAGCATAATTATTTTCCTTGAGCTGGATTATTCGAAGAAGCGGACATTATCAGCACGAGAAATCGAAACAGGTATTTTATTAAGTAATAAAATTTACTAAGTTACTTGTTCATTAATTACTTTGCGGCAGATATCGCACTTAATGAATTGCAGCCGCTGAGCTTGCAACATGTCTCACCAGGATGACACCAGCTTCGAGACATAATTTCCCAACTCGCTCTGTCCTGCCGTGTGGAACGAAATACATGAGCGTTCCAGTTAGTTTCGTGCTTCAATGCATAAAGTAGTGTTTTGTTAAAAAAGTAAGTGGTACAGTGCATTTTTGAGGCAAGTTTGATGGCGTATATGTCCAAACGGGCGTTGTTCTGGAAATTCATTCCAAGTTAATACATCTTGCAAACTCACCGGCTGCAATTCGTTAATTTCAACATGTGCCGTAAAGTAATAATTCAAAAGATAATTATTGGATTTTTGTTCTGACACTGAAGCCTCAACCTGCGCTCCGGCTGCTATGCAAATAAAATATCGCAGTTTCGCCATAAGGGCGAAGCAATGAATGCGATAACAATAAGCTAGAATATTAAGTGAAGTGTAAGACTCGTAGCTGTACTGGCAGTATCAATTGAAGTAAACGTAAGCCGACTAAGTAAAAATGAGCTGTTGGGCTAGGGATCCTCTGTATGGTACTGACATCGGACAATTTCATTTATATTCATTAATTAAAGGGAACGTCTTTCTTAGCAACTCTACCGCAACTTTTCGGTATCGGGCATGTTTCAAACCTCTTTTCGTGGCTGATCCCGGAGGTAGGGCACATCTGTGTAAATAAAATTAGATCATATTCAGGTTTGAACTGTGTTGAAAACTGAGCTGAAAAAGTTTAAGATAAAAGGCATCCGCTGTCGGTGTTTTGTTTCATGACATTTGTTTCTGGGCTGCCATTCTCACATTCTGAGAAATAATTTTGTCATGAATATAAAACCTGGTATTGGGAACTTTCGCAATATAACCCGCATATAACGCATGTCATATAGCGTGGCATGGCATATAGCATACATAAACGTGAATAAATACGAAACCTCGTGGCGACTGCGACGACGAAGATGGCAGAAATTTGCTGGAATTGTCCTTATAATTGCTATCGCCATAAAATACAATCGCTGGCGCCTGACTATAAACACATGTAGAGTCACCGACCGATTTTTCCAACAAAGACTAGTGCCATCTTGCAATTGCTTTCGGGAATCACGTAGCATTCGATTGTTTCGTGACGCTTAGTGAAAAAGATTTTACAATTTTTTTTGCACTCTAATGTAGGGGTGCTGGCGTCACTTGAGGCCGGGCCTTACACGAGCAAATACGGTATATGTAACCAAAACTCTGATTCACAAGATGACAAATTGTGAGTCTTCAATTGTGAATCTGTATTTGAAAAAAATTGTCTACACTGCTTCAAAAACATTTTTCTCTGATTCCCTTGTGATAATGTGCTATGCCTCGATTTAGCGCCAAGAAAACAGTATCAATACTTTAAGATTAGGTTCTTTGTGAAACATGTTATTAGTTTAGAGTATCCGAAAATGTTGAATAGTTAATTTCCGAATACGAATAGTTTGTGTGTAATAATTTCATTCGTATTCTAAACCTATTTTCGCTAACCCCAAGTTTGCTTTATTACAAAAATTCTTCCTTTGATGACGTCTATTTGTGTAGTGAAGATACCTTCGTGTCATTTGTTGTATTACTGGGTTATTTTGCGGAAAATAAAACCGGGGGCGAGTAAATATGAGGGGTAGTAAAAATAAAACTATTGCGTCGAGTACGAACAAGATGGCGGGACAGCAGCGGCAGCCGGAAAGTCGAAGATGCAAAGAAAGCTTCGCTTTAACAAATGCAGTTGAACATATTGTTGTAGTGAAACATTATTAGTCGCATGCATTCAATAGAGATTCCGTATATTACGACTCGTAGGTGCGCTAAAGAAGGAAGAAATAATCAGGCACACCTTTCTGGTTTTCGTAGGTTCAATCAACTTCACTGCGCCAGCAGTTTCCTTGTCACACACCCTCATTATGTTTCCAAATAATGCCTTCGCTCTGAACAGCCTCGGCCCAAGAGCTGAAAACAGCAGTACTGAGAAATAAATTCTACCCACAATGACATAATAAAAATATCATTACCTACCGACATGCTCAGCTGCTAAGACTTATTTTGATTAAGCACCAGGCGCACGTAATTCTTACTGTATTAAAAACTCACATGGGAATGAAAGCACGAGTGCTATATTTAGATGGATAATAACATTATTATTATGCACAAGCTAGTTTGCAACCAATAGCGATCAAAGATGACAGCTGTCATTTTTGAACACACAGGTAAGAATAATAACCTGGGAAGACTATTTCATATGATTCCGCTGAAACAAATCGATGTATAGTTAAATGTCGAACGACGCATGATGATGGCATTTCAATAAACAAAAATATCGAAATCCATGGCCTCATGCTAAGTGAGATTGAAAGTTTGAAGGCTGAAATGTATAAAACAGCCCGCTCTCTCGATGTACCAGAGCTTACAGAAGATGCCATTGAAGGTTTGTGCCCCCCTGCTTCTAAAGATGGCAGACCACATGCAATTCTCAAGCTTTCGTTTAGAACAGTAAGGACTAAATGGTTCAAAGAAAGAAAAGAGTTCAAAACCAAACTGCCAATAGTGCAATTCTTAGAAACTTTCACGGCTGCAAACAAGCATTTGCTTTGGCTTGTGAAGCAAAAATCAAAAGAACATGCCTGCAGTTTTACTTGCAGCTCTGAAGGACTAATTTTCGCACGCAGAAACACAGCGTAACGTACTGTTAGGATAGCTACGGAAGTCGACCTGAACAAAAATGTGTAGTTTTAATTTGCTGAGTGCCGTTACATTATTTAGGAACGATGGTTAACTCGCTCACCACTGAGTCTTTTAATAATTTGATAAAAACTGGCGACTTCTCTAGGAAAACGCGTTTTCACTATTTCACATGAAGGCAAGAAGGCTGCGAAACAAACGAGCTGAAACTGAAGAGTACTTATGTTAGTTTGACAGCTGCCTAAATTTTTTAGCATTCTCGGAAACGTAGTACTTGGATGGCGCAGATGCGCTCAATGCTTCTGATTATAGACATGCATCAGCATATCGCTCCGGAAGACGCGTCGGTGGCTAGGAGAATATAAAAAGCTTTTGCTAGAGTGGAAGGGGTGCTATTCAAGTGAAGGCAGCGCCGCCTTACGGTGTGAGGAGGACCGTGTTGTGGTCTGTGAAGTGCGCGGCACGGTGCGGTGGTTGGAGACAAGAAGCAGACGACATGTAGAGTGCGCGGAGGCGAATTCCGTGTTGGATTGAAAGACGACAACGTCGAAAAACTGCACGTGAACACGCGGCGCAAGAAGAAAAATAACAAAAGGAAAAGACATCCAACGCAACAGAACACGGAGCTTCAAGTGGCCAATGAGGAAACGACGTATCGGCCAGAGCCGCCGAAAAGTGAGCCGCGCTGGCAGAAGAGAGGAAGAGTTCCAGAAGCGGCCACCGGACCGGGGGTTGAAGACGGTCGTCGGGTTGCGGACCCGAGCCACCAGGACTTCACCCGACCGGAGCCTCTTGCCAACCCATTCCTGAGCGTCGCCACTCTGCCCGATCGTGAACTGCTGCCCGAGGCCAGCGAGCGCCCGCGTCCGTGGGCAGAACGTGAGCTGTCGGGCTACGGGCCCGAGTTCCACGACCAGCTCCCCGGCCAGAACGCCGCCGCTCTCTGCCCGTGTCACCAAGCCGCCTGCCTTCTCCCTTCAAGCCAGAGCTGCTACGCTCCGGTAGCCCGGTCAACGATCTAATATACCGACTTTTAGAGAGATCGAGGCCACTTCTTGAAACGTGTCGTCTCCGCTTCCCCGCGTCGAGACTGTTGTGCGCCCACACGCTCGCGGTCTGCCTGAACTTGCGTGATATCGTTAGCATTCTAGCTCTGAGTGTTTATTATTGTGAGTTTTTTCGTTGAGTCTTTGGTTTATGGTTTTCTTTTCGTTTTCAGTAATATTAAAAGTGTTGTGAGTGCGTTCTACAACAAACGGCTTTGTCCTCAATGGGGTTCTCGGAGGCTCTGCCTCAGGGAACCATCTAAATAATTAAATAAAAGAACCTGTCAGCACAGGTGGACAGAAAGCTAGATGGCCGCCTGATTGTGTGGATTGACTGCTGAGCAGGGTAATCTTTCCTGGACAAAGCTGTCTCTGCAGCACGTTCGTATGGGCGCAGCCTCGATTGTAGTGAGCATAATTCAAACATGCGTGTTGGATTGAACCATGCTAGCCACACTAAAATTTATGTTCGCCCATCTCCAAACTTTAATTGTCATCATCATCATCATCAGCCTATATTTATGTCCACTGCAGGACGAAGGCCTCTCCCTGCGATCTCCAATTACCCCTGTCTTGCGCTAGCGTATTCCAACTTGCGCCTGCGAATTTCCTAACCTCATCATCCCACCTGACTTTCTGCCGTCCTCGACTGCGCTTCCCTTCTCTTGGTATCCATTCTGTAACCCTAATGGTCCCACCGGTTATCCATCCTACGCATTACATGGCCTGCCCAGCTCCATTTCTTCCGCTTAATGTCAACTAGAATATCGTCTACCCCCGTTTGTTCTCTGATCCACACCGCTCTCTTCCTGTCTCTTAACGTTACTCCTAAGATTTTTCGTTCCATTGCTCTTTGTGCGGTCCTTAACTTGTTCTCGAGCTTCTTTGTTAGCCTCCAAGTTTCTGCCCCGTATGTTAGCACCGGTAGAATGCAATGATTGTACACTTTTCTTTTCAACGACAGTGGTAAGCTCCCAGTCAGGATTTGGCAATGCCTGCTGTATGCACTCCAACCTAATTTTATTCTTCTGTAAATTTCTTTCTCATGATCAGGGTCCCCTGTGAGTAATTGACCTAGATAAACATATTCCTTTACAGATTCTAGAGGCTGACTGGCGATCCTGAATTCTTGTTCGCTTGCCAGGCTATTGAACATTATCTTGTCTTCTGCATATTCATCTTCAACCCAATTCTTGCACTTTCTCGATGAAGGTCCTCAATCATTGTTGTAATTCCTCTCCATTGTTGCTCAATAGGACAATGTCATCTGCAAACCGAAGGTTGTTGAGATATTCGCCATCGATCCTCACTCCTATTCTTCCCAGTCTAAGAGCTTGAATACTTCTTCTAAGCATGCAGTGAATAGCATTGGAGAGATTGTGTCTCCGCCTGACCCGTTTCTTGATAGGTATCTTTCTACTTTTCTTGTGGAGAACCAAGGTAGCTGTGGAATCCTTGTAGATATTTGCCAAGATCACGTATGCCTCCTCCACTCCTTGATTACGCAATGCCTCTATGACTGCTGATATCTCTACTGAATCGAATGCCTTTTCATAATCTATGAAAGCCATATAGAGAGGTTGATTGTACTCCGCAGATTTCTCGATTACCTGATTGATGGCATGGATATGGTCCATCGTAGATCCCTTCCTGAAGCCAGCCTGTTCTCTTGGTTGACTGAAGTCAAGTGTTGTCCTGATTCTATTGGAAATTATCTTGGTGAATATTTTATACAATACTGAAAGCAAGCTAATGGGTCTGTAATTCTTCAATTCTTTAACGTCTCCCTTCTTATGGATAAGTATAATGTTGGCGTTCTTCCAGCTCTCTGGTACACTTGAAGTTGTGAGGCATTTCGTATAAAGGGCCGCAAGCTTTTCAAGCATGATATCTCCTCCATCTTTGATTAAATCTACTGTTATTCCATCTTCTCCAGGCGGTTTTCCCCTGGTCATGTCTTTCAAGGCCCTTCTAACCATCGCTAGTTATAGAAGGAGCTTCTGTATCCGGTTCATCACTATTTCGAATGGAAGAAGCTTGGTTGTTTTGGCTACTGTACAGGTCAGTATAGAATTCTTCTGCTGCTTTTACTATGTCATCGAAATTGCTGATGATATTACTATGCTTATCTTTCAGTGCATACATCTTGCCTTGTCCTATGCCTAGTTTTCTTCTTACTGATTTCATGCTGCGTCCATATTTACGGCTTCCTCAATTTTTCCCACGTTATAATTTCGAATATCCCTTACTTTCTTCTTGTTGATCAGTTTTGACAGTTCAGCGAATTCTATCTGATCTCTTGAGTTGGACACTTTCATGTTTTGTCGTTTCTTTATTAGGTCCTTTGTTTCTTGGGAGAGCTTCCCTACAGGTTGCTTTGGTGCTTTACCTCCCACTTCACTTGCTGCTTCTGAGATCAGCCTAGTTACGGTTTCGTTCATTATCTCTATGTTATCTTCATCTTCCTGTTCTAAAGCTGCATATTTGTTTGCGAGCACCAGCCTGAATTGTCTGCTTTTACCCTTACTGCCTCTAGGTTGGCCTGTTTCCTCTTGACTAATTTCACTCTCTCTCTCTTCAAATTGAGAGAAATCCTAG
This sequence comes from Dermacentor silvarum, assembly GCF_013339745.2. Lineage (NCBI taxonomy): Eukaryota > Metazoa > Arthropoda > Arachnida > Ixodida > Ixodidae > Dermacentor > Dermacentor silvarum. Next base: position 17,809,903 of record NC_051162.1, read on the forward strand.
ACCTCACTAACCTATGGTCACTGCACTTAACCTTACCTAACACTTCTACATCCTGCACTATGCTTGGATCGGCAGAGAGTATGAAATCTATTTCATTCCTTGTTTCTCCATTAGGGCTTTTCCAGGTCCACTTCCTGTTGCTGCGCTTCCTGAAGAAGGTATTCATTATTCGGAGCCTATTCCTTTCCGCGAATTCTACTAACATCTCTCCTCTTGCCTTCCTAGAATCGATGCCGTAGTTGCCAATGGCTTGCTCACCAAACTGCTTTTTCCCCACTTTTGCATTGAAGTCGCCCATGACTAAAGTATACTGAGTTTGCACCTTTAATTGTACCCATACTGAAATTGAAGTACGCCCACCTACAAATTTTAGTTGGTTCACCCCCAATTTAAAGTTGGCCCACTTCCATATTACAGCGAAGCTGTTAATGCCTAGTTACCCCAGGTTTGTGTCCGCATGTAGAAAGAACTATCATCATCAGCAATTCGGCTCCATTTGCGTGGCGGTTTCCCGCCAGTTGTGCCTTACCACAGCAAAGGTAGGACAGGACAGAGCGCTAGCACTCTGCCCCGCCACATTTTATCCCGCTAGCCTTGTTCGCGCCTTTAACTATGCACAGCAATGGCATCAACACCAAATAGCCAAACTCTTCGCATTATTTAGTCATGACGACCCCGAAATCACTATAAGAAAATTACTATGGCGGCATTACCAACATGGCATGAAGACGACGCAATGATGACAATGTCATCACGACGACAGAATGATGACCACGTGACGACGACAAAATTACGATCTAATGACGGAGCTGCATTGATGACGAAGTTATGAAGACAAAGTGATCATGGTGGTAAAATAATTACCATGGTATGACGGCAGTAAAACGATGAAAATAAGTTCATGACTACGACGGTGTGAAGAGGACGGCCTGACGACAATGGGGTGACGAATGTAGATTTACCACGTAACGACGACAACAGCGTCACGGTAAAAGCATGACGTCAAAGGAATGATGACAGTGAATCACCAGGGCACAATGGCGACGATTAGAGAACCACTACGACATGGCGGTGACTCTGTGCCAAAAACGCAAAGGCAACAATTGCATGATCACGATGGAATTACGATGACGACATGGCGACAGCTGGAACAAGGCGGCGTAATGACTCAGGGACGGCGACAGAGTGAAGATGGCGTTACGGCGGTGGCACTACGACAGAGGCATCACGACTTTGCCAGGACTCTAGCTTAAAGAGCCGGCTGATGTTATAGCGGTGAGCTGCATAGCTGTGGAAACAGATGCCAGTGTCCACAACCACAAGATATATGCGGCAGCGTGGGGTGATTGTGTAGCTGAACAGAGAAAAGATCACACCAGCTCTACGCTCATATTTTCTTTACCGCTGGACCACACAGAACATCGCTTGTCGAAACCCGTAAAATGCGTACCCATGCTTCTGCGATAAAGATACGAAGGGCGAAACGCAGGTAGGTTAACCGAGGACGTGCCCCGTAGCTTACAGGATGCTTGGGGAAAAGGAAAGTATTTATTGTTGCATATCAACAGAACTCGATCGTTCCCATTACACCGATTTCTACGTTTGAAAATATACACTTGCTTGCTTGCTTAGGTCCGTTAAGCCCCAAAATGTTTCAAAAAGGCGAAATGTGGCACTGAGCCACAAGGACCGAACAACGGAAACACACGGCACCTGAACAAGCTGTGACCTATTCAAGCGACCGCTTGTTCACCTGGCACGTGAACAAGCTGTCAACCATTGGTCAGATTTTGCTCATCCTAGCGTTGTATGTGTGCTCCCCGACGACATGGGCTAATAGTTTGTACCAACCATATCCATTTCATGTTTAATAGCACACATGAACAACACATGAACTCTGAGTGGACGCAAGAGAGAAAAAAAATTACGACGACTTACGAGGGATTGGTGTGTAGCAGCCAAAAGTGAGTTGCAAGAATAGTATCACAGCTGAGAACACCAATCCAAGCCTCAGTTTCCGGATCATGTTGCTCGAATCAAGCAACGTCATTCCCCGGAAATCTCCTCTGAAAATGATGTTCCTGCTAGATGAAAAAACCGAACAGTTGTGCATTACTCAACTGCAATATACGCCAGCTGTAAACTTTAGCTGTCATAAGCCGAACATTGAAAACTTAAAAATGTTTATTGCGAAATGTTATTATTTAAAAAGCAATCATTGTAATAATCTGCAGCCACTATATTTATCTTGCAATCGCTTGCTCGCTTCGCCAGCTTGTTAGGCCTGAAATAGAAATCCTACTGTATTCATTGCATGCAATTACCAATTATATGAGAAAGATGCAAATGGTGTTTGCAAGCCAAACACTGCGCGGATGCCACGCACTGCGGGAATTGACGGTATTCGAGGCATTTTGCAGGCACCCGACTATCTAGCATTGCTTGTCGTGCCGCAAAGAGATACCAAGTGGACCAACGCGTTAGGGTAAATTGAGTAGTTGTGTGTGTGTAGATCATGAGCGTACCTGTCTGTGATGACAGCTGCATGACGACGATCACGCTAAAAACGATGGCGTGGCCGCATCGGCATGATTTATACGCTGGCAGTTGAACGCGATCCTGCATGGCAATTCCCGGTTTCAAGATAGGTAGTGGAGAAGTGTAAACGAGAGAAACATAGATGGTGATGTCTTCATAGCCTAGTTGTTGTGCAGCCGTACGTATACCTGGCTATTCTATGTGGTGTATGTAAAACGGCGATTACATGTGTACTCCGACGAAGAAATGTTAAAGCCTGATTACATTGGGCGATCATGAAGTCAGTACAATGTCGCACAATTTCTTCGTAGCATTTTACGAGTAAAGAACTGAGAAAAGTTAGCCGGTAGCCGGTACCGGAGATGGCGCGAGAGCTGTTACAATGAAAGAAGAGCGAGAGCTGTCGCATTGAAATAACACGAGGAAGCGGCAAGTGGTGCACACGCCCAGCGTTTTAAAGAGCTGCTAGCTTTGGAACGAGAGAAGTATGCGTGCAATCGTGGCCTATTAGAACACCAGACTGCTGTGCTCGACGGCATAGGTTTGATTTCACCGTCCACCACATGTTATTGATGCGAAAGTGTCAAATGGCCCATTAAGCGAGAAAGCCGGCGTCTGTCCTGTGTAAAAGCGAAACGGCACCTAAATCCACATTGCCATTGGCTGCAGCGCCACGTCACGAGCAGCGCCTCGGTGCAGCAGAGCGGGCGAAAGGGGATACTCGCTGCCGTTATAGCGTGCCAGGTGTTACCTGACGGGAGAGGGCATTGCCGCGACGCCACGCCACCTTCACTCTCGGCGCGACCACTCCTCGACGGAGCAGGGTGACGGAGCGGGCGAACGGGGCCACCTGCTGCGGCTTTAGCCAAAACGTCTTATACTGTGTAGGAGTCATGTTGCTCTAGCGCACCAGAGGTAGGGTGAGGGGAGAGGGCATCAGCGCGTTGGTGGCATGTGGCGTTGGCACCGTAGGCTGCTGTTCCGTGCTGGCTCGGGCAGCACGTACCGCTGTGGTACATTACTCGCAGCGCAAATCTCGGAGGACCACTCAGCGCCGATGGGCTTTCGCATTCACAACTCATATCTTATTTTTAGTAAAGCGAGGCGACACAGGAACCTACCTACCGGGAAGTGCCAAGCATAGGGTAAAGAATGCCTCGCATTATTAGCACTAACAACTAGTTGTTGGCACAAAACTGTCCTTTATGCACCATATATTTCTATCTCTTGAGCTACGCTCGTGTAATATGAGAAGATTACGTAGGTAAGCACATGCTATACATGCATTGAGTATTGTTGTGTGTGTTACTTCCGGAGGACGTGTGTGTTTTAGCAACTAAACCACCGAATGACGTTGCATTCTTCAAGCTTACTTGGTGGCCTAAATCTTACTAGTCGTAAGTAACAATGTTGCGTCTAGCCAATTTGAAGGGGTGTACGAATATTCGAAACATTTGTAATCAAACTTACATTGCAATAGTCGAATCTGTCCTTGAATCAAATATTCTCTACACAATTTTGTCCTCGAATCGAATAGCCATTATTCCAAAACGAGATCATTGTATGAATCATTTTCGAATACTTTAGGGACGTCAACTGTGCACAATCAGAAATTAAATCAAAGTAGGAATGCAATACATTTATTCTATTGGACATTATATTGTACATTATTTTATACATACTAATATTTCTTCTATTGTACTGTATTATTGCCTCGGGCAGAGACACTTGATTCCCTCCTGAAGTTAAAAATCTTGGTTGTTTATCTGAACGCTTCAGCAGAGAACACTTGTCTAATCAATATGAAGAAGTGAATAAGAACCTCGTCAACAAGTCTCAAGAAATCACTGTGATTAAGACACGTTCAAGTCGAGTGGAAAATTTTACTGCTGACAACAAAATCGTTGACTTGCAAAACCAGCTGAATGAAATTGAACAGTACAGACGGTGGGCTTGTTGGATAAGGTAAACGAGCTGATGAGACCTTTTGGTGTGTCTCCGTTGACGGAGCAGGACATAGATGGAATACACCGAATGTACGCGAAAGGTGATCGAATACCTATTGTGCTGATACGGTATGTCTCACGCAAAACGAAGGAAATCTGGCAAGAAAAAGCTTAACTTCTCAGGCAGTGTAAATTGCCCATTCATTTATATGATAACATCACATTAAGAAACAAGCATCTGCTGTGGTTGGCACGTTCTAGGGCAGCAGAAACGGGGCATCGGTTTGTTAGTCAGAAATGTGTTAAGGTTCTCGTACGCAGAGCACCTGTTGAGTGGGCCCTGCGGATTGAAAATTAGGATGATTTAGGTAACATTATTGCTTCTAGTACCAACCACCAGCCGAGGAGTGCTTCCAGTAGTCGCTCATAAATAGTTAGTGCATGTTGCCATGCCAAATCGAAATGATGGCCACTAACTTTGCGCATTTTCAAAATTATTACAGTGATTAGATTTCTTGCAAAAACGCTGGTAAACTAATACAACTGGCACAGAAAAATGTCCGTGCTATTTTGTGTTAATACTAGAAGCCTAAGATATAAGAGTGACGACATTTTTATATATCTACGTTTCCTTGGAACCACATTTGATGTACTTGGGTTCGTAGAAACTTGGTTCCGCGATGATTATAATGTATTTATATTTGATGGGTATTCTGGTGTGTCACTTTTCAGAAACAACCGTAGAGGTGGCTGCGTTTCTGTATGCTATCGTCACAATATATTGTATAATGTCTTGGAGCGGTATTCTGTTGTGAATGAAAATTATGGAGTGTTAGCTGTCGAATCATCTAATATTATATATCTCTTAGTGTACCGACCACCTTCGGGTGATGTGAACAATTGTCTATGGTATATTGAACAAACGTTGCAATTCCTTGTACGTGCAAACCAAAGCCAGTTTATACTTGGTGACTTTAACATCAACATTCAAACTGAGAATACAGCCACCAGGAATTTAATTGATATACTGACCTTGTTTCTGTTGCACAATGTTGTAAATATGCCAACGGGAGTTACAGCACAAACTGGCGTTACTCATAGATTTGTGCAACACGGACTACTTATACACTGCCGTCAGCTCAGGTGTTCGTGCTTGTTACCTAAGTGGTAATCTCCCATTTAACCGTTTCTATTCCCAACACTCAACAAACGCCTCCCCAAAGCAGGGCGGTTATCAACACACAGAAAACGTAACAATGATACGCTCAATTTTTTTTGAGAATTAGTATTTCAGATATATTGGTCTGCAGCGCTCAGTGAAAAAGACCCGTCAATTCCTTATTCTATTTTCTGAAACAAAATACTAGGCGCCTATGGCTCGGCTTTTCCTGTGGTGTGGCACACCAATAATAAAAAGGCGAAGAAACCTTGGGTGAATAAAAAACTGTGCAAAAGAATACAGTATACAAATAAGCTCTTTAGTTTGATTTTAAATGGTAGAGGGCAAATACCTTGAAATTGTTGAATGAAACCACAAAGAAGTCAGCCTCAGATCTCGAAAAGGCGAATGAAGAATACTATGCGAACATCTTTGCTGATAAATACAGTCCTCAACACACATGCAAAACCGTTTAATGCATTGCTGTCGAAAACAAACTGGACAATCCCAAGCGAGGTTCTCCTAGAATGTATAGCACATGCAGGTGAAATGTTAGCCAACAAATTTAGCGATCATTTTTACAAGTAGGAAAAATCAGCGCTGGAGATACCATCTGTATCGATCCTAGGAATTTCATAACATTTAATACACCGAAAACAGTATGTCTTCCTCCCCAAACCACTAGAGAAATTGAGGATCAGATTGCACTACTAAAGAATAACAGCTCCACCGGAGTGAAAAATATTCAAGCTGAACCATAAAAGCAATATATGATATAATACCACGAATATGTTTACATATGTATAATAGATTGATTCTACTTCGCAAGTTCCCTGACGAGTTAAAAATGATGAGGGTGTGCGTCATTCATCAAAATGGCAGCTATGATCACCTTAATAATTATCGCCCTATATCTGTCCCGCCCATATTCTCTAAAATTGTTGAAGCTGTGATAAACATCAGACTAACTGATTTTTCGCATATAAATAACGCTATGCAGAAGAACAATATGGCTTCCAGAAAGAAAAGTCAACTGAAATAGCATTATTAGTGCAAAAGATGAAATTATCAACGACATCGAAAAAAACTCATTAGCCTTGGCTTCTTAATGAATTTCAAGAAGGCATTGGACTGAATAAACACGAAATACTCTTACGCAAATTACCTTGCTATGGTATAAGAGGAACACCACTGTCACTATTCACTAGCTACTTATTACGTCCAGATTGTAATGGACACAATTAGACGGATTTTCTTCACGTTTCCAATCGATCGACTTTTGTGTACCGCAGGGCTCAATCTTGGGGCCACACTGCTTCTTTTGTACATCAAGGAGGTAATGAACATTCCGAATACGCTCAAAATAAGCACACGACACGAATGTATTTTTAGTGGACGCGGTGCGAAGTTTAAAACACAAATGCAAATACCAAGAATTACTGCGGCAGTTACCGCCGGTAACCGTCATCGCCACCATAACCGTGGCAACATGGCAACGCCTATACAGCACCCACAACCCGCTTCGATCAGATTGCAGATTGCAGCAGATTGTTAGAATAAGCGGTGTTAACAGTGCATTGCGTCGAATAAAATATTGAGTTCCGCATGGATCAGTTTTAGGGTCCTTATTCTTTAGTGTCTATATAAATGACCTGACCCAGCTGTACCTCCATTCAAGTATGTACCAATATGCTTATAATCCTGGCTGGAACAAACTATAAAAAGGGGTGTTCTTGATTTGGCCGGATATTTATAAAATTATGACATGGTATAATAGTAATTTCCTCTATCTTGACAAACAAAAAAAGTAAATTAATTTGTTCCATAGTACTCGCAGGAAAATTGCTGTCATCCAAGCTTTATATGTACTGTGATGAGTGCAGCAAATGTAAATGTAATAACACAGTCCTTTCTGAAAAAGTTAGGTATTTAGGACTGCTTTTTGGCCAGCACTTTTCGTGGACATATAACATCAAATACATTGCAATGAGATTAAGAGCAGTTTCTGCAATCATATACAGATTAAGATCCGTTTGCATCAATTGCGCAATTTTGATGCAAACGCAAACTCCTGCGCCAAACTGTGCCAACACAAAATTGACTGGAATTGCGTCACGCAGTGCCATCACGGCTTCGGCATGTGTGCTCCGGCAGTGGCCGGTAACAGCGAGCGAATTTTTTCTCCGAAAAAGATTACAGCCGTTCACATTTCGGACACCACGCGACAGCGCCTCCACACATTTTAACAGCGGAACTGTTTAAGGCGGCCGTAATGTGTACCGCCTGTCACTGCGTTGCCTAGCAACCACCTCGCGGAGCGTCGCACACTATGCTCGCGAGTGAGAAATGGAAAAGGAGAGTGAGAGAGAGTATGCGCGTCGCGCGCTATGCTCGGGAGAGAGAAGCAACCGTCTCGCGGACCGTCGCGCGCTATGCTCGGTAGAGAGGAAGAGAAAATGAGAGCGAGAGAGAGAAACAAATTGTAGCAGCACCAATGAGGCAAAGCGCAGAGGTGCTGTCGACACGATCCGCGCTTCTCCGTTTGCCCCGAATTAGCGCCGAACGCTCGCGGTCTACGTGACTGCAGCAGGCGCCTCTCGCGGCGGCTCGCACGAGCTCCCGCCAGCTTCGCGCTACTGCGCATGCGCCGTGACGTCATCCCGGCGTGTCGTCTGTAGCGCGCCGCCCGTATACTGTGCATAGCTTTCACCCCACTTCCCCTGGGTGTGCTCGGACTGGAAGTGCTGCGCGAGGCGCTCCCCGATGCCACAGACCACGAGGAAATGCTTAAACACTTCGTGTAATTTAGCATCACGTGGCATTACTTTGTATAACTTAGCATCACTTCGTATAGCCAAGACCAGCTCGGAACCGATCAGCTCCGCTGTCTCTTTAAGCTTGCGCCACAAGTGCAAGCTACCTCGATTTTTTTCTCGTAATTTTCTCGCATATAACACTGGACTTTTCGGCGTTTCATGCTACTCCCAGCTGTTGTCGTTGCAGTCAGAACGACCAGGGCGGCTGTATTTAGATTGTAATAGAATACGGTTGAGTGCGCTGAGCGGCGCGGCACTCCCTAGCTGAGGTGCAGAACAACAAGTAGGCTGAGGGCGCTGCGAGTGAACTAGATATTAGGGAGGCCCGCGTTGCTGCAAGTTCAGCGAGCGGGCGTCTCTGTCCCCATGGCCAGTATAACGTAGAACTATTCCAATCTGTTTTTTGCCCATATGCGTGAGGCCTGAGCCATTTTGACCGCTCACGAAGGGCTAATGGCGGATTTGGAACATAATGTCTTAGTTTGGCCTGAAAGGCGAAGCATCAATTGGGACAGCAAATTAGTAGACTGCTTTACGAATAAGGGTACCAGTGTTATAGGCCGTATAATCTCGTAAATATTCGCTTAGTAACTACAATAACAAGCATGGTGTCACGCGCGCACAAGCAAACATGAACACATCTCACTCGATAACTGAACTGCGGAAACTAGCTGTGAAAGCGCTGGCCGACCATCCCTCCTGTGCAGCAGGCACAGCCACTTCACTTCGAGGCGCAGTTCATCGATCGTCGTTTGCCTGTGTGCTATAGCTGCGGCGACTTAGGTCACATTGCCAGGTACTGCATCGCCGCCACACCGAGGTTAGAGCGATCGACGATGTCTAGGCGGTACGCACTCCACATGAAACGTACTCATCCTCGCACACATATCCAGGACGCATCCCTCACCAGAGCCCGGAGGTGCTGCGGAACGTTCTCCAGCATCTGACCGCAGTTTGAAACCACCACCCGCTCCTCGCGTAAGCCGGTCGCCGTCTCCGCGGTGTCGCTACCCGTCGCCACCTCGGAAAAACTAGTCAGCGCGGCCGTTGGAGGTGAGGTCGCTGGACAATCTTCGATGTCGCCTGAGATACCTCACCATTTGTATGTATAAAAATAGGTGTCTGTACTGATGACGGAGTTTTTGACAATGGCCTTAGTGGACACGGGAGCAACCGTTTCAGTGATGATTTGCGTTTAAAAGCCTCCTAGGACGAAAAGTGATGTTTCGCTGGCACCGTGCCGATACGTTTCGCGGAGTGAGTGGGGACTTATTGCATCCCGTCGGGGTGGGCAATGTGGACGTAATTTTGGGTGGTCACATATTTAACGCAGAGTCCGCTGTTCTACCTCATTCTACGCATGACGTAATCCTGGGCCTTGATTTTTTGAAACTGTGTGGTGCCACTGTCGACTGTGGGACGGGAGAAATTAGTGTAGGTACGAGCTTTTCAGCTGCGTTTATGGAGAGCCCGCCGTATCACGAAAGTGTGCTTTGTGTATCCGGGGATGCAGTTGTGCCTCCGTTATCTGCAAGCTGTGTTTCAGTCTCCTGTTTCCCTACCACCGACCGAACGTTTGACGTTACCGTCGAACCCGTTCGGCTGAGCTGCATCAAGAGGAATGTGTTGATACCGCTTTGCACGCTGTCAGTTTTTCACGGATGCACTAGCTTATGGACTATAAACTGTTCCAGTGAACCTGCAATACTACCACAGGGCCTGAAACTTGCTGCCTACCATGAAGATCAAGTGCTGTCACTCGCCATTCTTACAGAGGCCCCTGATTCTGCGGATGAACGCCATTTCGTTAATGCATGCCCTGCTGTGGACTCCTCCACTATAGCTATGGTGAACAAGTCGCTGAGCACTAAACAGCGTCATGAAGTGGCGAATATTCTGCTAAAACATGCCGCACTGTTTGGCTTTTCGCAGCAAGAGGGGCCACCATCGTTTCCTCCTTCTCGTATACACCATCGCATAGATACGGGATCTGCCCAGCCTTTGCGACAGATGCCGTACAGAGTTTCAACATCCGAACGCAACGTGATCAACGACCAAGTCCGCGACATGCTAAGCAAGAATGTAATCCAAGAATCATGCAGTCCGTGGGCAGCGCCAGCGATTCTGGTTAAAAAAAAGATGGGACATGGTGATTTTGTGTAGACTACCGGCGTCTCAACACTATCACTAAAAAGGACGTGTATCCTCTTCCATGTATCGATGATGCTATCGACTGCCTTTCATCAGCATCTTACTTTTCCTCTGTCGACTTGAGGTTGGGGTACTGGCAGATTCCAATGCACAAGGCAGACAAGGAGAAAACGGCATTTGTAACACCAGATGGACTTTTTGAATTTAATGTGATGCCGTTCGGGCTGGGCAATGCACCTGCAACTTGCGAGCGCTTCATAGACAACATCCTGCGTGGTTGCCAGCCAGGCCGTCACGACTAACTCTGCCTGGCTGGCTGTTCAATAAACGCCTTTCGCGGGCGTAACAATATGATCATAAACTTGCTTACTTAATTTTAAAAAATCTCCGTTAGCTGTAAACAATTTATCAGCCACCTTAATAAAGCATGGTTCACATAAATTCAAAGTTTGTGTTGGACCTGCATAGTTCTTGTTTTGTTTCAAAGGACAATGAAACAACTAGTCGCGGTAAGGCAGTGGCTATTGAATTCGCTGCTAAACACGAGGCCGGTGGTTGGCTCACGGCCTCGGTTTGATCACGGCACTCCGAGTGGGGCAAAAAGCAAAATGCTCGTGTACCATGTACTGGCTGCTCGCTAAAGGAGCTTCAGTGAATCGCAATTATTATGGAACCATCCATTACGGCGCTCCTCAAAGCGAAGTCATAGTTTTGGCAAGAACTCATGCATATGCCACACAGACGTTGGAATCTATGCGAAGCCAAGCCAGGCAGGTAAATACATGCTTTACAGCTAACGGGGACGCGTACAATTTCATGATCGCAGGTGTGTGCACAGAAAAGTAGCACACGTGTAAAGCGTAGAGTTGTGCGAATATTCGAAATTGTTGAATATACCCGCCATGGTGGTTCAGTTAGCTAAAGCGTTGCGCTGCTAAGCACGAGGTCACGGGATCGAATCCCGGCCGCGGCGGCCGCAGTTCGATGGAGGCTAAATGCAAAAAACGCCCCTGTGCTTGCGTTGTAGTCCACGTTAAAGAACCCCAAGTGGTCAAATTTAATCTGGAGCCCTCCACTACGGCGTGCCTCATTATCAGAACTGGTTTTGGCGCGTAATACCTCAGAAAGAAACTTTTGAACAGCGAATCACATAGTGTCCCATTCGATTCGGTCTTCGAAGCAAATAGTCACTATTCGTAAACGCAAATATTTCAGAACGTAAACTGCACCCAAGTAAACACAAAATTGGAGCAAGACTACGGTAAATTTTCACCGCCGCGGCTACAGCAGAGACATAAAACATGACAACCTGCATTGTGGAGCAGGCTATGTCACTCACGTAGCCATATTTTACAGGCTATACAACAATAATTCGAACTTATTGAACAGTTCTGTGCATGCAAAGAAACTACTGTTTCGCTCCTAATGCTCCATTTGTGTATCAATAAACAACACTTCATAACGTACTATGTAATGGCAGAAACTTGCTAACCTTAAGAATACTAGAACGTGAACATCACTTTATATAATTGTGATTACTGCTGTTCATTATCGAAATCAATTCGAAAACTATTCGATATTCCAATCAATTCCCTTCTGGCCCTATTCGATTCGTATTCGACTAAGTGTCAAAAATCACTATTCGCGCACCCCTAGTCAAGCGGCATCCAAGAATTCTGCAAGTTTTGTGCCACAGTGATTTATGCACGGTTTTTGTATGAATTGTGCATAATGCTAAAAGCCTATTCTGGAAGACTGGCCATGAACAATGTGGCACATTGTGTGTGGCAAAATCTAAGGCAATAAAATAAATCGAGGAAGCCGTTAAATATTTCACCCGCCAATGAACATATGGCTCAGTTTAGACATACTTATGAGCCGACAACATATGTGCAAGTTTTAAGGAGTAAATTATTTTTGTTACGCATAAAAAACCACGAAATACGTGGTCCGCATAGACGGTGTAGAGGCGCAACTATGACCGCCACAGCCGGTTAAGAAGATTGCTCACGTGCATGAAGCGTGAGAGAAGAACACGCTAGCGCGCTTGTCGTGAGCGACTGCGTCTAACTGCAGCTCCCCAGGACCATCGACAACATGATTCTCCGGCTTCAGTAAACCGTGGCCGCGGCGGTTCCTTATTCGCGCCGCGTGGCACCGGACGACCCATCCCAGCGTCCAAATTGGCGCCTAGTCAGCCTCACCAGAACGATTCTTCCAAGGCGAGCGTGACGTGGTTTAACGCGTTCTGGCAAACGTTATGCGGATGTGCGCTGTCCCGAAATTCTACATCGACATGCCGGACAGCTGGCGAATTCAGTTCGACCGCCATTTCCGTATCAACGGGGTTACCGTCCCGCAGCGACACTTATGCTACGCGCAGCCAGAGAGGCGACCCAAACTGCGTTCCAGGATCCGACTGCCGCTCCCCGGGCCCAACGTTTACAAGAACTTGTGGGCAGCCGTCCTTGCTCATTACGCTACCTCGAGCCATCAGTGTCTTTCAGCTAACGCTCCGTCACAAGAGCTCTCGCCATGTAAACCGTCACCTCATTCCACGTCTTGTCGTTGCAAGTCGCCTACGTGCTCCCGTGCCGATCGTCAGCACGCGCCTGCACCACCATCGCACTCACTGAGTGAGGATCTTGCCAAACGCAAGCGCTCAACAGACCGCGCCTCTCCTTTACGGCACGTTCCCGCAAGCTTTCAACCTTTTATTCTGGGGCACGTTACTCATCACCGATTCAGATAGTTGTTGTTGTAGTTATGTAAGGTTTTGTGGCGCAAAAGCAACTAAGGCTATGATGCGCCATGCACAGGTTGAAAATATGTAACTTGATAAAAGTGCTTCAAGCAACAAAGATCATTTACATTAAAATTGTTTAAGAACCCTGTTTCATCTAAAAAATTAAAAACATCGTCTAGAGATACAAGTGCATTTTCAGCTAGGATCAGGGATGGATGAAGTGGTGTTAGTGTTTGTAAAGTTCATAAAAATATTTCTGTCTTTTTTCCTCCAACGCCGGACATGTTATTAAAATGTGATTCACAGTTAGGGATTCTTGGCAGTGGTCACAAACCGTTTGTGTTCATTTTTCAATAAAAAGTTATGTGTGAGATGTGTGTGTCCGATGCGAATGCGACATAGAATGACTTCCATGAAACGTTCCTGGTGATAAGAGTCTTCCACTCCTGTAGTATGGGTTTTACTATTTGTAGTTTGTTATTTACTGGCGCCCCACTCGTGTTGCCACTTTGAGGTGATCGCAGCACGGACCACCGGACACAGTCCTTGAATGGAAGATTTATTTGTCTAATTTTGTTACAGGCTGTGAGTGCTGCACATTTGTCCGCCTTTTCATTTCCGGGATTCCCACGTGACTTGGAACCCAACAGAGACGAATTATTTACCACGCTTTTCACATTTGCCGAGCATTCTCAGGATGTAGCCGAGAAAAGGTTCGCACTCTGATTTTCTATGGAGAGAATTAAGTGAACTAAGGGAATCTGTGTAGACAACTGCTTTTTTTATAATCTTCTGTTACTATTTTTTCTAAGGCCATAAGCAGGGCATATACTTCGGCTGTAAAAACCGAAGCAGACTGTGGCAACCTAAGACAATTTTCCCAGTGTTCCGATACAACTGCGCTTCCAACATGTTCATTTGTCTTGGAACCGTCAGTGTAAAACTCGGTGTAGTCATTGTATTTATTTTGTAGTTCTAAGAAATCTTGCATTATGTGTTCAAGCGGTGTTTCTTTTTTCTTGTGGCATGTTAGGGTAAAATCGCAAAAATGTGCGAAACCATGCCATGGTTTGTTCGGTCTTTCGGCGACCTTGAGAGCCTCGCTCGGAACATTGTAGCTTTGGCACATATCTTCGAATCGAAGGATAAGTGGTCTCACGCTATGTGGTTTGTTGGCATAGTGTGTTCTGTGTGTGGTGTAAGTAACAAGAGTGTGGCATATATGATTAGGTAAAGCTGTGATTCTGAGCACGTATGAAATTGTAAGCAAAGCTCTTCGGTGCTCCAAGCAGGGTTCGTTACTGTCGGCATATAGGCTTTCTACTGGTGAGGTTCTGTACGCACCAGTTGCTAAGCGTAGTCCGTGGTTGTGCGTGGGGTCAAGACGTTTGATGTACGACTGTTGCTGACCCGTAAACTATGCAACCGTAGTCAAGAATGCTGCGCACGACAGAGCGGTAAATACGTAACAGGCATGTTCGGTCGGCGCCCCAATGCTTACGTGATAGGATTCAGGATGTTAAGTGCTTGTTTGCCTTAGTTTTTACGCTGTTAATGTGGGCGATAAAGTTTAGTTTACTATCAAAAATGATTCCTAAGAACTTTTGCTCTTGCTTAACCGGTAACGGGCTTTGATTTAATTTGAGTGCTGGGTCGGGTGTAACCCCCTTTTTGTGAAAATACCACTGCCACAGTTTTTTGTGTAGAAAACCGAAATCCATTTTTATCGGCCCATTGCGTCAACTTGTTAATTGTTATCTGGATTTGCCTTTCGCATGTAGACATACCCGCGGCACGGTATGCAATTTGAAGGTCGTCGACGTATAAAGAGTACATAATGTTGGGCGGTATAACTGAATTTATGGAGTTCATCTTCACCACGAAGAGAGTAGGCTTAATACGCAACCCTGTGGGACGCCATTTTCTTGGACAAAGACTTGGGACAGTGTTGCTCCCAGACGGACTTGAAATGTTCGGTTTGACAGAAAATCGGCCAGACAGTTGAGCATTCTGCCGCGTATTCCTAGTGTTGCTAGATCTTGTAAAATGCCATACCTCCATGTGGTGTCGTATGCTTTTTCTAGGTCGAAAAACACCGCTAGGCAGTGCTGTTTATAAAGGAATGCCTCCGTATGATGTGTTCAAGACGAACGAGATGGTCAGTTGTTGAGCAGCCTTTCTTGTAACCACACTGATGAGTGTCTAGTAAGTTATCTGTTTCGAGAACGTATGTTAGTCTTATATTATTATGCTTTCGTAGGATTTAGCGAGGCAACTTGTTAGTGCTATAGGTCTGTAGCTGTTAGGTGTATTTGGTGACTTTCCCGCCTTCAGAAAGGGAACAATAATAGCCTTTTTCCACTCTGCAGGCATTTTACCCGTTCCCAGATCATGTTAAAAAAACCGCAACAAGGCCTCTACCGCTTTCTGGGACAAATGGGCCAGCATAGCGTAATGTATTTTGTCAGGACCCGGTGCTGTTTTCTTACCCGAAGAGATTATTCTGTTATTTCGTGGAGTGTTAACGGGGCATTGAACGGTCTATCTGAACTTCCCGTTGTCGGAAGCTTTTGTTTTTCGGCGAACTGTTTGTGTTTTAGGAATGTTGCTGAATAGTTTGCTGAGTGGGTGTAGAAGTGCTCGCCTAATATGTCTGCTTGTTCCTGGAGACTTGTTTGTGTGCCTGGAGTTGACAGTATGGGGATCGTGTAGGGAGCATAGTTGCCCCTAAACTTGCGAACTGGTCCACATTCTTGGATGTTATTGAACTGTTATTCGAGGAGATATAGTTTTTCCATGAATTTCGTTCTGCTTGTCTACGGATATACCTCGCCTTTGCTTTCGCTTTTTTGAATAATAAGAGATTATCTGGGTTGGGTACCTTCGGAAGATACCCCACGCTTTGTTTTGAAGTTTTTAGCTTCTGTACATTCATTCGTCCACCAGGGTTTTAGTTTTTTACTCACAAATCCAGAAGATTGGGGAATAGCCTCTTCCGCCGCAGCAACTATGCAAGCAGTAATCCTCTCATTCGCTTCATCTATGCTTAGGCCATCTAAGATAACTTTTTCTAAACTGGCTTTTTCAGTGAAGAGAGGCCAGTTTGCTAGGTGCAGTTTCCAACGGCGTGGCCTAGAAAGTGTTATAGGCAGTACGGATGTTAGTTTTATGACTGCAGGCATATGATCACTACAGTAGGGATTAGGTATTACAGTCCAATGAAGATCGGTGAACAGAGATGGGGAATACATTGCCAAATCAAGGCAACTCATAGCTCCTGTGCTAGGGGAGCAGTACGTGGCCGCACCAGTATGTAAAAGGCATAGTTCATTACTTAGGAAAAATCTTCGATTGTTTGTCCCCTATGGTCAGTTTTTCTCCCCCATAGTGTATTATGCCCATTAAAGACTCTCCGCTATAAGAAATGGTTCCGGTAATCTGGTCTAAATCAGGTCTAAATCCTTACAGTGAACTGTGTGTGTGGGGAATATAGAGGGAACAGATGGTATGGTTTTTATGTGCTAAATGGTTGACCGCGGCTTCTATGTGCTATTAATGGTTACTGCTCTAGCTGGAATTCCGTGTTTCACCCCAGCCACACCGCCCGAAGCCGGTTAGCTTGGTACGGTCGCGCCGTACAACAGTGAAGCCTTTTAAGATATTAATGTTTTTTGTCACAATAAGTTGTTTCATGTAGGCACAAAGCCACAGGGGAGAGGTTATTTAGTATATCTCTTATGTCACCTAATTGTGTAAAAGTCCTCTGCAGTTCCAGTGGATAATAAAGCCATTTTAAATATAAAGGTAAAAAAGCCATTTGACTATAAGTATAAGATGTTAGGTGCATGTGTTGAGAGGGTTATTAGAAAGGAGGATACCTTTAGGTTATCACTTTCTGAATTAACGTGGTTATTGGGACTTTGTCCCTCTGGCGCGCTCGAGAGAGCGCTGTCCTTCGGTGTCGACGACACCGGGGTTTTTTGCGTCGACCTCCATTGCTCTCTCAGAGGCGCTGGAGATCGAGAGTTGGGCGCCCGGACACGTTCTCGGGCCGTGGAGTTCGATTGAGTTTAGGGCCTTGCGATCTGGTGTCTGCGGGCCCTCGAACGATGGAGCAGCTCTGCGCTGCCACCACGGGCGGGAGGGGTCACTGCGGGACCACTGTGCGTGGCTCGGAGGACCCCGAGGCCTCGTGACGCTGCCCCCACCTGCGTCACATCGGCATAACTTCTCTGGAGAGGTAAGACAATCGCTTCGTGCTTCAAAGAACGAGATTTTTTCTTTAACAGTTAGTGCAATTACTTCCTTTTCTTTTTTCCAGCAAGGGCAAGACCGCGAGTAAGCTGGATGGTCCCCTTTGCAGTTAACACAGTTGTGGAGAAGAAGTGCAATTGTCAGATGGTGGTCATTGGAGCTGCATTTAGCACAGGTTGTTTGTCCTCGACATGCGTGCGAAGCATGTCCAAACCGTTGACATTTGAAACATCGTCTGGGGTTGGGGATACATGGTCTGACATTTACTTTTACGTATCCTGCATTCAGAGAGGTAGCATTTCGCTTGTCCCAAAGGTAAGTATAACATGTTTTGTCGGAATTCTTGATCATTTCTGCGGATGACGATTCTTTGTACTTTAGTCACGTTTTGTTCTTGGAAACCCTCCAGCAGTTCCTCATCACTCAAGCCAAGGAAGTCCTCCTCGGATATCACGCCCCTGCTTGTATTTAGTGTTCTGTGGGCTGAAATAGTGACTGCCGCGTCGCCAATGCTGGTAAGTTCTGAGAGCTTTTGCACTTGATCTTTGTCATTTAGTTCTAGGAGGAGGTCCCCGCTAGACATTTTTGAGGCTTTGTATGTTGATACAATTTTGTCTTGCAGGCACTTGGCCACCAGAAATGGTGAAAGCTTTCTTATGGGTATGTTTTTTTCACTATGCATTACATGGTATTGGGGAATGCTGGGTATTGATCCGAAAGGAGAACTGAACGTTGCTTCGGTGCGGCCTCTTTTCAGAGGCCGATCATAGACAACAGAGGTTTGCGCTGCCATAAGAAGGTGTCTATATTCGGCAACAGCGCCGACCACCCACCACGAGCCCAACGAGGGGACGCGGCAGAGCTT
This sequence comes from Dermacentor silvarum, assembly GCF_013339745.2. Classification (NCBI taxonomy): domain Eukaryota; kingdom Metazoa; phylum Arthropoda; class Arachnida; order Ixodida; family Ixodidae; genus Dermacentor; species Dermacentor silvarum. The sequence goes on from NC_051162.1 coordinate 17,828,378, forward strand.
GTACACAATCTGCACGACGCCAGTCGTACGCCGCTACTATAACCAAATATGGTGTACCCAGGTAGGATAGCCACACACGTTAACCCTTGCCGCCAGGGAGAATGGAAGTAAATGGAAGAGAGTAGAAGACAGGAAAGGCGAAAAAGTATGAGAGACGAAGATTGGGGAGAGAGAGACAGGAAAGGGCGACTACCGATTTCCCCCGGGTGGGTCAGTCCGGGGGTGCCGTCTACGCGAAGCGGAGGCCAAAGAGGTGTGTTGCCTCCACCGAGGGGCCGTAAAGGTCCAAACACCCGGCATCGGCTCAACCTCCAGGATCCTCTTTTCCCCGGACACGGCTAAGCCGCGCACGGCTACACGCGGGAGGGGCCAACCCTCATGTGCTCGGGTACGTGGTGTCGCAACACACCAAACGCCTGCTTACGCAGACGCCCCTGCGGGGTCACCGATTCAGAGGCTGCCCTACCAATATGCGCGAATTTCGCTCTCACGGGCACGGCGACACCAAATGCACAACATTCGTGGTGCCTTCAGTGACCCCCACAATCCTGATGTATCCGCCACCTGATGTCCCAGCCCCTTTCGCGCCCCCTGACGACGCCGATGCAATTCTGCAGTTTTTATTGATTGTCTTGGAAGGCTATTTTATCATGTTTTAAGATGTAGTAATGAAGATCGCAGGGAGAGGCCTTCGTCCTGCAGTGGACATAAATATAGGCTGATGATGATGAATGAAGAGTGACTTGATTAAACTAAGAAATGAGGCAAGAGCTGAAAAGGTTTCGTGACACTATTGAAAGGGACATGTGGATAGAGATTCGTGAGCTGAACTGAACAGGAACATGACTGATAGTATTTATTACGCCCATGGAATCATCAATAACCTCCAAAAAAGTTCCACGATCTGGCTGCCAGGAACGCACAATTTATAAGTGAGAACTCTGCATTTCGCCATGACTGCAGGCTGCAGGAAAGGACGTCTTCAATTAGAGCAGTACACTGGAAAAACTACCATCGAAATAATCATCATCATTAGCCTATATTTATGTCCGCTGCCGGACGAAAGGGTCTCCCTGCAATCTCCAATTACCCCTGTGTTGCGCTAGCTGATTTTAATTCGCGCTTGCAAATTTCCTAACTTCACCACCTCACCTAGTTTTCTTCCTCGACTCGCAGTCCTCGAAAGGCGCAGTTCCGCCCGAATGGCAAAGCATGGGTTGCAATAGCAAATGTATGGTCATCTATACGACGTAAGGATAGCAGTTTTGTCGGGCGTATAAACTTCTAAACATAGGCATACTAACTAAATTAACAAGGGTTGTGACGCGCGCACAAGCAAACATGAAGGAATCTCACTCAATGACCGCGGAAACTTGCTGTCATATCACGGGAGTGAGTAAGCGTGACAGCAGCAGCGCGCGAAGTGATCTTCGTCCCGCTGCTAGCATCAACGCGAACTAAGCCGCGAAAACACAGCGCAGAACTGACTCGGTCCCCGCTGCAAATAGCATTAAAGATCAGCGGCCGGGCGAGGCCACGCGACGTAGAACGCCGCCCCCCCCCCCCACCTCACCCACCCCAACACTTCGTTCCCCCCGGAGCCATGCGAAGCCCTGCGGCCCATGCGGGCACGTGCGGCAGCTCGGACCGCCCGGAGTAGAAAAGAGAGAAAGAGAGGAGACAGATAGAGCACAGTTTCGCGCACATATTAGGCTTCACATCGAGTCTACACACGGTTGCCAAGACCTGTTGACTTGATGTACTGCAACATCGCTTTCCTGGCTTTCTGTGCCAATGACGCATACGGCCATGCTGCGAGCATTTTTATTTCTGAAAATGGTCCAGACTTCAGCTGGTTCAGTGCTGCCCGGAGAGCTTCACGCTCGACGTCGTACTGGGGCCTGACACATAAGACGCGTTCAATCGTTTCTATAGTACCATTAGAATCGCACATGGGCGTAGACCCCATTCCAATGCGGAACGATTAGGCCTTTCTAAATGCCACCTTGAGCCAGAGGTGGCACAATACTGCGGCCTCAGAGCAGGAACGTTTTGATGGCACTTGTACCTTTAGGGATGGATCGAGTCTATGAAGATGACACTTCGGGAGGTTGGGAGAAGACCGATATTTGTGTGTCATAGCTTTAGCCACGATATAAAGTTTTCTTGCAGCGTCGGTTCTAAGTAAGGGGAATGGAACTGGACGGGCTTCCCGATAGGCAGACCGGGTGGCTTCATCGGTGAGGTCATTGCCAGCAATGCTGGTATTTCCAGGTATGCACTAAAACATAATTTCATGCCCTTTAGCGATAGCTTGATGATGGTCTCCTCTTATCTCATATGCCAGCTGCTCATGTGTCCTGTGATAAAGCGCAATATGCCGACTATGAAGTGCTACCTTAGAATCGCAAAAAATTACCCCATGGCACCACCAAGCAGGCTTAACAACAATGAGGCTTTATGTGTACGTCCCTTCATTTAATCTACTCCATCGTTTCGTTTCACTTCTTCCTCTTCACCTCACTCAGCCGTCCACCACTACTCGCTCATGTCTAAACCGGCAACGCGCCAGATGGAGGGTTTGCCATAGATGCCCCCCCCCCTCCCTGCGGACAAGTGGCCATGGTCGCGTGAAGGTCAGACAGTCACATGGTCACATGGTCAGACGGGGTGTTGATAATGGGAGCCGATTTGATTCTTGCGATAGCAACTGTGCCTTCACGTCCACTTCGCTTGAATTTGCTACTGTGCTATCAGCGTCTGGTTCGCGCGTTGTAGCGCCGGTGACGATCGACACAATGGTCAAAACTGTGAGTTACAAATGCAGCTCTTTAATGGGCGAACTTGTGCCTAGCAAAAAAATTAATACTGAATCATAACAATAGCGATGAGCAAAGTGCCCACGAAGGTGTCCTCGTCTTGGTCGTCGTGCAGTGGCAGGTCTACGGGGACGCGAGACAGGCAATCCGCATCAGAGTGTTTCCGTCCAGACTTGTAGACCACGGTGACGTCAAATACTTGCAATCTAAGGCTCTGGCGTACTGCGCGCCCGGAAGAGTCCTTTAAGTTTGCCAGCCAATACAATGCGTGATGGTTGGTGACGACATTGAAGGGCCTACCATATTGGTAAGATCGAAACTATGCGTTAGCCCAAATGATGGCCAAGCATTCTTTTTTTCGTCGTAGCATAATTGGCTTCCACTTTCGATAGTTAGCGGCTAGCGTAAGCTATGGCTCTCTCCAGCCTGTCTTTTCTTTGGACTAGCACGGTGCCGAGGACTACGCTATTTGCGTCAGTACGGATTTCCGTATCGGCGTTTTCGTCGAAGTAGGTGAGTACTGGTGGTGACTGCAAGGGTCGTTGAAGCACTTCGAATGCTTCGGCTTGTAGTGCTTGCCACTTGAACTCGACGTCCGATATCGTGAGACGGGTCAATAGCTCGGTGATGTGAGAAAACTTCTTAGCAAACGCTTATCATCGCAAGCGTTTCAAAAATCTTGCGTGCTGTTCGTGATGATGCTTAAAGGTGACATATGCGCCAGAGCTCCTTCAATTGCTCTAATTGATAAAGAGTTTATGTATCGCTGCCACTAATCTCGCTGTCCATTTTAGTTTCATTCTTAAGACTCCATATTTTATCACTTGACGCGTGCGTGGATGAAGTGCACGATAGGTCCCACTCCCCACAAACCCCTTTTCAAAATTATATTTGTTTATGAGCACAAGTCGCAGTATCGCCCTAAAGGCGAAGCATCGATTGCGATAGCAAATTAGTAGACCGCCATACGAAGTAAGGAGAGTAGTTCTATCGGCCGTATACACTTGTAAATATTCGATTACTAACTTAATTAACAAACATGGTGTCACAACGCACAGGCAACCATGAACTCATCACATTCGATGTTAGCGCACACTGGCTGTCAAAACGCTGGCTTAAGGGGAAGGGCGGCAGCAGCAGCGAGCGAAGTGACCTTCTTGCTGTATGGGGCTTCTGCGTTGCCCAGGGGGCACTGCAAAAATGGTGCTAAAAAGCGCCCTCAATCCTAAACTGGGTAATACCAAGCTCGGTCGTCTGCTTCGGAAAGCCCGTTTACAATGTTTTCGGTTGTGTTGTACCACGGCTTGCAGCGAATATCGGGCGCCGAAGATTTTTTCAGGGGTGGGCACGCTGCGTAAAGGTAAGAAACTATGCAACACCGAATACGTGTACGCCGTTCAAGAAATGAGCAGCGAAGTTTTAGCACAGTGTCAATTGCAAGTGAAGCGAGTCACGTATGAAGTTGAACTTCAGGTAAGGTTTGCACGCTGCTAGATTCAGGCGCACAAACGCGAGGAAATGCTTGCTATAAAAGAATTCACAGCATCGATAAGCAGACATCATGTGCACGGAACTGCTCGAGCGCCCGACGCTACGCGCGGCGACGGCAGTGGTCTTTCAGCTTGCCGCTAAACGGCGGGCCTCCTGCAATATTTGTTGACTGCATGCCGCCAAACAAGTAGTCATGCCTGCGCTGTAGTCACGGCCATCTGTCCCTTCAGCAACTGATAAATAACTGATGCACTGCATATGAGCTCGCCGTAACGTACTACATGCGAATCGTGCTGCAGCCCGAGCTCGTACGCTGCTCGCTTGATGTAGCTTTTAATGACAGCGCTCGAGCATCGATGTGTTGTAATCAATACTTCCTTGCTGCGCTGCCTCAACGTGCTGGCTTGAGGTAAATGATGAGGACATTTAACTCTCAAACCTGTGCTGTTCCTAGTGGGGTAATAAAGTTAGCCAGCGCGCCCGACGCTCCGCTTCCTGAGGCCTTGAAAGAAAACGGAAGAATTTCATGTTGGGATTCAGGTCTTCTTGCTCGTGGCAGCTCACGACGCAGCAGTAACGACATTGACGCTTTTTCGCGGTTGAGCTAGGTCTCTCCGGATCGGCGTCGCCGATTCCTTCTGCTTCTAGCATTACGTCCCACGGCACATGGAGAATCCGTTTTCGTTAAACTAGGCTGCGGTCAGCTCGCAGCGTGGTCGACGTGGTCTCAGAGAAGTGACGAGCCTTTTCGAACTCGCAACAGGGCCGAAAAAAGTGCGAATCGACGTAAAACTTGGGCTAGAAACGTGCTTCGCCACAGCCAGGGCTCAATACTACCCAAACTGGTGCTACCCGATTATAACTTCTCTCGCCGCACCAGTGCCGCTACTATACCATCAAACTCCAGCGCAAGACGCCCATATCACTTCAACGCAAACTGAGCGGGGAGAATACAGCGCACGCAAAGCTACGCGCCGTCGGCCTACCTAGACTAAGCCCAAGCAGATCACTTCCAAGCCCACGATACCGTGCACGGCTGAAGTACAACGCCTCACCTCCCTCCCTCCCTTCTCCAGGTGGCATGCGCGCGAACGGAAGACGGCGAGCTTCCTCCTCGCTTTCCTCCCTTTGGGGCGCGAGATTGAGCGCTATCTTCGGCTGACACTCGCACGCTTTCACTCGCACATACAGCGTACGGCGTTCGGCGACGGTGTTATCGCCCTTGGACTTTAGGCGGAACGTCACGGCTACGACTACGTCAAAAATGCGCCTCGAGTGTACGTATAATTGCTATCGCAATAAAAAAATGGAGGACGGTTAAGCTTCGCCTTTAAGAGTGGAATGCGATAGGATTCAAAGATCCCTGCCTGCTTATCAGGCTTCCCGGCAACTGCCGCTTTCTTTTTCTCCGACTTCGCCTCTGCATGCGCCTGCCGTAGGGAGCCTACATGCAATGATATTGTAGGCTGATGATGATGATGATGATTTATTGGCATCCCCTTTGAAACGGAGCGGCGACAAATAGTCACCTAGCCTGCTTGATTTAATCAGGTATACTATACCTGTTCTTTATCTAGCATTTTTGTATACCTCTCATTATTTTTATTTTTAAAAATTTACCTTGTACCGCTGCCTATGATTTTAAGATATCAGGACGTATCCATCTTTTCCCTGCTTTTTTTCCACCAGTACTCTAATCTCTTGCTGATCTCTACGGCTGATCTGTTTATGTTTCCTTCCACTTTAAACCCAAGCGCTTCTGAGAGTTGCACGTTAGCTACGTTCTCGCTGGGTGGATCCCGTCGCATTCCATTAGGATGTGCTGAGTGGTCTCTGGATCTTTATTGCAGCATACACATGTCGCATCTAGTTCCGAATATTTGTTCCGATATGTTTTCGTCCTTAGGCAACCGGCTCGAGCCTCAAATAGCAAGGCACTGCCCTTTGTGTTATCGTACAGATTTTCCCTTCTAATTTCTTTCTTCTCATTCTTGTAAATCTCCATTGTCCTTTCGTTTCCATTCTTTGCATCCAATTCACGGTCTCTATTTCTCTCACTTTCTTTCTGATGACCCCTGGTTGTCTATTTACAGTTTCGATTATCCTGCACTTGGTTGCCACTTCCTTGGCCTCTTCCTCCATTCTGTGTCCACGCTTTTCATGTAGAGATACTTGTGCACTTTAGCCGCCCATTTATTTTCATCCATGTTCCTGAGCCTTTCTTCAAACTAATTTTGCTTTGTGCTTCTCTGACTTCAAAGAGGCCCACCCATGTCACCCTGCACTGCCTCATTTGTTGTATTACCGTGTGCTCAAGCCAACTGGCCTACTGATCTTTGGTTAACTTCCAAACCCGCCAATATATCCGATTTTAAGCATATAATGGCATTTGCGAATGTTAGCGCTGGCACCATTACTCCTTTCCAGATTCCACGCACCACCTCATACTTATTGTGGCCCACAGTGCTCTGTGTTTCATTATTGCTGCCATTCCGCTTCCCCTTTATTATCAGATTATCTTGGTGGTTGCTTGAGTAATTCTTTCCTTCGTTTATGTACGCCGAGGTACTTATCATACTCCCTGATTTCTCATAATAATCCCTGATTTCTCTGTGCTAAACTTAAGGCCTAGATTTGTCGCTGCGTTCCCACAGATATTCGCAAGTATCTGTAAATGTTTTTTATTGTCCGCTAGTAGCACAATGTCGTCTGCGTACATCAGTCCAGGGACCTTCTGTTGCACCATTTGTCCATTACGCATGTAGGATAAATCAAAACCTAATTCGCTGTTTTCCAGTCTTCTTTCTATGCCCTTGACGTAAATCTTGGACAACAATGGTGACAGACGGCATCCTTGCTTCAATCCTTGGTGAATTCCCACCATTTCATTTCCTTTTCGGCCTTCCCATGCCACTTGTACTTGGTTGTCTCGATATATCTCCCTCAGCAGCTCCACGAAATCGTCACCTATGCCTTCGTATTGAAGAATATCCCACACAATTCCCTGTCTACGTGTCATAAAGCTCCTTTAATATCTAGAAATGCTATCCATAAAGGTCTTTTCTGAGCTACTGAAATCTCTATGCACTGAGTTAGTACAAACATATTGTCTTCTAAGCGTCTGCCTGGCCTGAACCCAGTCTGTAGTTCCCCCAATACACCGTTTTCCTCCACCCACTTCGACAGTTCTAATTTTATGGCTTGCATTGCCATTCTATATATCACCGACGTTACTGTAACTGGCCTGTACGAGCTCGTCTTATCCTTATCTCTTTGCCTTTGTAGATGACATTCATCTTGCTTTCACGCCATCCAACGGGAATATTCTTTGTTCTAATCACTTGCTCTATGGCATTAGTCAGCAGTGCCTTGCTTTTTGGACCGAGGTTTTTGATTAGCTGTATTGCGATTTCATCGGGTCCTGCTACCGTGTTGTTAGGGACATTTTCTGCTGCCTTTTTCCAATAAAATTTTTCTATGCTAAATTTTGATCTCTCAGGTCTCTGTTGTTGTTGGATCTGTTGTCTGAACTACGCTTTTTCTCGTGCCGAAGTTATGCCTGATAACGTCTGTGATGCACCGCAGTGCATCATCGCCTTCATAGATGTTACCGTCTTCATCCCTTATAGCCGTTTGCGAGCTTCTAGTTGGAGCTCCGAGTGCTTTTATATGGTTCCATAATCTTTTTTGGGGCGCCTTTGTCTCTTTTGTGAATGTTATGCACCCAACGTTCACTTGAGCATTTAATTTTCTTGCACGAGCTCACTCGCAACCCTTTTCTTTTCTCGCTATGTATTCCATCTAAGGAGCACCTCTTCTTCTTGTAATCCCAACTTTTTGGCTTCTCGATGAACCCTAGATGCCTCTTTACGCTCTTGTATAGCTTGTTTAATTTCCTTGTTCCACCACTTACGTGGTTTCCTCTTTGCAATCCAACAATTGTTTAGCCGTGTCCGCCTTATTTCATGCTGCATAACCTTCACCAGTTCCTTATATTCCCAGACTGCTGTAGGAAAAGCCTCAATTTTCTTCTCTATGTTGTTTGCGATCTCTGTTATTTGCACGTCATTTATTTTTAAAAACTCTGATGCTATTGGTTCATGTTCTGCACGGATATCTCGCCCAAACTTTAATGCTAAACGTCTATGATCGCTTCCCAGGCTATTTTTTCCATTTTCGTCTATTATCATTTGGTCTAGTTGTTCGTAGACCAATTCTGAGACTAAGGCGTAGTCGATACATGACTGCCTGTTTCCGCATTGCCACGTTACCTGTCCATGACACTTATTCTCCCTGTTAACTACTATAAGTTCTGTTCATCACACAAATCCAGCACTAGAGAGCCGTTGTAATCAGTATATCCGTCTAAATCGTCCATGTGCGCGTTCATATATCCCCACCAATATCACCTGGCCCGAGTTACTGAACTCATTAATACGCTTCTAATGCAATCGACCAATTCCTTATTTTTTCTCTGCTATCACTACCTGTCCATAGGTAAGCTACTCCCAGCCACGTCTTTTTACCTTGCCATGTACCACTAATCCCATAAGTGCTCTTTACACGTCTCGTTTACCCTTTGCCACTCAGACCCTCGCCTAATTAGTACGCCTACGCCTCCGCCTTTCCTTGACCCGGTCATTCTGTTGCACCCTTCCCATACAAAGTTGTGAATAACAGGCGGGGCTGCTCCAAATCTCGTAGATGCGTTTCGGTAAGGCGTACACGCTAATCGCTTCATCATTCAGTTGCGTTTGAATTTCCAGCCATTTTTCCTGCTTGCGACCACCCTGCATGTTATGTAGCAAATTTTAACTTCTCTATTCTTATCATTTCTGCGTCTTTTCCTGAGTCCTGGTCGCCTAACCCTGCCCTTTACTGGTGTTTCGCTATGTTCAATACTCAATCCTGCTTCCTGATTGCCTGGGGCCCGCCTAAAAAAGCTACAGCTCGTGCCGCGAATCGACGTCCGACCAGTGTTGCTACACTTTCACTAAAATGTATCCCGTCACGCACAAAAGCGCCTTCGCGGCCTGCTCGGTGCACTTTTCGGTTGATGTCAATGACCGTAAAATTCATTGCTTTAGCTAGAGTCCAAATACCCCTGTTTACTGCAAGAACTGCCCTTTCAATTTTATAACCCTGCCTTTCAACCTCTGGCACTGTGCACACCGCGATTTGTACTTCCTTTGAAACATTCCGCAGGTCGGTGACCCCTTTGGCTATTTGCTTTGTGATCCCTGCTCCTCGTCCGTTCAGTACGTCAATCACTCCGCCCATTATCACCACTAGGTATCTCTCCTCCATTGTGTCCCACATGTGTTCCTTGGCCTTCGCTATCACCTCTCTAATCGGCCTTCCCGGAAGCGCGCTAACCTGGACTCGTTCTTCTGTCCCTAACCTCTCTGCTACCGCCGGTTCTACTTTACGCATGTTGGAATCCCAACAAAGACGACTCGACGCTTTCCTTCCCCCTCACCGCCGAAAGCTGCCCCCGAAGTCACAATGCCCTCCCTCCTTTCTTATCCTTGCCCTTGGCTTTTTTCTTCCCCGGCCGCGTCAGTGGTATCCCCTTCGTGACTTTCACTGACGTTTCCGCCACTGCTTCCCGGCGTGGCGGGTTCGGCTGTCTCTGCACTCGCATCTGAGCCAGCTCCGTTCGCGGTACTCGCCTCGATGCGTTCATCATTGCTTTGCAGAATGGTGGCGCTCAGCTGGATTTCTGCGTTAGCTAGCTTTTCTTCTGCCTCCTTCCTCTGCTTCTGCTCGATTTTAAGTTCCTTTTCTAGCTTTCCAACCCACTTAGCTAACTGCCGGGGAGGCTGCCGAGGAGGCTGCCGAGGAGGACAGCGCGATCTGGATGGTATTTTTGCGAAGAAACCGCGGCGTGCCGCTGATGAGTGGTGGGCATGCTGGAAAATGGCGTTGTGGTTGAGTTTACGCGTAAGAGAATTATGTTTTCTCGTATATTCACTATACAATCCGACGCTGTCACGTCTGTAGGTTGTGGTTACGTCGTACTTAACGATTTTTCTGACGCATTTTATTTTGAGAAATTTGATTTTTTCACCAGCGCCTTTGCGCCACGCGGAGGGCATGCGTGTTTGGCGTGGTTCGGGATGATTTTCTTTGGCGGTAAACGCCCCCGACGCCAACACCGGATTTTCTGCGACACGGGGCGCTTAACGCTATCCCGTTAATAATGTATACTGGCATGGGTAAACTTTCGGACAAGTTTAGCGCAATAACCTATGTTCAATTGTGTTAAGAAATACAGATCAAAGGATCAGCGCTGCCTAGGTCATCCTTGATTTTAGAAAAGCGTTTGATTGCTTCAATCATGGCATATTATTAAACAGCACAACGTTTATGGTATAAGTGGTAAGTATATGGCATTGTCTTGCACCACAGATAAATTCCAGAGTGTATAAACACATGATAAAATGTACCTGCGGCCTAAATGATTCGGCGTACCATAAGGCAGTCTGTTGGACCTTCTTTATTCAACATATTAGGTTTATTTTTTCACCTGCACCAAATTTTGGAGAACTGCCAATGGCACATTGCTCAATTCGAAACTTTGAGCAAAGTTACTCAACGAGGCGGCCATTACATCTCTGAAAATAAACTGCTTAATTGAATAACTAGCGTAGTTATTGTAATAACTGTTTAATAATGTACGGCACATGTTTCAGTCTATGAATTGTTTGCAGCCTGCGAGTTCGCAATGCACATTCACTCGAACACTTTGGCATTTCATCACGAAAGTGTGAGATGAAATGCATTGGCATTCCATGCAATTCTGTGATTCAATGCAGACAAAAGCGTTTTCTCAATAAAGTTAGTGGAACGGTATATTTTTACCGCACACCTGACGGCGAATATCTGAAAACCGTGGATTTGCCTTGCAACCTCACTCGCTCCAATTAATAGATTGAAATATGTGCCGCAATGTAATTAGGTAAAAATAATTAATGTAATTATGTTAGTGATTCTATTAAGCATTTTTATTTTTGCGTATAAGTAATGGTTGCATCATCGAACTCGAGGGTTAGAAATTGGCCATAGGCAACTATTTATTATATTGTGCAGCTTAAAAATACCCTATAATTATGTATGCAATTGCAGACATAAAACCCAAAGTACAGTTGATATTATATGTTGAAGACAGCAATCTTAATTCTTGACTATGCTGTAGAAAAAAAAAACGAAAAAACGAAGGAAAACATAGATAGGCTTGACGTGAGAAGGCCGAGATGGCCTACGACGAACACGAAGGCTTCAGTCACAATCACTGTGGTGTGTGATATAGTCACAAGTCAATGAGCGACGAGAAACAAAAACTAACATAGGCTGGTGACAACGTCGGCTATTAGGGGCTGTAGTACGGTTTCAACCGCACAACGTGCACAACCTCAAATTGCGGTTGTCGACTTCGGAGAGATTGGCTTCCGTCATGAAGGACTTTGTAATTCATGTCACTAATTCGCTGCAACATTCTGTAAGGTTCGAAGTAGCACCTCAAAAGCTTCTCGGATAGTCGGATAGTCCAGTGAAGCCCAGATAGCCCAGTTCGCGCGAATGGGTTGTGTCTTCATCGTGTTTTCGTTGTGCTGCAGCCGGGTCCATACGAGGTCTTCAGCGCATTGAGTATCCGAGGCCTCGCCTCGGTAGGTCGCTGACGTCACTTTTCCCGGCGTGGACTTGGTGATTGTCCCTGCGTCGGCCTCGAGGCGGTATCACTAGCAGGGAAAATCGTCGGCGGTTAAGGTGAGCGTAACTGCCGCTGCGATGTGCCCGAGTTGCGCTGCTGTTCGAGCATTCTGCGATTCCGGGAGGGCCTCTGGCCAAACTGGGTTGAGTCGAATCGATTGAAAACCCCGCAGTCCAAGTCCTCGGTAGGAGCACTCCCGTAACACATGACCAGCTTCGCGACAGTGGTAGCACAGCGGTCGTCGATCGGGTGCTCGCCAAACCTCGATTTTCTTCGCGGGTGTACGGCGGTCGTCGAAGTACGGTAGCGGAGTTGTCGGAGCGACTTGCGCCGATTGCGATGCGACTGGCGACGCAACATAAATAGGTGCGAACGCTTGGGCGAACCGCAGCAATGTTCTGCGTAACTCTTGCGCAGGGACTCGCTTGGCATAGGCGGTGTTTCCCTGCTGCAAATAGATGCCTCCAGTGCCTGCTGTACTTCGTTGCGTACTTCGCTGGCGAAGGAGCTGCCTGGAAGCGGCGACGTACCGTGGTGCTTCGCAGCTCATCGCGAACCACGAGTGAATCAGCTCACAAAGCAAGGCGACGTCGCGCCCCAAGCCTACCGGCGTATTCGGCGTGAAGGCGGCATTTACTTGTGGGTTGTACATGTTGGAACGTTGCTGAAGTGTCTTGTCCATAGGGGTGATTTCGGTGACGAACTCCGCAACAATCTTGGGTGGATTCCCAACAAGACCGCCAAAGAGTTGTTCCTTTACGCCTCTCATCAGATGACGCACCTTCTCTTCCGATATGCTCGGATGGGCACGCTGCAAGAGACGCGTCGTGTCCTCCACGTGCACCGTGACGCTCTCGCTGTGCTTGTGAGCGCATGACTGAAGGGCTCGCTCCGTGTTTTTCCCGCCGATCGGGGCTGGAGTAAGTCTCGAGTAGCTTACGCTGGAACCCAGGCCACAATGACAGGGCACTTTCGCGGTTTATAAACCACGTGCGAGCACCATCCTCGAGGCTGCACAGACGTTCCTGCGTTTGGGTGGTGTTCTTCACCAATCGTTAAAACGCAGCAACGCGCTAGATCTCCGCCAGCCAATCTTCTACGTCTTCAAATGTGTCACCATGAAAATTCGTCGGCACTCGGGGGTTCAGCAGCGTCCGGTAAGTCGGCGTCACCTTTTCCGTAGTGTTCGCAGCGGTCGCAGTCATCACTAGTTCCTGGAGGTTTCCAAATCCAGAACTCGGATTCGTCGGCTTGTGCGGTGAACTAGTCAGTTCCATTTGGGGGGCGGTGTTCTTGCTGCCCAGTGGCGTCTCCTGCATAAATTGAGTTTACCTAGCACCCCTACTAAAATTGTCGCGTATACCCTGTTGTATTACACGCTGAGCGAGTCTCCAGGCGTTAGCACTTTACGAAGCGTAAGCGTCGACGCGCGATGACAAGACGAACCTCGGTCTTCTCTTCTTCAGGCCCTTGCTCTGCCACACCATGTATCAGTTTTATCACTTTTCATTGATTACAGATTGTTCAATTTTCATCTACCCATGTAAAAATCGTTTTCACAGATCTTGCATCTCGACAACATCGTCCAATTGTTGTAAGCATACGAAATTCGGACGGTTAGACGATACCACACGTTCACACAATTTACAGGCGCTGATCTTTAGCCTACATCTTTCTGCGGACTCTAAATCAATATAGAGATACAAATGACAAATAATGGGTGGTTTTGTTTATACGCTCAGTTGTGATATTAGAACGTTGCTATTACTACCATGCTAATATATTAAATATTAGCATGGTAGTAATAGCAACGTTCTAATATCACAACTCGAGTATTCGACATGATTTAGTACAGCATATTTTGCTTTTGTAGAATGCGCCAGTGGTTACATGTGAACTGCGTGATGTAATAGTTGTATATATTTTAATTCCAGTTTTACTGACCATTTTGATAGTGGACAGCATCCATCGTGACTGATTTGAATGTAGTCCGCGTGCGTGTATGTAGACTGTCTTAGTGTTTGCATCAACTGAGTCTTGTAAATAGTTCCATGGGGCTGCTGTCTTGCAAAGTATGTGAGACGAACCACAGTCAAGTTACTGGTGTAGCTTATAGCCTAATATAACCATTGACTGTATTACTCGAAAATAAAATTTGATTTGGTTGATCAGATGTGTCAGTTACAACAACGTCATTTACCAACACTTGCGCTATCTCCGGGCAAGTCTACAGCTCCCAGACGGTCTTCTTTCAGAGCTCCGACTTCAACCAGGCCCAGTAATATAGGAGAACCTGCGGGAGTACGTGATTGCTCAATCGGCATCGATATGGCTGCGCCTCGCTGACAACCTACGCAACCGCTGCTCTCTGGTACCTCTCTCTAGGGTTGCGGGAACTCGACAATGGCAGCGACGATAGCACGGGCTTCCCGTAGCCTCTCTGACGAAAGCTCTGGCAAATACGCAATGAGTGAGCAGCAGCTGAACTGACCACGCTATCCTGAGACAATAGTATTGCTCAGCGCCGCGATACGTCACCCTGGAGAACCATCCCCAAACCTCGAACAGTGACGAAGCATGAATCTGCAAGGGCACCAATGCACAGCGACACTCGCAGTTCTGCGCCAATGCCACCGTCACACGGCGTCTGACGACACCGTCATAATTGTCGTCATCGCCGACCCCCTCAATGGCTTCGTCACTCGGCACGCGCCAAAAAGCTGACTGTTCGCCTCAATTCTGTTTGCCATGTTGCCCCACACTGGGCGCGCAGACGTCCACACGGCAAGGCGACGTCTTCAGCGCAGAACACAATGCGCCTCGTTTCCAGACTTGGTCATTCTGCGGCCCCATCCGTATGCAGGCGCGCTGTTCAAAGACACATCTATGTGCTTCCACAGCTGCTATCCCGACGCAGCGTTCTGTCATCCACTGCTACACATCGAACTTATAACAGAGGCCGCCGTCTCCTTCCCGCTCATTGTGACACTTTTTCTCTCAACTCTCGTCCCCTGCGACACTCACAGCTACGACCACAAGAGAGCTCCTCGTCACCTCCGTCCCAACACGAACTTCTTAAGTGACGCTATGAATTGGCGCTCAAGATATAGGTTTGTAGTGTGTTTTTTAACAGTGAAGCTGTTTAAGCTCTTGGTTAGGTGGCGTAGTCCGAACGAAAAATATCACAGCATATCCACGAGGTGAATGATGATGATGGGGCGAAGGTCCGGAGGGATCATCGGTAAACCGTGAATACTCCGAGTAATTCACCCACTATATGATCAAGTAAACACGTGAGAAAACAGTGTGTGTATATATACAATACGTTTTATTTTCTTAGACACTTCTTCTTAGATGCTTGGTTTGCGGAGTCCCTTTATTTACCATGGCTTTGTGGTCCGTGAAATGAAGGGATAACGGTTGGATAACGCCGCTGTTTCGCGTTCGCGAACGCCTGACTGTTCGCGCCGGAGCCGTGCCGCTTCTGCCTCTCGTTCTCGCACTATGGGGTCTTCGCGCCGCCGCCGCGCTACCTGTCGCGAAGCCGCGGCCTCGCGGGCTCTCACCGCGGGATTCTGCCTGCGAGCGCGCGCCGCCGCCGCCTTCCGTGCTCTCCGCTCCGCAGCCTTGTCTTCCATCCGGCGACTCCGAGCGAAAGAGAAAGCGCGCCAAGAGCAAGCACCTTTTATTATAACACCCCTAGCGGAAACCCGTCGCACTGCATTGTCGCGCGCCGCCGCCGCCTTCCGCGCTCTCCGCTCCGCAGATTTGTCTTCCATCCGGCGACTCCGAGCGAAAGAGCAAGCGCGCCAAGAGCGAGCACCTTTTATTATAACACCCCTAGCGGTAACCCGTCGCACTACATTGTAGGTTTTCTCATCAACTATACTAAAAACTAGCGCCATCTAGTGACATTATATACACTTATATACAGAAACATCGACAATTACGCCATCTAGTGAACACTACATAAAACTACAGGTGGCTACCACTTACGCCATCTAGTGAACACTTCATAAAACTACAGGTGGCTAAATACTACATCGGAGGAAGAACAGACCCACGCCCTAAGGAGCTTCGCCCCTAAAACAGCGCCTGGCAATGACGTAACCGCGCGTTGCCTAGCAACCACCACGCGGAGGGGCGTGTGCTTCACCTCCTCTCCCTCCAGTCACGCCCCGGGAGAGTGAAGGAGAGCATGCGCGTGGCGCGCGCTATGCTCGGGAGAGAGAAAGAGAAAATGAGAGCGAGAGAGACAGAGAGAAAGAAATTGTAGCAGCACCAACGAGGCAACGCACACAGCTGCTGCCGACGCCGTCCGCGTTTCCCCGCATTTGCGCCGAACGCGCGCGGTGTCCGTGACTGCAGCCGGTGGCTCTGGCGGCGCCTAGGCAGGTTTCGACCAGCCACGCCCCGGCAAATGTGGAGGCGTTTAGTGTGTGTGTGCTTAGTGAAGATATGTAGAAGCTGGAAGAAGCTAGGTGATCACAAACTCCGCTGTTGACACCAGCCTTGCACCACTAGTGCAAGCTGTCCACATTTTTTCTTTAGCACCTTATGTATATACTTCAACGTTTTTTACCCACTGGCTTTACTCAACAAAAGTGTAAAAAAACAGACGTTATACCCCTATACGGATGACGGCGCCAGTACACACATGGCAACAAGTGTGAAAGTACATCCTATTTATGTATGATGCTGCCATAAATATCCGGCAGGGGGCCACTGTTTAAACTGCATGCAGACTGATTGCGAAGAATAAGCCATGATTCCACAAATTTTCTTGGGCCCCATCGGTGCTCTCGCGCTGACGTGGCTACATTATCAAAATAGAGCGTGTCCTTTCATTCAGCAATGAACCACCCGTTTGCACGTGTGGCATGTGTTGCTTTCGTAGCGTTCCTTATGTGTTCCCTGAGGCGAGTGCTACGTCGGCGCTTAGTCCTCGCCGATGTAGCTGGCCTCACAGTCCGGACCAGTCACCTTGCAGTCGACGCCACTTCGTTCGTCCCGAGGGTGCGGTCCGTTAGCTTCGGAACACGTTCGCCAGTGTGTACATGTGTTTCAAAGGGCCCCTAAACCACCTCAGATAAGCTTTGAGCATTTCAAGTAAACACGTGCATCGAGTTCAGAGTGCCGTCGCGATCATCGATGCCAAACGCTGCAGCGCTACGCGCCGCGAGAGCGACCCCCCCCTCCCCCAAATAATAAAAAAAAAAACAATGCCGTCCTCCTCCCCTAGCCTTTCCGGTATCCCCAGCGGTCGTGACGATGTCAGCAGGGGGAATCTGGCGATGTCAACTGCGGAAACGATGTCCATTGATCGAACAAGAACCTACGACTTCCGGTTAGTCTTCTAGCAGGTACGCGCGCTTTCTGCACTTCCTCGTCGTGTTGCTCGTTTGTGCGCAGTTGCGAATCTGTAACTACAGCCCGCAACGCAAGTGCCAAATCGCTCACGTTCCAACACAGCCGTGCTTAGCGGTCTGATTAGTTGCGCGAACAGAGTGCGACAGTGTTGGCCTTTCTAGACGAGCGCGAAACACAGGGTCTATAGCGGCACGCTTTGCATGAACATGGGCCGGCACCGCAGCAACAACGCGTAGCCGAGAAGCGCTGAGTCTACGTCCCCGTTACCGGCACGGTAACTCGCCGCATGCCATTTGCCATTCGCGGGCCGCCGTTCGACTGTGGTTTTCTGCGCGAACGGTGAGAGTTCCTTGCCGTAGGGAGGATGAGACCGGGACCCATTTGTCGCGGTAGCTCCACCACCCCGCCGATGGCTCGACTGCGCCTATCGTCGCTAGGCCTTTCCGGCTCTTCAAGGCTAAAAGGGACGGCGCTTCGAAATGAATTACCATCGCTCAAAGCCGCAATATTTTGTTACCGTTGTTATCGCTCTTCGCAATGATTGTACACGAAGAAGAAACACGTTTATTTAGCGCTGATGCGAGCACAGCCGAGCCGGTCGTCTCCCGTCGGTAGCCGTGCACGGCGGCACTGAGCTCGACAAAGTATCGGAGCTCTCGAGTTCATGATTAACGTTTGACAGTGGATATCGTTCTTCATAAAAGGTACAATTTACGCATACTTTATTTAGAAAAATTATTTCGTGTTGGACAGAAGCTGCAGGCGATGTTTTCGTCGCCGGTGATGGAGGCGCGCATATTCGCAGTCGTCGATTGGCCGTCGTTAGTGTGTGCGGGGGGGCGGTTCGCGGCCGAACTACCGTCTACTTTGGACATCTATTGCGCGGCAGACGTTCTAGGGCACGGGAGGCCGGTTCGCCGTCAGTATATTTGGCGCTAGCGTGGACCTGCTTTAACCGGAAGTGTGAGGTGTTTTGAGAAGCGCGTTGGCGATGACATATGTCAGCGACATTTGGAGCAGCACTCGGCGAGGAGGAGAGACAAGCCGACGAGGAGAGTAGCGAAGGAAAGAGCGAAACGAGCGAGGGCTGTTTTTCGATGATAAAACGCGTGTAACTCCGCTATTACGGCACCATTTCGAAAACTTCTCGCAGCTACGTGTTCGTTTGAGACTCGTGTACAACTGCAACACCACAACTAAATTTCGACCTCTGGCTGGTTTAGGGGCCCTTTAACAGCATCGCTGTTAAAAATGCCCCATTGTGCTACTCGGAGACAGCACCGAAGCCTCTTTCCAGAGTACGTAGCAAAGGGGTCGGTTTACCATTTTGTAGCCAAATTCAACATATCAAATCCCCCAAATAGCTAAACCCCACATAGCCAATCCCACCAGAGTGCCAGCTTCGCTGAGCTTCCCTCTTCACAGGATGGAAGGACTCTGACTTTGAATGGAAGGATGGAAGGGCTCTGACCTGCGCGTGCGTCTGATACTCCGTGGACATATGGTATGCACGCAAAGGAAGCCGGCCTTTCGGCTGTGCTGTCTCTGAATCTTTGCATGCGGCCTCGCGTATTAATGAGACAGCGCTGAGGGTAACTCCGTTTATTCAAAATAATGGCAACATTAGTTACTCCTTGCTTCCCCAATGTCTGCGTTGACGACAGTGCATCGCAAATGGACAGGAGCGTACATTCCTCTGCTTCTGTTCACTCTTGAGTTCCTTTTCTAGCTTTCCAAGCCACTTTGCTAGCTTATCATTCTCTGCTCTAGACGGTCCAGCCGCGACCCTAGCACACACATTCTACAGATAAAAGCTGCACCGTTCGCTTCGCGTACTGAGTCTAACCGCGTTCCTTCCAACGCGTCATTGCGCTCACACTCAGAACAACGCCCGCTTGTGTTCCTCTTAGTACCAACCAACACCTTGTACTAAAAAGGCGCCGTACAAACAAAACCCTACTTGTGTAAAAAATACATTTGTTACGTACTTACATTTCAGCAAAAATCCTTAGAAACTGAAAACCGTGAAAAATAATTTATAAATCTTGCTTGGCTAGCCTAACACTCCTAGAAACAAATTAGCGAAACAACAAAAAAGTCGTCACAGTTTCACCTCAAAGGCGAAGCATCAATTGCGATAGCAAATTTGTAGAGAGCTACACGGAGTAATGGTAATAGCTTGATCAGCTGTATAAACTTGGACATGCAGCAGCACCGGCAACACGCAGAACTAATGTCGACGCTGTCGGCGTTTTGCCAGCGTTCACACAAAATGCGTGCGGCGTTGCTGACTGTTGCCGGAGCCTCTGATATAAAAAAGTTGTCGCAGTTTCACCTGAAAGGCGAAGCATCAATTGCGATAGCAAATTTGTAGAGAGCTATACGGAGTAAGATATAGCTTTATCAGCTGTATAAACTTGGACATGCAGCAGCACCGGCAACACGCAGAACTATTGTCGACGCCGTCGGCGTTTTGCCCGCGTTCGCTCAAAATGCGTGCGGCGTTGGTGACTGTTGCCGGAGCCTCTGATATAAATAGGCACTTGGTGCCGCAGCTAAACGTCGCCTCCCTTCCCTCCCCCTCCCCCCTCCCCCTCTACCACGGCCTCTCGCGCGTCGGAAGATGGCGCGTTTGCTCTACATATATGGTGATTGTAAAGGAGGAAAGAGACGCTTACTTCTGCAGCCCTTAAGCGAGCACGGCGCAGAACGCGCGTTTGTTCTCCGCCGTGCGTTCACTCCCCGTGAAAGCGCGCGCCCCCTCGCGCCCTTTCACTCGCACATACAGCGTTCGGCGCGCGGCGACGATTTCATCTCCATTGACGTCATACGGAACCTCACGGCGACGGCGACGGCGACGCCGACGGCAGAAATCTGCTTTTGAGTGTCCATATAATTGCTATCGCAATAATAGGCACTGCGTGCCGCAGCTAAACGTCACCTCCCTTTCCTCCCCCTACCCCCTCCCCGGCCCTTCGCGCGTCGGAAGAAGGCGCGTTTGCTCTACATATATGGTGATTGTAAAGTAGGAAAGAGACTCCTACTTCTGCAGCCTTAAGTAAGCACGGCGCAGAGCGCGCGTTTGTTCTCCGCCGTGGGTTCACTCCCCGTGAAAGAGCGCGTCCCTCGTGCCCTTTCACTCGCACATACAGCGTTCGGCGGCCGATTTCTCCATTGACGTCATACGGAACCTCACGGCAACGGCGACGCCGACGGCGACGCCGACGGCAGAAATCTGCTTTGGAGTGTCCATAAATTGCTATCGCAATAATAAGAAAACTTATCGTTGTGGCACGCTGCTCCTGCTGCATTGAGAAGGCGCCTCCACTCGGCACGTCTGTTCCCTTCGGCGTCACTCGAGAAGTGCGCAAAAATTCATGCAATTCAATACCCCTGCCGGATGTTTCGTATCATACGTAAATAGGATGTATTCTTCCATTTGTTGCCATTTGTACACTGACGATGCCACCCGCAAAGGTGGCGAAACGTATATGTTTTCTTATACTTTTCTTGAGTAAAGTCAGTGATAAAAAGTTGTCGCAGTTTCACCTGAAAGGCGAAGCATCAATTGCGATAGCATTTGTAGAGAGCTATACGGAGTAATGATATTAGCTTTATCAGCTGTATAAACTTGGACATGCAGCAGCACCGGCAACACGCAGAACTATTGTCGACGCCGTCGGCGTTTTGCCCGCGTTCGCTCAAAATGCGTGCGGCGTTGGTGAGTGTTGCCGGAGCCTCTGATATAAATAGGCACTTGGTGCCGCAGCTAAACATCGCCTCCCTTCCCTCCCCCTCCCCCCTCCCCCTCTACCACGGCCTCTCGCGCGTCGGAAGATGGCGCGTTTGCTCTACATATATGGTGATTGTAAAGGAGGAAAGAGACGCTTACTTCTGCAGCCCTTAAGCGAGCACGGCGCAGAACGCGCGTTTGTTCTCCGCCGTGCGTTCACTCCCCGTGAAAGCGCGCGCCCCTCGCGCCCTTTCACTCGCACATACAGCGTTCGGCGCGCGGCGACGATTTCATCTCCATTGACGTCATACGGAACCTCACGGCGACGGCGACGGCGACGGCGACGCCGACGGCAGAAATCTGCTTTTGAGTGTCCATATAATTGCTATCGCAATAATAGGCACTGGGTGCCGCAGCTAAACGTCACCTCCCTTTCCTCCCCCTACCCCCCTCCCCGGCCCTTCGCGCGTCGGAAGAAGGCGCGTTTGCTCTACATATATGGTGATTGTAAAGTAGGAAAGAGACTCCTACTTCTGCAGCCCTTAAGTAAGCACGGCGCAGAGCGCGCGTTTGTTCTCCGCCGTGGGTTCACTCCCCGTGAAAGAGCGCGTCCCTCGTGCCCTTTCACTCGCACATACAGCGTTCGGCGGCCGATTTCATCTCCATTGACGTCATACGGAACCTCACGGCAACGGCGACGACGACGGCGACGCCGACGGCAGAAATCTTCTTTGGAGTGTCCATATAATTGCTATCGCAATAATAAGAAAACTTATCGTTGTGGCACGCTGCTCCTGCTGCATTGAGAAGGCGCCTCCACTCGGCACGTCTGTTCCCTTCGGCGTCACTCGAGAAGTGCGCAAAAATTCATGCAATTCAATACCCCTGCCGGATGTTTACGTCAGTATCATACGTAAATAGGATGTATTCTTCCATTTGTTGCCATTTGTACACTGACGATGCCACCCGCAAAGGTGGCGAAACGTATATGTTTTCTTATACTTTTCTTGAGTAAAGTCAGTGATAAAAAAGTTGTCGCAGTTTCACCTGAAAGGCGAAGCATCAATTGCGATAGCAAATTTGTAGAGAGCTATACGGAGTAATGATATTAGCTTTATCAGCTGTATAATTTTGGACATACAGCAGCACCGGCAACACGCTGAACTTGTCGACGCGGTCGGCGTTTTGCCCGCGTTCGCTCAAAATGCGTGCGGCGTTGGTGACTGTTGCCGGAGCCTCTGATATAAATAGGCACTTGGTGCCGCAGCTAAACGTCGCCTCCCCCCCTCCCCCACGGCCTCTCGCGCATCGGAAGAAGGCGCGTTTGCTCTACATATATGGTGATTGTAAAGGAGGAAAGAGGCGCTTACTTCTGCAGCCCTTAAGCGAGCACGGCGCAGAACGCGCGTTTGTTCTCCGCCGTGCGTTCACTCCCCGTGAAAGTGCGCGCCCCTCGCGCCCTTTCACTCGCACATACAGCGTTCGGCGCGCGGCGACGATTTCATCTCCATTGACGTCATACGGAACCTCACGGCGACGGCGACGCCGACGGCAGAAATCTGCTTTTGAGTGTCCGTATAATTGCTATCGCAATAAAACGTTCGGCAGGCATTACACTCTCCAGCGTCGGTGAAGGACACGACGGCTCACGCGCATGTAGCGCGAGAGAAGTACACGCTGGCGCGCTCAGCCTGAGCGATCGCGTCTCTCTGCCGCTCGCGGGAAACATCGACGCCATGGCTGGCCGGCCTAAATAAACCATGGTCGCGGCTGCTACCTTCCACACAGGTTTCCATGAGGAACTTCGTGGGTATCTTCACCAACCTTTATGCATACATCCACAAATATATCTGGCAGGACAGCAGCCACGGTAAGACGAAATGCGAAAACACCCGTGTACTTAGATTTAGGTGCACGTTAAAGAACCCCAGGTGGTCCTAATGTCCGGAGTCTCCCACTACGGTGTGCCTCATAATCAGATCGTGGTTTTGGAACGTAAAACCCCATAATTTATTTCATTTATTTTACCCAAGTTAAGAAAAGTCCGGGAGGGTTTGCAAAGGCATCTTCTCTTATTATGTGTGACCTCTTTTTTTTTTGCAAATGCGGTGAGTTCCTGCTTAGATTTGAATAGCAAACTTCACTAAAATATTGAACAGATCTTGAAGTGCACCAGAACACAAACAAAACATTACAGAAAAGCAGACAGGACAGACCCTTTCGACATGCGCTGTCGTGTCTGCTTTTGTATAATTTTTTGAGAAGCATTTCCGGGAAGTGCTGTCCTGTCGACTTTTCTGTAAAGTTCTGTCTGTGTTCCAGTGCACTCCGAGATCTGTTCAATATGAATTTTAACCGACTAGCCCGACTCGCCAACATATTCGCTAAAGTACTTGCGTAATTTATGGAGTCTTCAGTGCGGGTTCTTTTCACGGGCACACTAGTAGGAACAATGACAATGTTTCTTCAGCCATTCGCTGTACACTAGTGCCAGGAAAGGTGTTTATGTGCACGCTGTTTCTCAGCCTCCGGCCATGCCACAGCTTGTGTGAAAAATGACTGGGTTTATTTGCACAGTATTCGGCCGTGCCCTACATTCTGTGACAAATTACACGACTGCAGTTTCAGCGTCTGAAACGTTACAACTTTCATTGTGAGGCCCGCATAAGGCACAGCTTAAACACATACACGGTGCTCGCACATTGAATTATGGAAGCAGTGAACGGGAGTCTAGGAAATTTCTCACCAGCAACATTTCGACTTTCCCTCAATACAGGTGCGACCTTCAAATCATGTTTGTCAACGCAAGCGTGCACGCTAGCTTGCTTTAGGGCACAGCTGCTGGAACAGAGCTTGCTAATAATTGTCTACCATAGTGTTTTTTGCGCATCTCGTAGCATGAATTTGGTTATGAAAGAAAGGCGCGATAGTTTGCGTCAGCTTTCACTGAACTAGCCAGCGCTTCTACACACTCTGTCATAATATATGACAGAGTGTCTCTCCCAGCGATCTCCAGTCATTCTTGTCTTGCTCTCGCTGTTGGTAAGTTGCGCTTACCAATTTACCAGTTTCATCCCCCCACCTAATTTCCTGGCGTCCTCCACTGCTCTTCCCGACCCTTGGCGCCCATTCTGCAAATATAATCGATCGCTGGTTATCTGCCCTACACCTTAAAGGGTAGTCCAAGTCCATTATTTACTCCTAATATCAACTAGAATATCAGCTACCTATGTTTGCTCTGTGATGCACTCTGCTCTCTTTCAGTCTCGTAACTTTACGGCTAACTTGTTTTGTTCCATCGATTGTTGCACAGTCCTTAAATTTTTGCCAAGCATATTGCGTAACCCCTTATCTTCTGACCTATATATTAGTACCGGTAGAATTCAATGATAGCACACTTGGAACGCGATAGCGTTAAGGGCGCCATGTCGCACAAAATCGAGTGTCGGCGTCGTTGTCTGTTAAGACTGATTAACACTACCTGAACACGACAACAATTTTGGTCTGCCGACTGATGACGCGAGCAGTTTACAAGACGGAAAACACTGTGGCCACCGATTTAAATTATTAAATTAAATTATGGGGTTTTACGTGCCAAAACCAGTTCTGATTATGAGGCACGCCGTATTGGGGGACTTCGGAAATTTGGACCACTTGGGGTTCTTTAGCGTGCACCTAAATCTAAGTACACGGGTGTCTTCGCAATTCGCCCCCATCGAAATGCGGCCGCCGTGGCCGGGATTCGCTCCCGCGACCTCGTGCTCAGCAGCCTAACACCATAGCCACTGAGCAACCACGGCGGGTCCGATTTAAATCCTGTCGCCAACACTCGGCAGACCAAAATCGGTGCTGTGTCGGCCTAGTGTGAATCAGCCTTTAGAGAAACATGATCCCGAACAACGCACCCCGAACCACGCAGGCCCTCCACGTGGCGCCGATACGTTCCTGAATTAATGTTTTTTGTCAAAGTGAAATGCTTCAGAAAATTCGCAAAGTACGGCTTACACACAGCCTACAGACATGATAGAGACAGATTGTAGTTTGAATATACGATAAAACATAATTTTGTTACGTGGAAAATGAAATATAAACCCGTTTTTCAGCTGCCGTTTGAGGTCTGTCTCAGTGGGAGCTGCGCCCGCCGCTCGGTTCCTTGCAAGACTATGTAGACGGAGCTCGCCTCCGCGCAGCTGCTGCAGTGGCGGATCCCCGCCGTGCGGGGAAATAACAAAAAGAACCAGAAAGCTCGCCTTCGTGCATAGCATTCGCCGGCTGCGTTTGAAGGTAAAGATTACGCTTACTTAAGCTGCAGTTACCGGGAAGCGCAAGAAGCACTCGGGGATCTGTGAATGCTATCGTGTTCTACTCTTAAAGCGAAGCTTAAGCGTTCTCCAAGTTTTTTTCTTTAAGATTAGCGTAAGCTCCGCGTCATGATTTGGTAATCCGTGCCGCATTCACTCTAACCCATTCTCATTCTTCTGTAAATTTTCTTGTCATGATCAGTGTCCCCCGTGAGCATTTCACCTAGATAAACGTAGTCGTACACATTCAAGAGGCTGAATGACGATAAGGAATGCTTGCTATCTTGCCAGGCTTCTGAGCATTACCATTGTCTTTTGCACATTTGTATACATTGCTGCCTTTGCATTCTCGGATAAACAGGAGAATGTCATGTGCAAACCATAGGCTGTCGAGATATTCTCCGTTGATAGTCACACCTAATCCTTCCCGGTTTAATAGTTTGAATAATTTTGCTAAGCATGCAGTGATTGGCATTGGAGAGATCGCGTCTGCTTGCCTAACCCCTTTCTTGATAGACATTTTCCCGTTTTCGTTAGGCAGAATTAGGGTAAGATATTTCGCGTTTGCTTTCCTGTGAACCTTGATCATGCAGTGCTGACATGACTGCTGGTATCCCTACTGGATCAAATGCCTTTTGGTAATCTATGAAAGCCATATAGAGAGGTTGACTTCACTCCGCCGATTTAACTGTTACGTATCTGATGACACGGATACGGTAGCTAGATGAGTAGGTGTGCCGACCGGCCCGTCTGGAGCGTAGTTCACCGCTTCTCCGCGTCGTGGCGCGAAATTGGCGCTGCGATCAGTAGAACGGTTCCGCAGCGCGCGTCGTCTGCTACAGCTGGCGGCTGGCGGCGAGCGAGCAAAAACAAAATAAAAATAAAGCCCGTATTGGAATAGTTGTTTGTCTTCTGTTCGTGTCAGTTTCAAAGATGAAGAGCTACGCGTCTCTCGTTCTGTTTGTAAGTTCCTAAGCGATGTGAAATGTTCCAGGTCGTAAAAATGACCGGCAAGATTAGCGGCGGCATTGCTCGACCAAAGAAGACCACCAAGGAGACTTACGCTTCGCTCCGAACTGCAAGTCGGGCTTCAGGCTCTAAATTTGTAAAAAATACAGCAGAAATGTTCCGATGTCTGACAGCGGAAACGTTCACCCCGGGGCTACTCAGTAGCTTGCTCAGTATCGGCGACGTTAATTAGCAAGCCGTACACCGAAAGGAGACACAATCTCTCCAATGCTATTCACTGCATGCTTAGAAGAAGTATTCAAGCTCTTAGAATGGGAAGGATTAGGAGTGAGGATCGATGGCGAATATCTCAGCAACCTTCGGTTTGCAGATGACATTGTCCTATTGAGCAACAAGGGAGAGGAATTACAACAAATGATTGAGGACCTTCATCGAGAAAGTGCAAGAATAGGGTTGAAGATGAATATGCAGAAGACAAAGATAATGTTCAATAGCCTGGCAAGGGAGCAAGAATTCAGGATCGCCAGTCAGCCTCTAGAATCTGTAAAGGAATATGTTTATCTAGGTCAATTACTCACAGGGGACCCTGATCATGAGAAAGAAATTTACAGAAGAATAAATTAGGTTGGAGTGCATACGGCAGGCATTGCCAAATCCTGACTGGGAGCTTACCACTGTCGTTGAAAAGAAAAGTGTACAATCATTGCATTCTACCGGTGCTAACATACGGGGCAGAAACTTGGAGGTTAACAAAGAAGCTCGAGAACAAGTTAAGGACCGCACAAAGAGCAATGGAACGAAAAATCTTAGGAGTAACGTTAAGAGACAGGAGAGAGCGGTGTGGATCAGAGAACAAACGGGGTTGACGACATTCTAGTTGACATTAAGCGGAGGAATGAGCTGGGCAGGCCATGTAATGCGTAGGATGGATAACCGGTGGACCATTAGGGTTACAGAATGGATACCAAGAGAAGGGAAGCGCAGTCGAGGACGGCAGACAGTCAGGTGGGATGATGAGGTTAGGAAATTCGCAGGCGCAAGTTGGAATACGCTAGCGCAAGACAGGGGTAATTGGAGATCGCAGGGAGAGGCCTTCGTCCTGCAGTGGACATAAATATAGGCTGATGATGATGATGATGACACCGAAAAGCGTACGTCGATGAGCTCCTCGACATTGGAAATTTGCAAGCCGCACATGAGGTGCTCAGCGCCTGCGACATGGAGCACCGCTGCGTGGCTACAGGGAAAAGAAAAAATGACTCTAGGCTTATATTCTATAAAGCAGGCTATGTAGCAAGAAAGTTCCTGCAAAGAACCAACTGCTGCAATTGCTCAGGGATATTACTGAATTCAACAGAATGAGTAGGTCAGGGTTGTTTCTCCCTTCTGAAGCACTAAAAAAACTGGTAGCGTCGCTCGAAGACGCCTTCAATCTGTGCTTCAGTTTAAATGAGTTACGAAGGAACAGTATCGCCGACTTTGCATCATTTCTGCAGCTGAATCCTCCGAATTTGATCGGCTGTGAGCGGCACAAGAAAGAGCTCTCAAACGATTTTGTGAAGTTCTATTCAATTACACGCGTTCATTTTCTTGTCAAGGGTAAGAACATGGCGCGCGAAAGCACAGAGAGAAGAGAAATCACCTGAAGCGGAGGCGTGTGCTGAATAATGTTATGATGTGGTGGACCAGCTTTCCGACCTTGCTGGTGGCTATTTATGTTGGTGCGTCTGCTGACTCAAGTTATGAGAGCGCTTCTTGTATTTTAAATATTCATCAATCTGGCTCAAGACGTATTGCTTTATTTTATTGCAACCAAACAGTGAACCATATGCACTTACCACACAATTCGTCTCGTAACAATTTGAATACCGTAACTGAGGCAGCAATAAACACAATAGCTGGATTTCTCGAAATTGAAACATTAGAACTCACTAAATATCATGTAAACACGTTTCCATATACCGTATAAAAACCACTGCAGTATTGTTTTATCATGCAAAAAATGCATCTATGCATTTAATGCAATGGGTTGGAGCGCCGCGTTTATAACAATAAATGTGACCAATCGCCAAGCTAGAAAATTGACTTCAGCATATCGTATCTTCTTAGACGACCGTAGCAAATTCCCCATGCTGGCTTTGCCTACACTGCTCAAAGCGGCATTGTATAGCGCGTACTTCAAAGCTAGAGCAGAGGCAGCGATACTATCAACACGGTGCTCGTCTACACAGCGCAGCCGCCGTTGCGCGCAGCTCCCGTTATACTGTCCGCAGCGCCACTTCTGCGTCATGATGCGGAGAAGTGGTGAACTACGCTCGGTCGGCACACCTACCCATCTAGCCACCGTAACACGGATATGATCTATTGTAGAATACACCTGCCTGAAGCCAGCCTATGCTTGGTTGATTAAGTCTAGTGTGGCCCCGTTGCATTGATTATTATCTTTCTCATATGTGATATTTGTGAATAGCTTTAGCTGTGGATCATCATCATCATCATCTCATCATCGAGAATATATTTATGTCCACTGCAAGACGAACACCTCTCCCTGCGATCTCCAATTACCGCTGTTTTGCGTAGCAGATTCCAACTTGCGATTTGTGAATATTATAACGCAAAAGTGGGTGGGAAAGCGGCCGCCCTTTGTCATCAGAGCCATTTGAGGTCTGTCTCAGTCTGTCTCAGATCACACACGAGGGCTAGCTATTGCGCTGCAGTGTACGATAATTGAAGTCTGATGAACCAATGCCTTCATCCGTAGATCAGACTTTGCGTGCAGACATCGTTGCACTTTGTATTACTTATTTTCTTCAGCAGCTCGCCTAACAATGAGCTAGATTATTGGTTCGTTTTTTGGAACTACCTTGTCTTTCACATAATTACAACGTGACAGTATAGACGTGCTACATTTTCATTGAGTGGAAACTTGGAAAGGGCCAAGGGCTTTTGCTGCGTGTGCGTTTACACTTTTAAGGAAATAATTTATTTCGCTATAGTACGATATCGCGCGATGAGAACCCGGCCGCTGCGGGTACATTTCAATGTGGGCGAAATGCAAAAAAGCCCGTGTCCCATGCATTGGGGGCATGTTGAAGATCCCCTGGTGGTCAAAATTAAACCGGAGTCCCACACTACGGCGTACCTCATAATCAAATCATGGTTTTGACACATAAAACCTTAGAATTAATTGATTCATTATCGTAAATATCAATACTTCTTTAATACTTTTCGAATATTTCTAAAAGTAAACTGCGCGCAAGTAGACATAAAACTTGGAGCAAAGTATGGTAAATTTTCACCCCCGAAGGTATAGTGACATAAAACAGGATATCTTGGCAGTGAAGGAGGCTACATCACTGAAGTAGCCAAACTTTGTAGGATGTACAGTGATCATTCGCACTTTCTGAAGAGCCATGTGCATGCGAAGAACTACTGGTGTGCCTAATACTCCAATTGTGATTTTATAAACACGCTTCCTAACGTACTATCCCTACAGAAACTTGCGACCTTAAGAATACTGGAATGTGACGGTGAAACGACTTCCTTATTATAAAACCGTTCGAAAGTATTCGATATTCGATTAGACATGCTTTTGTCACTGTTCGATTCATATTCCATAAGGTCTCAAAATGCCTATTCGCACACCCCTTCTTCGCAATAAAATCTGCGAACCATCTGGAAATTTCGTACACATGCATGCGCGTCTAGCGCCAAACAATAACTTTGTAACGATACTTTAAGAAAGGTCACGCGGAAAAGATTGGAAAAAAAAGTATGCAGTCGCCTTAAAAATTAGCTGAAACATGATCGAAGGGACCCGTAAGACTGCACTGCGGACCGGCATGCCAAAAATTTAAGACCTCAACACTGTTCCGATTATGGTAGTTAGAAAATCATATTTCGTGGGCCAATGTAGCCGTGCAGTGTTGGGGCTGCTCCTTCCGCGGTCACCGCTTCGGAGCCCGCATTTAATGCAACTATACGTATTTCGGTATTGTCTAAATATCGTTGTATTTTTTCTTTTGGTCTTAACATTAGACAGTTCAAATATATGCCCCAAAGCACTCATCACAATACTTCAGTACTTGTCGTTGAACAACATGTCCGCGTTGCTCCATCTGTTACCAAGTACTGAAAAATATCTACAATGCTTTCCCCCAAGGAGCTTTTTTTTATTCCTGGTATCACGAGGAGACGGAGCAAGCAACTTTATTTTGTCAATTTGGCTTAGTGAGGGTGGCTACCAGGCGATGCCTTACAGCCTCGGCTCTTTTGATGGCCCGAAGTTGAACCTCCAGGGTGGGGTCCCGGAGTATTGCTTCCCACGCGTCAGGTGAGGGATAACGCCAGGAAACCGAGCCTGATGCCAAGAACGTTCAGAAATCTAATCGGCATCGCGCGCAGTGTTCTCGCACACCTTGTGTGATGTACCCTAGCGCTGAGGCACTTCTTGAATCGATTGTAAAGGCAGAAGTGCCATGTTGAGCACATGCGTTTAAGCTCATCGACTTGACTTGCGCCGAAATAACTTGCTCAAGCTATCACACTTATTCTATAAGAAACCTACAGCACCATCAAGATGCCGAGTGTTTACAACTGCACCAAATAAATATATTAAACCCATATAAACCTTGGTGACATCATTTTATTATTCGAGTGTTCAATTTGATAGCCTCTACACGGAGTAAGTTGTGCCATTGATTGCGTAATAAACGAAGCTACAGTAATTAAACTTTCAATAATTGATCTTAGGGGCTAAAGCCAATGAGTAGTTTGGAGATAGTCCTCGAGATTATCTAGATGAGCGAAAAAAATTTTATTACACGTGCTTCTGTAAGAGTGACGCGAAAAAATATGTGGCGATTAAACACTTTCAAAAAACTAAATTCTGGGGTAGTACGTACCAAAATCCCGATATGATTATGAGGCACGCCGTAGTGGGGGACTCCGGAAATTTCGAACACCTGGGGGTTTTTACCATGCCCCCAATGCACGGATCAAGGCCGTTTTTGCATTACACCACCATCTAAATGCAGCCGCAGCGGTTGGGATTTGATCCCGCGACCTCGTGCTTAACAGCGAACACCATAGCCGCTAAGCCACCAGGGCGGGCAATTAAACTCTTTGAAAGTGTAACTCACGCAAAAAAGAAAGTCTGTAAGGTCAACCTGAGCTCGCCCAGCCTTTTGTGATATTGTCATGAATGGCAAGGACCTTGCTCCGTGAGCAAGGTCCTTGCGGCCAGTCCACTTTCGATTTTTATTCCTGTTGTTGTTTCTAAGGCAATGTCAATATAGCAGCGAACGTGTGCCGCCGAAAGCTTACTTGGTCGCATAAGCGATGCATGGTGCAATAATGGTGGAGATTTAGCCCGTCGCCGGCAGCAAGACAATGTGCAGCCGCCGATGGAAGGAATACAACGAAGGTGAACAACTAGGGAGTGCCGATGGATATGTGCCTTCGTGACAAAATCTGAGGCCGGAATCTTGACGCCTCAGGGACTTCTTATATCTTTTATTGCGATAGCAATTATATGGACACTTCTACCGGATTTCTGCCGTCGCCGTCGCCGTCGCCGTGAGGTTCCCTATAGATAAAATCTTCGCCGCGCGCCGTATGCCCGAGCGGAATCGTGCGGGGACGCGCGCTATCACGGAGAGCGAACGCACTCAATCACCCACGCGCAAGCAAGGAAGCGGGAAGCCAGCGCCGGAGGAAGCGAGGGGGGGGGGCGCACTTCTACGCTGCCAACAACCGCGCTCGTCGTTCGTCCGCACCGTCTCTTATCTCCACACGGCTCTGACCTTTCTGCGCCGTGCATTCGCCGCTCAGTTTCCGTTGAAGCGATCGACCGCACATACCTTCGCCCGCTGCTGCGGCGTATATATGCGCTTGCTGCCAGCGTTTTGACAGTCGTTGTCTGCAGTCATTCAGTGTGATCTATTCATGTTTGTTTGTGCGCGCTCACACCACGATTGTTCAATCAGTTAGTAATAGTCGGGCCACATTTTCCAACGCACGCTACACATGCAATGCTGCCCGGGTCGGCAGTGCAGCGCTACAGGTGTGTCCTTTCGCACGCGCTGCCCACGGGAAGCGCTTCTCATCAACACCACCGTATCACACGCGCCTCCTCGTGGTCATCGAATCTCTCTTCATGTCGGTCTACTTACGCCGCAACACACCTGCTTACTTAATCAGCTCATGTTTACTACAATTCATATTGCTACCAAAGCCGCTCACCTTACTTCGTATGACATTGCTGTGTTGCTATCGCATTCATTGCTTCGCCATTAGGGCGAAACTGTGCCATTTTTTATTGCGATAGCACTTATATGGACACTCCAAGCGCATTTCCGCCATCGGCGTCGCCATCGTCGTTGCTGTCACCGTGAGGTTCCGTACAAAGTCCAAAGGTGATAAAATCCTCGCCACGTGCCGTACGCTGTGTGTGCGAGTGAAAGCGTTCGAAGGTGAGCCGGCAATCGCGGCTCAATGTAGCACACGCAAGGGAGCAAGGCCGGCCGGAACGCTGCTGCTGAGAGCGCGGCCGCGAGGGCACCGTATCTTGAAAGTGATCTGCGATGTGGCCGAAGTGCGCACCCACGTGGGCCTCATGTTCAAAGCTATTAGCGATGGGGACAAAGTGCATGCGGCGAGTGCCGGTAGCTTCGCATGCGCTGTGCTTTCGACATTTAGTTCGCGTTGAAGCGAGACGAGAGACAGCGCGAAGGTCACTTTACCTGCTGCCGCTGCTGCTGACGCCCTTTCTCACTCCGACGTTTTCACAACGAGTTTGCGGGTCATAGAGCGAGATGTGTTCATGTTTACTTGTGCACACGTGGCACCGTGCTTGTATTTATTTAGTAATCGAATGTTTACAACATTATACGGCCCATTAAAAGGCCACTAAAGGAAAACAATAAATGAACTTGGACTGATGAAAAGTTCTTCGAAAAATCTGCTGTTGTTAATTATACTGCAAGAGGTCGATTATTAGAAGAGAAAATGAGGGTCACAGTTAACTGTTTTTTTAATTTCCCGCGGAAACCCCGATGTTAGCACTTCAGTGTGATGTCACGACTTTTAAAGTAATTTTTTGAATTTTGACCACGTTGGCTCGGTAAAAGTTCGCGATACTTGCCATAGTGAGTCTTGGGCTCCTTTAGAACACAATGTAGTCAATCTTTACCACTAAAGAATTAACTGGGACCTAGCAGACGCTGTCAAATTCCATGACGTCAGAGTGTTCTGGTGCGGGAACTTCAAGGTAGCGTCGCCACTTGCCTTTTGTGTTTTTCGTTTCTTTCTGGCTTACCAAGCGGCTTCTCGCTGTAAGAGTGGTGTTTTCGGTATTGTGGAAGGGTAATCTAATGATACAAAAGAAATTATTTTTCTCTTTGGTGTCCATTAAAACGACTATGCTTGCGTGGTACAACTCTCTACTAATTTGCTATCGCAATAGATGCTTCGCCTTTCGGGCGAAACTGCGACTTTTACCGCGACAGTGTGAAGTGCCCCGTGTCGCAGAAAATCAGGCGTCGGCTTCGGCGTTAAGCATCGGCGTCTGGCGAAAATAATAATGCCGAACCTTATCATCCCGAGCCACTCCGACCACACGAGCCCTCCGCGTCGCGTAAGGTGTTAGTGAACAAAATTGAATTTCCGAAAGTAAAATCCGTCAGAAAATCGTAAGGTACGAGTTAACCACAACCTATAGACGTGATAGCGTCGGATTGTAACTTGAAAACACGAGAAAGAAGCCTGATAAGCAGCCAGGGATCGTTGAATGCTATCAAGTTCCATTCTTAAAGGCGAAAGTTAAGCGTCCTCCAATTCTGATGGTGTTTCGCTGTACTTTGGTTCTAGGCAACGTTGAGGGGCATGTTGAAAACCGAGCCTTTCTAAATTTTGGACACGCGCGCACCTCGTGGCAACAGCAAACACCAATAAAATAATAAAAAAAAGGTATATGGCCTTCACATTTTGATATAACACGACTTAAAGTGCTCCTGTAGAAATGGCTTTCTGGCCCATTTGTGTTTAAAAGTGAAACCGACTTTTAGGGGATCATTGTAAGCTTGGTCTTTGTAAGCTAGGCTTTCCTACGTTGTGTGTTGCAGTGAAACCTACTCATAAAGAAAAATGTGATGCGAACGGAGCCCGATAACGCTATCACGTTCCACTCTTAAAAGCGAAGCTTAAGCGTCCCACAATTTTATTTTCCTTGGTTTCGCTTTCAGAAAGAGACAATGCTTTAAATGCAATGTAATTCGTGGTAGTCTCGTGGATACTATATATGGGTATAAATGCGCACCATAGACAAATTGTCTCCGAGAGAGGCGCAAGAACGGCGATGCACACATACACACCCTCTCACCCACAATATACATACACACACACACACACCCGCTCTCTCTCTCCCTCACACGCGCCCACAAACACACAGACTATCTCACCATCGCACGCACACATACACCAGACTCTCCCTCGCACGCACGCGCACACACACTATCTCTCAACGTTTCACGAACACACACAGTCTCTCTCCTTCTCGCACCCACACACTCTCTCACCCCCCATCACGCCCCCACACACTCTCTCTCCCTCACACACACACACACATACACGCACACAATCTCGCCCTCACACGCACTCACTCTCCCTTACACGCACACATACTGCCTCGCGCGCACGAACCCTACCTCTCTCTCCCTTTTACACAAACATACACACGCACTCTCCCCTCTCTGTCCCTCGCGCATACACACAACACACACGCACGCACAGACATCCATGCGTACAGAAACACGCACACATTTGTTCGCACGCAAGCATGCTGAAACTCGAACACACACGTTCGCACACGCCCACTTCACAAGCGCCTACGCATGCGCCACAAGCACGCAAGCGCACGCACACATGCATTAACACACGCGTACACACACACACGCAAATGCACACATGCACACACGCCGCGAATGCTCACACACGCATTCACGAACTCATGCGCATGCAAATGCAAATACGGAAGCAAGCGCCCACATACACGCGCGCGCATAAAACAATACAAACGAGCGCTTCAGACGAGCACACGCATAATCACTCTCTCCGTCCCAGCTGCCTCTCAAAAGCCTTCGTGTGGAAATAGACTGCATAACACTCCCTGTACCATTGCCGTTCCAACGACAGCTCTAATAAATGACTTCACGTTTTAAATTTGGCGCTTCTTCAAGTCAATGTTCTCTGCCGGGAGGGTGCAAAATGATTTGCTCCTGTCGTGTGAATTCATCGCCCATTCATGACCAAACCACTGCTTTAACGCGCCACTAATATACCGAGTAAGTGTCATAAATACATATGTCGTTAGAAGGGACTACACTCTCGTTGTAATTAGTTGAAACTTACTATTAATCGGTCGATGTTGTGAAATATTTTTTAAAACATTTTGCCCGTGCAGTTACACTTCCTGGACATGACTCGCCTGGACATGACTCGCTATTCTGGTCAAGCGAAGTGGATGTCCGGTGAAGTTATCGAAAACCGCCAACTAAAACTGCTGGGGAGGGTATTCTTTATAAACACGAAAGCATTATATGACCCATAACACGAAAAATCTTCCGTTAATATTCGATGGTACCAAAACCCATGTGATCAAGTGGTGACATCCCGTTTGAAACGGTGACGAAATGCAAATACGTCATCACCTCAAACGTCGCGTCATGACGTCTTCACACCAAAGGCCGCGGGATGACATCTTGTCAAAAGTTACATTTCGTGATAATGGCATTGTAACGTCACGATATCGCCTGATGACGTCGTGTGATGACGCCAACACGTCAAACGTGCCGTCATGCGATGACTTCATCGTCAAGTGATGCGTCTAGGAGAAGCAGCACACTGTGCGCTTCCCGCTTCCTAGCACAGTCTGCGGGCCAGTCCACATTTTTGTGTGAGCAATGGTCCCGCAAGTGGACACGAGAAATTCCAACCAACTAGAGGCTAACAGCTTCGCTGTAAAAGGAAGTCACCACCACCATCTTTCGTTCCGAACGGTAGGACACAGCGCACGGCTTATTCACCGATGGATTAAGCTGGCTGGTCTGCTTCGGCAACATCAGCCGGAGAGAGGGAATGGCCTTCATCGGCACCTTCAGAATTGTTCTATGTCGATGTACAAAGTGGTGGTACATGCTTCGATCTGTGGACTATGAAATCGCCTCCTTCTGTCAGCCTGGCACTTCTGCCACAAAGACACCGCGTTTCAAGGATTCTCAATTTACGGTCCCAGCAACATCGTCTCTTTCTGTGCGCGCTCTCTCGCAACCTAACCTCACTAACCCCTCAGGTCAACAACAACAACAACAACATCAACGTTGCACTTTCTGTCTCCTGAGTTTTGGTGCTTTTTTGTGTATTCCGGGGATCACCGCTCTTCTGCGAGCGGCTATGGATCCCGATCCCGTTGTACGTAGTCCTGACATGGCAGTGCCTTCGACGTCGGCCTCAAGCAAGCGGAAAAACCGAGATGATGACGCCCCCAGTGGCAGCACTAAACTGTATACGGCGAGTAGCGATGACATCGAGGACGGCTTCATCCCTACGGCGAAGCGTAAGGCGAAGAGGAGGATCTTCGGTGGGTCTTCCTCAGGAAGTACGTCAACCCTGAATCCCTCCTGTGGTCCGCCGCGCCACACTATATTTTTTGTTCCCGTTGATTCTTCGGCCAACCTTAGGAGCATGAATGGGCACGTCATCTCGGCACGTCTTGAAGCTCTCGTGCTGAATCAGATAATAGGCATTCGGCTTAATCGCCGTAAGAATGTCCTGGCCATAGACATCGAGCAACCGGCCGCTTTGTATACCTTGCGAACTGTCACGGAGCTTGGCGACATCACAGTCTGTGCTTACATCCCACAGGACAGAGGCATGACACCAAGCTTCATGTATGATGTCAACGTCTCTATACCGAATGCTGACCTTCCTGTCCTGGTGGCCAGCACCCCCCTTAGAGAAAACGCAGAAAGATATGTGAACATCAAATCTATTACCGTGGCTGGTCAGGCCTATGAAGTCAACGCCTATGAAACTGCTCCTAGCGATACGTGCAAGAGGGTTATTAGAAATGTGGACATCGCCGATGGACCTGCAGCCCTTGAGAGAAACATTTTGAACGACCGCAACCCGCTCGCGCTCGGTGTGAAGAGAATCAAGAATTCCGGATAAGTTATAATCGTCTTCGACGGACTTCATGTGCCGAACTATGTGAGATACCGACCTGCCTTGGTGCGCTGTTTTCTATACCGCAGACAAGTTGATGTATGCTACACTTGTGGCAGGATTCGCCATCGAGCGGACGTCTGCCCGGCGCCTGGAACTACGGAATGGGGGGGCTGCTGTTTGCGTAACCCAAGTGCATCGCATGTGTGTGAGCCGAAGTGCAAGTTGTGCGGTGGCTTGTATAAAACGGCTGACAAGGTGTGCAAACAGGGGTACTTAATTCCATACGTGGTACGTGTGAGACGTCAGGAGCGCGCGAGAGAAGAGCGCACGAGGCAGAAGTGGCTGAAGAGGAGCCGCAGGTGGCGCGCGGTCGCCCCACATCCAGGGGGCGCTCTGGCTCGCGCAGCCGCTCCCGCTCCCGCTCCCGGCAACGTGCGTCATCATCACATCGAAGACCAAGCAGAAGCAGGAGTCGCTCCCACTCCAAGGGGCCGCAGGTGCGCTTCTTGTCTCGTGGAGGCGCTGACTCCTGGGCTGACAAGGTCAAAGGCAAAGAGAAGGGCGCGGCCCAGGTGTCGGAATGTCAAATTCGCAGTCGTCAGAGAGACAGAGAATTATATCTTTAGAAAAAGAGAATAGCAGCCTCAGGGTGGCGGTCGATAGGATTACGCTAGAGCTAGCAGAACTCCGCAGCGAAATCACTCGTCACAAGTCCGCTTCGCCTGACGGTTCGTCGGTTAATGAGGTTCCGACCTCTATGAAGGTGGTAACGCCAGAAGAAGGGGTTCAAAAGTGTCCGGCTCCCAAAAAGGTTAATGAGGTTACAAAGTCTGTGGAGGTGGTAACGCCAGAAGGAGGGGCCCACGACTGTCCGGCTCCCAAAAAGAGGGCCCTCGATCAGTCGAACCAGTTACAAATCAAGGCAAAGTCTGAGATTAAAGAGGCTCTCTCGGCCATTAACGATAGCATCAGACAAATCAACGACCGACTTACTCGCATAGAGTGTAGCAAGGAGGAATCGGGAATCAGGCTACGGAAGATTGAGACGTATCTTAATGAAACGGTAGTTCCCGTCATAGAGAACATCTGTCCGAAAACGCTACCGCTGCAGCGCAGGTCCCTCAGTAACTCCCAATTAGATAACATATCTCCAAATAATCAGTATGACGCCGCCAAATAGGAAATTCACAAGTTGGCAATGGAACTGCAGGGGCATCAGTCCTAAAAAGGCTGCCCTCCTGCAGTTAATTAGATCAGAGGCTGAGAAACCACACGCAATTATGCTCCAAGGAACACTGACTATCGATCTTTCCTTCTCGGGCTACAAGGTGGAATCTTTACAAGGAAATAGAGGCAGGGGTGTAGCCATTCTGATAAACCGGAAGATTCCTTATGTCAGACATGAGCTCCGCATGATACACAGCAATGTTGAATTTATTGCGGTTGAGATTGTTCCCAATAGTTACGTAGGCAATAGCAGCAGCATATTTCTCCTCAATTTGCACAGCAGTCCTAAATATTCCAGACAGTGCTTCAAAGCCATCCTAACCAAGGTCGCTAAACTTGCTAGGGATGCTCCTCTGCTTGTAGGGGTGGGGGGGGGACTTCAATGCACCCCATCAAACGTGGGGATACCCATTCTCCTCCGGCAAGGGGAAGAAGCTGTGGACGCACGCATCGGACCTTAATCTAACTCTTATTACAGACACGGAATGTCCAACTAGATGCGGCACCTCCTCGTGCAGAGACTCGACTCCCGACTTAAATTTTGTCAGGGGGATCGGTGAGTCCATTTGGGACGTTGATCCAAATCAACGTCCCAAATGCCAACATTGATCTGGGCAGTGACCATTACATAATAACCGCTACATAATAGCCGCTACAAAGCTAAGGGAATATAAGCTGATTGATTGGGACAAATTCCGTATGTTGAGAACCCCCCGAGGCTCACCCCCAGCTACAGCGGAACCCCCGCTCGAAAGCTGGGTTGAGCAACTCGTATCTGACATCAGGGCGTCGGAGAGGGTTATTGTCACAGACGTCCAAACGGATAAGATGGATTCCAGGCTCGCTAACCTCCTCGTGGCCAAGCAATCGATATTAGCACGATGGAAAGGTCAACGGTTGAACAGGAGGCTTCGGAAGAAAATAGTAATATTGAACAAAGAAATCGAGGAATACTGCAGAGTTCTATGCAGACAGCAGTGGGACGAAGTGTGCAACTCCCTGGATAGCAGAAACCGCAAATGCGGCGGCTGGGGCCTCCTCAAGCATCTCTTGGATGAGAGCGGCTGCAAGTCCAAACCCGCTCAACGGTCGCTGCTATGTAAAATAATTCACAACGCGAGAAAAGAAATGGCGGATGACAAGCTGTTGGATGAGCTAGCTAGACAGTACCTCCCGCTCAAGAGCACGCAATCGCTCAACCCCCTTACGGTCGGATACTCGGCGTCTTCCTATTACGACCTTGACGGAGATTTCTCGGAGGGTGAAATTCGCCTTGCGATTCAGGAACTTAACAGTAAATCTGCTAGAGGCCCCGATGGGATATCAAACAGTGTTCTGCGCAACCTCGAAGATAATTATGTCAGTTACCTAACCAGGCAAATCAACAGAATCTGGAAAGAGGGCCGCGTTCCGAAAGAATGGAAACACGCACGTACGATACTGATTCCCAAGCCGGGCAAACCTCTTGGGCTTGCAAACCTCAGACCGATCTCCCTGACGTCATGCCTCGGTAAGGTCGCGGGACATGTCGTGTTCAACTGGCTCTCGAACCATGCGGAAGAGAATGAACTTTTTCTATACACCATGATCAGATTCAGGCCAGGACTTTCGACCCAGGATGCCATCCTTAAAATTAAGAAAAGGCTCATAGAAAGGGTCACTCGCGATACAAGAGTCCTACTCGGTCTTGATGTAGAGAAGGCATTCGACACTGTACGCCATACGGCAATTCTCCAGGCCATTTCGGATCTTATTCTTGGTCAACGTTTTTTCCGCTATATTCAATCTTTTCTGGGCGGCAGAACCGCTTCCTTGCACATTGGCGACTCAAAATCACAACTTTATGAGCTGGGTGACAGGGGCACTCCACAGGGCTCGGTATTCTCTCCCTTCCTGTTCAATCTGGTGATGGCCAAGCTGGCCAAAGCATTGTTGGACATTGAAGGGGTTGAACACACCATTTATGCCGATGATGTTACTCTATGGAGCACTGGAGGCAGCGACGGAGAGTTGGAGGCTCGAATGCAGGAGGCTATTAGGACCACGGAACTCTGCCTCTCTCCAGCGGGCCTCAAATTCTCGTCGAGGAAATCGGAATTGCTCTTTTACCGTCCTTCCAAGCCAGGACGAAAACCCAAGGGCTGGGAGCAAGATAGTCGACGTCATATCGTGCTCTTTGACATGAATGGTAACCGCATCCCTGAAGTACAGTCGATCAGAGTGCTAGGACTGACTATTGAGGGTAACGGATACAATGGACTGATGATACAAAAGATAACCGGAAAAGTGGAGAATGCTCTAGCAATGTTTCGACGCATTGTCAATAGAAATAAAGGTATGAGCGAGGAATGTGCCATTAGGCTCATACACACTTTCGTCCTATGTCATATTACTTATGTTGCGGCTATGGTCGATCGAAAAAAAAAACAGAAGAGAAACGACTCAATACCACAATCCGTCGAGTCTTCAAGGTAGCCCTGGGGCTACCGTTTAACGCATCCACCGAGCTTTTTTCGAAACTAGGAGTTCACAATACTCTAGGTGAAATCACTGAGGCTCAGCGCACAGCACAGGTCGTCCGGTTGTCAGGCACCAGAGCTGGCAGAGACATCCTAGTCACTATGGGCCTGTTTACTGAACTTGAAAAGGATAACGTCAGACATCTTAGTAAGGAAATCAGGTACGCGATTGTGGTTCGTCCTTTTCCCAGGAACGTCCACCCGGTCTTTAACCAAGGGAGAAGGCTCGCCCGCGCGAAGGCTCTTCTTGCCGAGGCTGCTACGGATTCCACAGAAGCTGCCTTCGTAGACGCCGCTCAGGTGGCCAGTCGCGAAGCTTTTTCGGTAGCCGTAATAGACGCCCACAAAAGAGTCTTCAACGCACTCTCTGTTTATACCAAGAATCCGGAGGTGGCCGAACAAATGGCCATTGCCCTCGCTCTGCTAGATCCAGAGCACTCGGTAATCTATAGCGATTCTAGGGCAGCTACTCGCGCGTTTGCTAGGGGAGTAGTGGATGCGAAGGTTTCAAGGTTACTGGAACGTAGATGCATTAGTCTCCACTCTATAGTCTGGTTCCCAGCCTATATGGGCGATTTCGTGGGAGGACAGCGGAACCTTAACGAATCCGCTCATAGGGCCGCGCGAGAACTTGCCAGCCGCGCTCCCCTGCAGACCCCTTCGTCTCCTCCTAAGGCCTTTAAGGACCAGCTGCAGACATATAATGAGCTCATCAAGCACTTTTATTTAGGACGTAGAGAATTCTCCCTTCCAAACAAGGAACTTAACAGGGCACAGTCAGTCTCTCCGCTTGCTACAGACGAACTCGTACCCCAATCCTTGGCGTATGAGCCGAATCGACCCAGACTACGACGGAACTTTCAATTGTGCACAGTGTGGTGGACATGTGAACTTGGGACACATGTTGTGGGGATGCGCGTCGCAGGCCTCCTATCTGGAGGACAAGAACAAGTGGGACGGCGCTCTTAGGAGCCGCGAGCTGCAAGACCAACTCTGGGCTGTCCAAAAGGCCCGCGAAGCGGCGGAGAGCCTAGGGCTCCCCGTCCCGACGTGGGAGGTGCCCTCTACACCTTTGACGAACAGTCTGGTGTCCTTCAGGACCCTTTTTGGAAATAAAGTTTAACCACCACCACCACCTTCCTCTCCTGGTCAAGTCAACTGCTGACACTACGGACATACTGCAAGTTAGCCGAATAGGCAATTTCCATTGCGTCAAGGTGATCTTCAAAGGCGACTGTCTTCCTTCACATGTGAAGGTTGGACATTTTCGTCATGTCATTCGAGCATATATTCCGACGCATTTTCAATGCCACAAGAGCTTGATAATGGGCCACGTAAGTGGCGTATGTAACAAGCCAACTTGCCCGCGTTGCGCCGAACCCCCACACAGCAGTGTCTCGCAAAGCGACTACCCTGAAATGCAGAAACTGCAATGCAGGTCATCATACCTCATCAAACGAATGTCCACTAATCAAGAAGGAGAAGAGAATCTTGGGACAAATGGTGAAGGACGGCTCGTCACGAAGGGAAGCGATAATGACTGTTAAAAAACGACGTTCCCGTCGACGGCTCGCTTACAAGAAGAAAAAAAAGGTACTGTTTTACCCCCAGAGCGCTGCTTGACGCCATTGCCACCACCACCGCCGCCAAGCACTCAACACATACATGGTCAGAAGAATACCGAAGCTCAGAAAAAATCTGACGCTGCCTTACCTGCTCTACCCAAGGCACACTTCTCAGAGGAGCGACAGAACCGACTACCGCCGAGCGCTATTTCGGCAACAGATAATCAAGCTGCCTAAAATGTCCAGGTCGTTGCTGCTCTGAGGTCACTGGTGAGTGTTGTCCGCTCCCTTCTGAATGCTATGAAAACACCATCCGCTAAATGAGTACTGTAAGCTATGGACTCCCTTGAATCAGTACTTGCGTATCTACAGTAACAAGATCATCCATAACCACTGCGACCTTTCCGGGAACAAGTCAAGTACGCTTCTATACTTGAATGGAATGCCAGAGGTCTGCAATCACGGATGTCATAACTTCGGCACTATGTTTTTCAGAAATTGTTCCGGATTATCATCATTTGGGAACCCCATTTTTCAAAAACAATTCCACTGTCGGGTTAGGAATCATTTGTTTCTTCATCACGCGTTGAACGAAGTCAAGTTGTGAATATTCGCAAGGAGATCACGTATGTTCAACAAATAGTGCAGCCTAACGACGGCAATCATTACGTATGCCTCCATGGCAAAAAGAGGAAGGTTTCAATCAGACTGATAGGCGCCTACCTATCACCATCACGTTGAGATGATCGACAGAGACTAAACGACATACTCACCAAAACTATAGGTCCTTGGATAATGATGGGTGACTTTAACGCCCGTCATCCATTTTGGGGAAGCTTCAGGACTAAACAACGAGGCACGAGTCTAGTTCATCTCGCTGCCGAGCACGGACTGAGTGTTTTGAACGATGGCAGCCCGACTTCTCTCTGAGGAGTGACTTACAGCAGCTGTTTGGACTTGACATTAGTGTCGCATAGTTTAAGTTCCAAAGTTCAATGGTTCACAGACATTGAAACTCACGGCAGCGATCATATGCCTACCAACATTACTGTCAGAGGCTTTGACAGTTATATTTCACCTGTGGTCTCAAGACAGATTGACTGCAAGCGTACCGACTTTCGGTCGAGGACAAGTGCTGGACAACAGAATTGAGCGTGAGATGAACAAACTTCAGGACCAACGATAGAAGAGCTTGTGTGATTTCCTGCACTCTTGCAAGCCGTTATCCTCAGTGTGAAGAACTCTTCAGGGTCTTCGATCACTTCCACAACAACAGTGTCCCTTCACAGCACTCGCTCTACATGAAAGTGGACCAGAGCTTCAAGTCGCTGGTGATTTTTGTGCAAAGGGTT
This sequence comes from Dermacentor silvarum, assembly GCF_013339745.2. Classification (NCBI taxonomy): domain Eukaryota; kingdom Metazoa; phylum Arthropoda; class Arachnida; order Ixodida; family Ixodidae; genus Dermacentor; species Dermacentor silvarum. The sequence goes on from NC_051162.1 coordinate 17,872,661, forward strand.
AGTGGTGACGTGGTTCTACTGATGGACCTCTCGCTACACGACGTCCCTGTCGCGAGAGATCAAAGTATGGAAGTGCCTTTCACTATGGAAGAAGTGCGAGTGGCTTTGGCTACATGAAGGTGGTCGTCATCACCCCGTCCCGATGGGGTGACCTACGCTGCAGCGTAGCCTTACGCTGCCTTAGGTTCAACAGCGCAATGCTGTTTGCGGATATCTTCAATAAAGCTTGGCATGACGACATGGCCCCGAAGAGTGTAAGTGCAGCCGACTGGCGCCTCTACTGATGCCAGGAAATTCTCCGCTGGACCTTACATCGTACCGACCGATTGCACTGGCGAGTTGCATCGGCAAGGTCATGGAAAGGACGTTGCCGACACGTATGGAGTGGTACCTAGAATTCTATAACATATGCCCTGAGGCTATCGCTGGTTTTCAACGTCGACGGTCTTCAATAGACAACGTCATTGATCTTGTGACCTCCGTGCAGTAACAAAAAGCTATGAAGCGGCTCTGTGTGGCACTCTTCTTAGACGTAAAAGGTGCCTACGACAACGTAACCAACGAAGTCATTCTCCAAGCTCTCGAGGCTGCAGAACGGGGAGGCCAAGTTTTTAGATGGATTAGGAGCTATCTCAAGAAAGACGGTGTTTATTCTTACAGAATATGGCGCGAAAAATAGATATATTTACAGTCGTGGCGTCCCACAAGGCGGATTGCTGAGTCTTTCCAACCTCGTTCTAGTGGGGCTCACCGAAACGCTACCACAGACAGCTAATGTCTCGCGCTAAGCAGATGATAATTGCATTTGGGCGTTCGGTGTGACACGGCCACAAGTGCGCGCCAGAATACATAAAGCTGCAACCCTGACAGCGGCAAGGTCTCACGATATCTACGGAAAAATGTGCACTAGTGGTATTTACACGAAAACCAATGTCTTTCTACCTGGTGTGCATCGAGGGCCAGTCAATTGTATATAAGAAAACGCGGAGGTTTTTATTCCTTATTGTGGATCTAGACCTCACCTGGATTCCACATGTCTACTACATGAAGAAAAAACTCATTTGTATTGAGAATATGTTGAAGTTCATAGCTAGTAATTCGTGGGGACCGTCCGTGCGCTCCATGTTACAACTATACACTGCACTATTTCTTGGATTTCGTCGCTACAGAATTCCAGTCTTGTCCAACACATGCAAGAATAATCTCCTTGCACTACATAGCGTATAAGCCCAAGCACTTTGGACATGTCTTGGCCTCCCATGATGTTCTTCGATAGCTGCGATAATTGTCATTGCACAGCAGCACCCGATCAACACCCATATCGTCGTTGAGACGCTAAGAGCGCACATTCGGCACCTTTCACGGCTACCATCCCACCATTTAGCCAACTTGCCAGCGCGACGACCACAGGCTACATTCTGTGGTTGTGACGAGACAACACGAGTCGATGCATTCTGCCTTCAAGCCTGCAAAACTCCCAACATCGGCATTGTGGTGTCTCCGGCAAATACATGTGTGCCTCTCAGTCCCTGGGATTGCTAAGAAAACAGACCTGCCACTATTAGCCCTGAAGCAGTTGTCTCTGCTTCTCCTACACGAGTCTTATCTTGACCGAATACATATTTACACGGACGGTTCAACCAATTCCAACAGCTCTACCGGAGCACTGGTTGTTCCATCGGACGCCGTTTTTTTGCAATTTAGGTAGTCTCACAACACCACGTCGACAGCAGCAGAACTTGCGGCTCTTCAAGGTGCACTCAATTACGTGCTCCAGCAGCCACGAAATTGTTGGGCCATTTTCTGCGATTCGAAAGCAGCCCTACAAACTCTGCAGTTTGCCCTACTTTATGGGCTACACGAGCAGCTAGTGTACGAAATAAGGCAAGCTCATCACCACGTACTCGTGAAAGGACACGACATTATATTTCAGTGGTTGCCGAGCCACTGCGGAATCGGCGCAGTGGCTCCGCCGCGCCGGCCGCGCCGTCGTTGTCGCAGTCGTTGCCGGTCGTTGTGCAGTCGTTGCCGACAATTCCGCCGGCCCAGCTGGCGGAATTGTCGGCGACGACAGCACAGATGAAGCTGCTCGTTCGGCTGATCAAAAACATCAGCGAGTGCCTATACCGCCTTCAAGAACGCACGCTACGCGGCAACTGGGATCACTTGCTCGCCACATCACACTTCTTAGACGAAGTTCACCAGGTTTCAGCAACTCACGCTTGCACTCTCTCGACCCTAACTTGCGACTTCGCCTGCCACCTGGACTCTCCCGTCGCGAAGCAACTTTACAGTGTTGCGTGTGGTTGGGCGTCGCACTTACAAATTCCTATTCATTCCGAAGAGGAATGGATAACAGTGCGTGAAGCAATTTGTGCGGGTGCGATGAGACTCTAGAGCACTTTATGTGTCATTGCCATCCTTTGACGCACAACGACGGATTCTACAAGCTCAACTCAGCATATTAGATAGCAGACTGCTCACAGAGGAAAATATCCTGCGACCATGGCTTACGCATTCTTGCATGCGAATGGTCACAAAAGCTCTTCTGCACTTCTTGAAGGCGACTGGACTGTATGAGCGCTTGTAACAGTGGACCTTCCTCTGCGACTGACTCTGTGAATGACTGACTCTTAATTATTATTTTTCTCGCTTCTTATCTATTGTTCCAATTTCCCTCTCTCCACGCGTAGGGTAGCCAAGCGAGCACGTGCCTTGGTTAACCTCCCTACCTTCCCCTACTCGTTTCTCGCTCTCTGTCTACCGTGCACGTGTAAGCACACTGGCTTGGAATTGCGCCGGTATGTGCCCTCCGGTGTTGACTACGGCGTGCAACCGGCAAGCCTTGTTGATGCATATTGAACTGTTCGACGCCAAGCATAATGACAGCTCATTAAATAGGTCACAGAAGCACGTGCTTTGTTATTACGAGGGTTCCCAGACTCCAATTAGCCGTAATACTTACCATGTAGAGTGGGCGGTTGTCACCTTTTTCGAATACGAATACTGAGCATCGAATATTGCATAGTCAAACGCCGATGGATAAATATAAAGTAACAATAATTATTGTACTATAATTAGGTATAAACGCGAATATCAACGTCAATATCAACGCGAGGATCAACGGCGAATATCTCAGCAACCTTCGGTTTGCAGATGGCATTGTCCTATTCAGCAACAATGGAGACGAATTACAGCAAATGATTGAGGACCTTAATCGAGAAAGTGTGAGAATTGGGTTGAAGATGAGTATGCAGAAGACAAAGATAATGTTCAATAGCCTGGCAAGGGAACAAGAATCCGGGATTGCCAGTCGCCTCTAGCGTCTGTATAGGAGTACGTTTATCTAGGTCAGTTACTCACAGGGGACCGTGATCACGAAAAAAAATTTACAGAAGAATAAAATTGGGTTGGAGTGAATACGGCAGGCATTGCCAAATCCTGACTGGGAGCTTACCACTGTCGTTGAAAAGAAAAACGTACAATCATTGCATTCTACCGGTGCTAACATATGGGGCAAAAACTTGGAGGTTAGGAAAGAAGCTCGAGAACAAGTTAAGGACCACACAAAGAGCGATGGAACGAAAACTCTTAGGACTAACGTTAAGAGACAGGAAGAGAGTGGTGTGGCCGGATCAGAGAACAAACGGGGATATGCGATATTCTAGTTGACATTAAGCGGACGAAATTGAGCTGGGCAGGCAGGCTTCCCAGAGAAGGGAAGCGCATTCGAGGTCGACAGAAAACCAGATGGGATGATGAAGTTAGGAAATTTGCAGGCGCAAGTTGGAATACGCTAGCGCAAGACAGGGATACTTGGAGATCGCAGGGAGAGGCCTTCGTCCTGCAGTGGACATAAAATATAGGCTGATGATGATGATAAACAACTAAAACAATGTAAGTCTTGTGACAATAAAGGAAACGATTTTTTCTCGCCCCTAGTTTAGCGCCGTTTGAGAAAATTCAAATGGTCTTCAAATGTCCCACATTTAACGCGCTGCCTACGCTTCTCAGTATGCCAACATTCTGAAGCGCCTTCATCGCTACAGTAAGCAGTGCGATCACTTCCAATGCTTGGCGTTTGCGCGTACTGACCACTGTCTTGATAAAAAGGGAAATATTGCCTGTAGCCTCAAAAGCATCACTGCTCCACCTGCCTAGTATGTTTAGGAGAATGTTTAATCAGAACTCTCCATAGAGTCTATGATACTCGGAATGTGTTCTGCGTTTAATGGGTCAAACATGCGATCTGATTCTTAGAGACGCCGTACTGGAGGACACTGGAAGAGTTTTTGCCCGACATGCACCCGAACCAATGAACAAGAGTATTTTTGCAGTTTGCCCACATCAAAATGCGGCCGCCGCAGCCGAGATCGCACCCGCGACCTCAGCACCGCAATGCCATAGCCACTAAGCTAGCCCCGCGGGTTGTCGCCACAGTCCAAAACAAGGCTTAGATAGATTTAGCTTAGCGCTTACTCTGCGTTTCGGTGGGGCAAGTTGTGTGACGCCACCACGGTTTCGTTTTCACACAGCTGTTCAGCGGGAACGCTGATTTGTTTGCGAAACAACGGTCAAGCCAGCTGCGGCAGTCAGAATGCTGACCTGTCTCTGGCAGAGCTGGCTTCAACAGAGCGTGGCCGTGTGCCGGCTTGGCTTGGTTGGTTTTGCAGTCGAAGGCACTGCGCATCCCTGGAGACCATCTTAATCCTATAGACACGCGCGAGCCGCGTGAGTGCGTCTATTTTGTGACAGCAGAGACAACACGACGGTGGTAGCGCCATCGACTGCGCCAGCGGCGACAGCATGAATATGTCTCGCGCGTCCACATAATTTCTCACCGCAATAAATACCTGAGATAAACAAAGTAGTGTGCTGCCCCAGTTTTCAACTCTTAGCAAAAAAGGTCGCAGTTTCGCCCGAAATGCGAAGCATCGGTTGCGATTACGTCACACAAGTCGACAGGTTGAATACCTGGCAGCTACCACATCAGTCTCACATCCATATGGAAGTCTTCCGCGCCAGGCTGTGAATCGCGAACGCTGAGGTCCTCCACCGACACCGACCAACATAATTACCGCATCATCTGAAGCCTTGGACATACCCAAGTACACCGGATCAGCGGACGATGGCCCGTGGAAGTTTGGTTTCGCCTCTTTGAGGTCCACGCATCTTCTGCAGCATCATCGGAACAGGATATGGTCACCAACATGAATAATTACGACACCAGTGAGCCATTTCGTTTTTACCTCACTAACATCTTTGGATACAACGAACCGTGCGAAAAAAAATCTAAGAAAAGAGGATCAGTCGATTGCACGTATACGTTGCAGTCCCCTCCGTTATCCAAACGCTACAGACAATTCAACTGGGCCGCCGCAGCCATCCGTAGCCTCCACTTCATCAGTGCGAATCATCAGTGCGAAACAAGGTCTCGTATGAAGAGATCAAAGGGTCGTATGAGGAAATCATTGACGAGTTTTCATGGCATCGTCCTGACGAGAAGACGATGCGCAAACGCACGCCTAGCGTGACAATGACTACCAAAGAGCCATCTTTACCATCTACGCTGTCGACGTGCGGCAGTAGCAATGTCCCTGAACGACGTGTTCACTCCGTTGTCTTGTACGCATGGCCCACCACCAGGTATCGCGCCACGTGACACTTTCACGGCTTTAAGACAAGGCCGCATCTCAAGCACAGTTATTATTTATTCTGATGAAGCGAATTCGACTTGCTATGCGACACTAGGTCAGAGCGAAACCATCAGCAGCATGTGCTCTTTTCACGAGGAAGACAATGCTCTTTGAGCAGCTACGGACGAGTCATGTATATAGGAGACCAATCCGCTTCGCAACACTAAAAGTGTCTTCCGCGTACAACACCCCAAGGAACCGCTGCTTCCGCAGAAGTGTCGGAAGTCCTAAGCGTCACACACTGCCGGATGACAATAACACTTATTCATGATGTCGTCGCAGTAGCCTCATAAGAGCCTTCTGTGAGGCCTGGCACAATGCTTTTGCAACCAGACAGGTCTCCCACAAGCGACAAATGTATCTGCTACCCACAGATTTGCACGTCGATTTGCAAAACACATCAAAGGCTAATTTTGATGGAAACACTACCTCAGCAACTACCGCCGCAACATCAGAAAGGTCAACATCAACTCCATCAGCAACTTCAGCGACGACTACGGTGACTTCAGCACAGGCAACGACGAAGAGCGTCTCCGAAGACACGGATGTGACAAAAAGAAAGAAGTGAACTGGCTAGCCAACTAAATACGAGGCGAACCCAACTACGCTGTTTTTTTAGAAACCAACCTCACGAAGCATCTCTTGGACACCGCCACTCAAGAGTGCGCTTGTTACGAGAACAACTGCGACGACACTACATGCGACAGAGAAAAGGACGGTTGCCATTTTTTGGCCTCAGAAACTTCGAACAATGAGCAATCATTTATGGAAACACGTATCTACAACCATCACAAACGAGGAAATTCATTCGCCAACGGTGCCTCTCGCGTAAGCACAATGTCTCTAAATAAACTCGAAACGTACAACCTATCATCCGCACTAGGTAGATGAGCGACCACCGCTCTCGCTACTTCAAGGCGCTTGAACTGCACTCACTTGTATCAGGCGCTGAATGAGTACTACGATCAGTGTTCATGAGCTACGGCGCATGCAGACGTCGTCCGGAACGCAACACTCAGGCTCGTCCGCCAGAGCTATGCGAGATGCTACCGGAATGCTAAATTGTTCTATGAAGTTGTCAAGTGTTACGGAGCCATCTAAGACATTGGACTAACTGTACCTTCTTATGCGTTTCATTCATCCGCCCCTGCGCCTACGACTCTCTCGGAGGGAGTGGAAAGCTGTGACGAATTGCAAAAGGACGGTGTGGGGAAATAGTCAGGAAGGAGGAAGACGAAAATTAAAAGCAGTCTTCGAGTCATCATGTTTGTCTCCGTCCGCAGCCTCCTGCTTGCGTTACAAATACTAATCAGATAGAAGCAAGAGTCGTAAAAAAGAAACCAGTGAATACGATGTGTAACAGACACCTACGTGTATCACATACAGGTCATTCCTCAAAGAAGTGATGGCACAGAATGTCTCTGCAATTAGGCATAACAGGTACTTTAAAAAATAAATTAAAGGAAAAATTGAGCAGCAGTAGGAACACTCAGCAATGCCAAAAAACTAGACAAGGCGACGCTTGCCTGCACTAGGGCTTTCAATGTGTCGCCTTCAGGCACTGTAGGAGAGCTTGAGCGGCTTTCCAGGCCGATGAGATGAAATTTTGGTCAAGATGGCGAAGCTCTGTTGAAGCGACAATTCTCGATAATGGTGTAAGGAGTGTGGGTGCTCCAGCGTGGTTACGTCGGGCTACGTCGCCGCTCAAGCGGCGACGTCATAGTGTCCTGCAGCCAATGTAAGAGTATATCGAGTCATCTATCTGAGGCATAATGACAAATTTGGTTAACTTGGAGTACCAATCGGTAGCCATTTCAACTAGTCGCCTCTCTTCGCTTTGCTTTTTTGTATTGTGTAAAGAAACCTGTTTCAAATAAGAACTGTCCTGCGTTTCTAAGGCAGCGCTATGATGTATAAAGACTGTGAAATCTAGAAATGTGAGATTTTTAGGGTTCCCACTCAATTTCCAGCCAGACTGGATGCGACTTGCGCCAAATATAACGGCAAACATGCAGGGCAATAGCAGGGCAAAATATAAAAGCATATTACTCGCCGACCTACTATTGGAGCGCTGTGACAATTTAGTCTATATTTCTTTCTTTACTGACACCTGACACATAGGCGCATGAAATCACATGCCTGAGGAGATGGGGAAAGAGATGTAAAGCTTCGATATGACATGCCTGAGGAGATGGGGAAAGAGATGTACTTCCAAATATCTATTTACCAGGGCGGCATTCGCAAGGCAGACATGATCTAAGGCTCACAGGCGTGCGATGCTGAAAGCCTATGTTGCACGTTCTGCAGCTGCTCCTTGGAAAGCAGTAACCGAGGGTAATTACTGGGCTCGCATTGGGCGCTTCTGTTTTTCCTACTGAAAAACCGCCGTATAACTCCTAGACTCAAGCCAAGCCAAACCAATCAACTTGCATGAGCGCAATTCAGCTGCGTGTTTCTTTTGAAATTTACAACAAGGCAGGGACTCAGGACCCAGAGGAACCTCCAAAACTGCCACCGGAAGTCTAGAGGCAGCTAACGAGACTTTCTGTGCCCCTAAGGGGCCATGGAGAATCGGCCAGGCGCTCTGGATATCACCACCAGCGATGCGGCAGGTAGCAACCTTGTTGGACCTACGATCCCTGACCCAACATCGACGACTCAGTGGCCCCAGCTCACGCCGCGTTCCTGGGCTTACGCTGCCGAAATGACTCTACTTCAAAGGCAAGCAGAAAACCCTTTTTCTATTCTCGCTGATGACTCCAATGACCCTGCCGATTGGGACATGGAACAGCAAACGCGGAGGCAAGGAAAACGGCCGCGACCGCGGGACGCTGATAAGCACGTGCGCAACCGACACTGGAAGCGTGGCTTTGCAGAGGACGCTCTGCAATGCGGCTCAGATTCGGATCAAGAAATCGAGATTACCAGCCAAACGTGCACTGAAAAGGACCCCGCGCACGCCAAGAAAGCCACAGAAACAGCGAACCTTTATCCGAATGCAGTTTTGCGGGACACCACCACTATAATAGTCAGACCTAAGACCGCAGTGTCTATTTTGTCGATTCCAGACACAGTGCTAAACGCCTGGCTCAAAGAACGCCTCCGTAGTGAAACGCCAGCCACCATCCGCAAGCAGCTTCGCGCAAACTTCATTGCCGTGGATATTCCTGCACATGTAGCAACGCAACCATTTCAAAAGATAGAGAAACTCGGCCCTGTTCCAGTACAAGCCTACGTCGCTCCACCGAGAGACGCGATCAAAGGCGTCATATATGGCGTAAGCACAGAATTTACTGACGAAAACATTCGAGCTACGATTCGCTCCCTGCAAGGCAGGCCAAAAATTTTGAATGCCTACCGGCTTTGTAAAACAAAGGAGGCTGTTCTCATGGTGTTTGCCGGAAAGAAGCTCCCGCGTCACGTACGCATGGTGTATATTGCGCATCAAGTCCAACCTTTTCGCCCGACGCCTATCTTGCGTTCGCACTGTCAAAGGATTGGTCACAAGGCGAACATTTGCCCACATGAAGCACGATGTGGCATATGTGGAGGAACACACACTGCAGGCGAAATCTGCACCGCTACGAAACCACACTGTCTACATTGCCAAGGTGAACATGTTACAGGTGATCCCAGCTGCCCACACTACACACGCGAACTACTCATTTGTCGCAAACAAGCTGTGCAGCCGTCACTCACACGCCGCCAGGAAATTGCCAGAACTAAGAATGAGACACACGCTAACAAATCTACGTCATTCGAAGTTGCGGATCCCGAGAACAAAGAAAATACAAATGCTCAGAAATTACCAAAGGAAGTTCTTGATGCGCAGGCTCACTCGAAAGAGCGCCAAAAAGCATCTACACGGAAACGTTTGCCCAAAGGCACATTGACACAGCTGAGAAGGAGAGATGCCGAGGTGAAATGTCAGGGCACGACACCAGAGATAAAGAAAACTTTCGTACAAGAAAACCGTATGAAAGAGCGACAAAACATGGGCCGGACAATAATTTGCCCACTGCCAGCTTATCACAGCTAGTGAGAAATGTAGCGAAGATAAGCAACAACGCGAAGCTGAATTACGCGACTCATTCGATATTCAATGGCAGTGGTTCGAAGTACTGCTGGAGCGTATGCAGAGCGCTATCATTCCTATGCAGCAAACGATGGGCCAACTTGCAGCTCGTATTCTAGCACTAGAGAGACAGACAACCCCGCATGCCTACTGTAGCGAGACTCGAACGAGAGGTGAACCAGGGTTAGCGGCTTCTCGATGGCCATAGTACAAGCTCAAACATGAATCAGCCCTATGATATCATCCATCACCGAACGCATTTGTTGCAGTGGAACTGTCGGAACTTCACTCTCGCACATGCAGAACTCTCCTTACGTCTACAACGTAACCAAATTCCAGCGATCCTGCTTCAAGAAATGGACGCCCCACCAACACTGCAGTTGACTGGCTACCACAAATACCTGCAACCTTGTATACCACGCAAGCTGAAGGGCAGCCAGGTGGGCTCAGACTTCACTGCTCGAGGCTTAGCTGGCGTGTTCGTCGACAAACGCCTTCCGTAAGTTCAGATCGACACTCAAGATTTGTGCACACCCCACCGCGAGATCGTTCTAGTTGCTATGACATTAGAAAATTTCCGACTTACAGTTGCTTCAGTTTATATACCACCTGGCTGTCAGCCCGGAGACGACATGAGTGGGGTGTCGAGTCTAAAGCAGAGATGTCCCACTGGACATATCATTATAGCTGGCGATTTCAACGCGCCACATACCCAGTGGGGCTACCGAATCGACACACCGCGCGGCCGAGCACTTATAGATGCTATGGATAAAAGCGACTTCAACATCGCCAATGTCCTTGGAGTCTACACAAGAGCAGCGCTACATGCAGGCCAGCAAGATAGCACGCCAGATTTGACGGGGATGTCGCAATACTTGCGCTTACGTTGGAAACGACAAGAAAATAGAGACGGGTCTGACCATCATCCGATTCTGCTTAGCATAGAGAATATCAGTCGAACCTTCACAAAGACTAGAATGGCATACATGACAAACTGGGACCGTTTCCGCAAGTTGTACGTGGATGTCACGGGTTCATTCCTGGATAGACTAAAAATTGCAAAGCAGAGGGCTACAAAGGCGACGCGCACGCGTTGGAAAGATCCTGCTCCGGACTTGTACATGCTGAACCCCATAGCTTCAAGGCTTAGGGCACAACAGCAAGCCAAACGCCACCCAAAAAATGTTGAATTTCGCATCATTCATAATCGTGCAAAGGCTACAGCACGAAGGTACGCGAAGGAGCTACGCCGTTCGCGATGGCATCGTACATGTAGTGGACTAAACCGCCGTACTAACCCTTCTCGTTTATGGCACCTGGCATCTATGCTTGATCAACCCGCCCTAGAAAAACAGCCCGCGCTCAGCATTGCCCTCAAACAGGGATTATATATCAGAGCAAGATTTCGCCACTGAACTCGTTACCCAGTTTTTCCCTCTCGCCGTTCAGACTGCTACAGTCAACGGATCAACCATAGAGGCCCAGCAGAATACCGATGCAACGCATATGCTTGATCATCCATTCATAATTGCTGAGCTGCGGTACGCATTCATGAAAGTGAATTGCAGAAGTTCACCTGGACATGACGGTTTGACATATACGACTCTCCGCAATCTCCCAGATGAAGGAATGTCACACCTCCTCGACCTTATTATTGAAGTATGGGAAGCCGGAATTGTACCGGAAGGGTGGAAGGATTCCCTGGTAATTCCTATCCCCAAACCAGGCAAACCAGCTACGATAGCAACGAAGCTTCGCCCTATTTCCTTAACATCACATTTGGGCAAAGTCATGGAAAAAGTGGTGGCCGAAATACTTCACTGGTTCCTCGAAGTTGAACGAAAGCTCCATCACACACAAACAGGCTTCCGTGCTCGCTTGTCGGCGCAAGACAGCCTCCTTATAATACATGACGATCTAACCTCTGAGCGCTTGCAAGGCCCTCGAATACTAGCCACCTTTGATATACATAAGGCGTTTGACAACGTAGGAGTAGATGCTATGTTGCAAGAAATGCAGGCAGTAGGACTAGAAGGTCGCATAGTGACATACATCACGTCACTATTGACAAACCGCACTCTTCGAGTCAAGATAGGAGATCGAATCTCGCCGCTTCATTACATCACACATGGCCTTCCGCAAGGCTCAGTGTTGTCCTGTACTGTTTAACATAGCCATGCACCGTCTTCCGTATCACCTCGCAAAGATAGACAGGTTGCATCACTCAATATACGCAGACGACATCACAGTATGGACCACGGGAGGGTCACTTGGTGAGCAGCAAGATGCCATCCAACACAGCAAAAAGTTTACACTCAAAACGGTGTAAAATTGTGTATTCTCATTTTCGCACCCTTGATTACATGCTTTAACACCATTCTGCCATTATTTTACAACACTACACATTTTATATAGGGTACGTACATCTTCAGCACCCTCCGATTGGCACCAAGGGTGTTTGTGATGAAATGGTGATGTAGTGAGGTTTGATTGTGATGAAAATGTAATGAGGTTTGGGCCCAGGACCACTCACCAAGGAACGCAATCGACCACTCGAGTGCACAGAAATACAGAATATATATTAACAGCACAAAGACGTACAGATTTCACGATGGACATGTAATTACGTTATACTAACGCATGCAGTCCCAAAGCTGCTACTATAGAGTGTCCTGTCATATAATATAAAGTGTCTCGCCGTGCGTTCCCTTTGCGTGAAGTCCGTTGACGCGTAGAGGCCGATGTCGGTCCCGAAGGGTCGGCTGACGGCTGGACGACGTCACCAAGGGCCTACCCACGGTATCAGCTGCAGCAGCGACGGTAGCAGACACAGCCATGGTAGCCGTGCAACAGCTCTCACTACTGCTCCCGCCTCCGGCAGCGGGCTGGTCGTGGCAGTGGCCCGGGCAGTCGCCTGGCTCCCTGCACCGGTTGTCCAGCAGGAACACAGGCCCTTCAGGCTCCCTGGACCGGTTGCCCCGTTCACCTGGCTCTCTCGAACGGTTGCCCCGCTCGCCTGGCTCTCTGGACCGCGGTTGCCCCGCTCACCTGGCTCCCTGGACCGGTTGCCCAGCAGGAACGCAGGTCACTGGCATCCGGGAACGAGTTGCCTCGTTCGCCTGGCTCCCTGGACCGGTTGCCCAGCAGGAACACAGGTCCTTTGCGTCCAAGGACGGCGCAGTGGGCGATCTGGGTTCTCTGGACCGGGCGTCCAGCGAGAACCGGCTGGCCTTCAACGCCGAGCAGCTCAGAACACTCGCACGCACCACGCGCCACACGATCACACCACTTCGTCATCATCCCCGCACGGCGAACACGGCAATGTCTTTTTGTTTTTCGCGCGCTTCCGTCCATATCATGACAGTGTTTCTTTATGCTCAAGAAGGGTGTAAGTGACACATAAATATCTATAGGTACACGTATGTGTACCCATGGGTCTTCGACAAAGGCTATATATAACATGCCCAGGCATTGGTGATAATAAAGGTGCTTTATTCTGCAATACAGTATTCAAGGCAATTCATGTCAAGTGTATCTATGATATAGAATTAAACTCTATATGTACTTATTGCAAGCGGCTAGCTTTCATTTTCAATTTAAAGAGCATGCGGTAGTTACAAAATTCAAGTCAGCCTGTACGTAAAATGTACCCAGTAAGTGCGAACTTGGTGAGCGACACAAGTGTTTAAGATATTTCTTCTAAAAGAGCTTGCATGACGTTGTTCTTTCTATTTTTCGAGAAAAACTTTCTGGTGCATATATGTGGAACACCAATGCATATGCCACACTATTCAGGTTTACATTTTGCGAGGCTGGTGCCGCTGAGAGCATTTCTGTCAGATGGCTAAACTTCACATATTGTCTGGCTTCAATTTTGAAATAACAATATGCCCTATCAAAATGTTAACGAAAAAGTAGTTTTATGGATATCACTCCTCCTAAAATATACGTTCTAAGATTGAGAAAAAATAATGACACAACTAATTATTTAACCGTTCATTACATGCACCAATCAACCTAAATTAGCACTACACTAGACACACTGCAGTACACTTCATTGCAGCACTGGGCTACTGCGGTTTGCCATACCCAGTGGGAAATCGGACGCTCGTCTGGTTGACCTGCCTGCCTTTCCTCACCTTGCTTTCTCTATCTCTTTGTACAAAACCTTGTCGAAGAGGAAGCGTTATCCTCTTTCAGAGTTAAATATTTGTCGAGCAATAATTTTACTGATCCAGCAACTACAAGAAAAAGTGGAAAACGAAACCGATTATGATTTGTTCTCCGTGCTCACAGAGCTCGACACCAGGTGGCACCGTGCACTGCGCTTCTGATCTCGAAGGATCTAACAAGCGATTGATGCAGCTGCAAATGTGTAGTCAGTCGGCTTTTATCGTTTTATGTTGTGCAGATTCTTAGTTCACCGCAAATATGTCTTGATTTGTACTCACGAATGGAGCAAAATCCCAAGGAACAGAGACTGACGCATCGGTAGCGAAGAACAGAAGCGATGGATGGTTACGCTGCTTGAGTCTCGCCATGTTCAAAATGGCGAAGTTCCGAATTTGTCGCTGTGTGATGTGTGAGTGTGTGCTCGTGATGTGCCGTCATAGCGCGGCGATATTTGTGCTGAATGTGTTTCATGTCGTCTACAAAACTCTGCACGCAATGGCATCGAAGAAGTCGTGTGTTCAGGTGCACGTATGTGCTTGGATGCGGATAGCCTGCCCTCAACGGCAGCACTGAGCTCAGCGCTACCCCCTCAACGGATGTTCAACAGTCTACACGCTCGTAACTTGCACACGAGGTAAGCCCGTTGTCATTTTATTTGTTTTCTTTGCGTAGCGTAGGTGTTAAAATGATGTGTGGTAAGCCGGCGTTGCGATCAAAAATATTGTTTCTAAAATGCCAGTAAACAGCGTCTTACGGCAAAAAGGACGCGTGACTGGGAAAAAGGATTACGTTCGAGGTAGATTACTCGTTGGCGTCACCTATTCTCCTCGCACGGGCGTGGTACGTCGGATGGACTTACTCGTGCCTGCGGCGCTCGTGCTGTATCAGTCATGTCGAATTATACCTCTCTCGCGCCTTACGGCGCTCTACCTTCAATATAACATCACTGATTTTCCCGAGGGAGCAGTAGGGGCCGTAGTGGAGACCGGGCGTGCTGTCCTGGAGCAGTATTTTTGCTCGTGCCAGGCTTTTCGTATTTTGCTCTCGGTGACCTTTCAAAACATTTTAACTCAAAGAAAATGTTCAAAGAAAATGCCCCTACTGCTCCCCCAGGAAAATCAGTGATGTTATTTTGAAGGTAGACAACCGTAAGGCGCGAGAAAGGTATAATCTGGCATGGCTGACCCGCAGGCGCGAGAATGTCCGACGTACCGCACCTGTGCGCGGAGAATAGGTTACGCCAACGAGGAATTTACCACGTTTGATCTACATGGTAGTGCGTTCGGCTCGATCGCGATCGAAATTTTCCGTGTGTCGATTATAACCTCTTGCTTTGTGATTGTGATTTTCAACAATTTCAGAAACCAAATATATTGTTGAATCAAAGGTAAACAGAACTTTTACAAGGAAGAAAGAATAAGAATTTTGTGCAGTTGTATTGTACATGTCTGTCTGATCGTTGAAGTTAACACGAATTGTCGTATTTTTACAGACTTCCTTGCTGTTGGAACCCTGAGGATAATTGCTGCAAATGTGAAGGAACAGACAGCAGTGCCAGCACTAATTGTGCATGAGGACATACGTTTCTTCACAGTTTTATTAATGAAATGGTTTCTAAACAATGCCGTAATTCCTCAAATGGCTTCAATCGTGAAAACAGTTTGGCTACTGTATTAAGATCCAGATGTGTTTTTTTAACATGTGAACTGAGGTCCTGCCTAATTTCACCAGCTATTTATTCATTTTTATTTATTCATGTTACCCCTAAAGGCCCTCACGGGGAGGGTATTACATGGGGGGGGGGGAGGGCGGGATACAATCATTAATAAACACTGTACATATTAGGAAAAAAACAATACATGCAGCAATAATAAAAAACAGCAATTAAATTATAAATCAATATACAAAAGGTAAGGATGAACAAACGAACATTCTTGAACTGCTCTTGCACTCAATCTGAGGAGCATCTATGCTGCAAAAATGACCTTGCTTGGATTACACAGGTTATTGGAATAATGCTGGGTTGTATTAAGCTTCTCTGCAGCCTAAATTGTTTGCAGTTAAGGTTGCATAACTACATTAAACTTGCTTGCCCAAGCATAGCTACCCCTTTATATTGTGCTTACACAAAAGCATGAATGTACTTTCATGATCAGTAACCCTATTGAAAAAAATGTGAACGAGAATGTACGAGAAATAGTGTACGCGATTATTGCTCCGTAGACTGTGCGAGAAACTCGTTCAGTCTACGAGAACTCGTTGAGTCTACGAGAACCTCGTACAGTCTACGCAGCAATAATCGCGTACATTTCTCGCACACGTGTACGAGATCGCGTTCTTGTCACTGAACGAGATTCTCGTACATTATGAACGAGTTCGTTTCTACGAGCTGAGTGCGAGCTTGTACGACCTGCGAGAGTATGCACCCTGAAGAAGATGGGCACCTCATATTCATATTTAGTATAATAATGCAAATACAATTCTTGTAAATTCAAGTGTTCATGCATGAACACTTGTGCTGACCTTACTGCAGTGTTGTGTGGCTGTAATGGTTTGTTCAGAAATCTACAGTAAAGAGTTATGTTGAGGTGAAAAAAATGTCAGGTGAGGCAATGGTTTGTACTTGTTAATAAACAAGTACACGTTGCACAGGTTCTTCAGCACACCTATTCAAGCTTACATTAATAGTGAAGTCCTCCGATTTTAAGCAAGAGCACGTCATACATCTCGCAAGCGTTGTTCATTGGACCTTGTAATGGTACTTCAATACACCCAGTCGGTTGACAGAAGACCACTGGAATGTGTTGCTTGAGTGAGAGCTTGCCGTGCACCTGAAAAAGTAAACAAAAGCCAACGGTTTTTTTTTTCACACATGCAATAAGATAACACATAGGCAAAAGCAGTTTAGCTGACATTCACACAGGTAAGAATGCTTTAGCATTCAGAACATGCGATACTGAACAAAACTTATTAAAAATAAGTGGTTTTCCTGCAATGCTTATGACTCCTGAGGAAACGTGCATTATAGTGTGGTGGAATAACCTGTGACATTAGCAGATCACTGAAACAAGTGTTATTAAAGTTAGAAAAAGACATTATTTGAGTAATAATAATTACTAGTACTGAGGCAACATAAGTAACATGCATAAAATCTACTTTTAGAGAGAAGCATCAACAGGTCGAGCTAATTAAATTACTTGGAAACTGCTATTCTGCCAACAAAACTAAAAATTATGGTGGCGTAGTGGCTTTGGCATTGCACTGCTAAGCGGAATGGCGCAGGATAAAATCGCCTGCACAACGGCCACATTTTGATGGCAGCAAAGCGCAACACCCCCATAAGGTGCATTGGGCACATACCCCCGGTGTTCAAAGTTAATCCAGAGTTCCCCACTACAGTGTCCCCCATAATCATATTGTGCAGAAGGACTTGGTGTTAGGCAAGTTGCTGTTTGCTGAACGACATATTATAGCGCAAAGGCACAAATACACAGAACATACACAGACACACGTCACAGGCGCTACTAGCAACTTTATTTGAAGCACAGCGAGATACAGTATATGTACTCCTCACAACGCGCAGGCGCACCAGCCACTTCGGGCAGAGCACAGAGGGCGATTATCAGGGCTAACACAATCATTTTGAAGATCTAAAGAAAGCAAGTTCCACATCATGAAAACTACATAGGTCAACTTTCACAAGCACTACTTTTTTTCTTTTATGTAAAATGCTTCCAACAGCTCACGTGCGGTTTTATCTTTAGTTCTGCCCAGGATCTTCCCATCATGAAATCTCGCACGACAAGGACAGGCTTTACAGTGTGCTGAAAGATGCGTATTCAAGTCTTTTGTCGTGTTGTTAGCATGCTCCATCATTCGATCATTGATGCAGCGGCCAGTTTGTCCTACATAGGACTTTCCACAAGACAGTGGGATTTCATAAACCCCTCTGGCAGCACATCGCCAGTAAGGTGTGACGCGTTGTACTTGGCAGCCTACCTTAGATCTGCCCATTATGCGGGGACACAGTTGGGCCAGCATATTGGGAACAGAGAACACTACAAAAGCAGGCACACTGGTGAATGAGGCCACAGCTGGTGAGCCGAGTGGCCAAAGACCGCAAGTTGTACCGTATGTGCATAAGTTGAGCCACAATTTAAAGAAAGTGGCGAACAGGCATGGAGTGCCTGTATTGTTCTCTGTTCCCAATAGGCTGGCCTGAACGTGTCCCCGCATAATGGGCAGATCTAAGGTAGCTGCCAAGTACAACATGTAACACCTTACGGGCAATGTGGTCCCGGTGTGGTTTAAAATCCGACTGCCTTGTGGAAAGTCCTATGTAGACAAACTGGCCGCTGCATCAATGATTGAATGAGGGAGCATGCTAAAACATGACAGACTTGAAGCGCATCTATCAGCAAAAAAAGCCTGCCCTTGTCGTGCGAGATTTTATGATGTGAAGATCCCAGGCAGAAGTAAAGACAAAATTGCATGTGACTACTCAAAAAGTTTTACATAAAAAGTAGTGCTTGTGTAAGTCAGACCTATGTTGTTTTGTACGACACGGAACTTGCTTTCTTTAGATCTTCAAAATTTGTTAGCACGGATAATCGCCCTCTGTTTCTTCCCGAAGTGGCTAGTGCGCCTGTGCGTACGGAAGGTATATATACAGTATCCTATTGTGTTTCGAATAAAGTTATTAGCAGCACCTGTGACATGTTTTCGTGTATCGTCTGTGTATTTGTGCCTTTGCACTCCAATATGTCGTTCAGCAATCATATTGTGGTCTTGACAAATAAAACCCAAAAATTTTATTTAAAGCAAATAGTATTGCATAAGGACAAATGCTTATATATAATCATCTGACAACAGCTACGTATAACAAAATTTAATACTTTCTAAAACAAGAAACTTTCAGATGGTTTGAGCAAAAATCTACTTATGCCAAAATTATTGCCATTAATTTTATATGGCCCATTCCGCCTTACTTTCTTTTTAACCAGAATTATATATGCAGTGCAGGTGCTCCCCACACCTAAAGAAATTGTCACCGTTCCTTAAAGTGCATGGTTTTGTTTCAAATGACAGCACAAGTATGCTTTCCGATTGTTAGCCAATGAAGTGATTGTCAAACTTCTTGAAATCACGGACTTCTGGACAGGATAACTAGTCACATTGGGCACCCTTTCATCAGTTTTTGTCCACAAAATCAAGCAAGTAAAGACAATACCCTGAGTCTGCAACTGTTAATGCGTTCTGTTTGGTAATGATAATTTTGTGGTCATTGACCCAAGCCAAGCCAAGCCAAAAAAGCTCCCTTTATGGAGCCGAGACAGGTTCTTGGATTACACCTCGGAAGGTAAGCTCGTGGGCCCTTCTCCTACATCAGAAAGAGCTTACTGCTGGCACGTTACACGATGCAGCTTACTTTTGTCAGTGTTGGTGATGATGATGTATGGTGTTTAATGGCGCAAGGGCCAAGTATGGCCAAAGAGCGCCATGCCAGTGTTTGTGAGTTTGCAGTGGAGCGATGAATTCTGAGAAATAGATGAGGCGTGGCTGTAAAGAGGCCTAAAATAGTCGCTGTAAAGTGCGTAAAACATACATGTATAAAGATCATGGCAATGGCTAATGAGGTGTGCTATGAAAATGAAGAATGCATTGAGGGAGAATGATAATATTTACGTGCTATAAAAATAGACTATCACAGCAGCATCCTCTGGAGAGAGGATGCGCTACGAACTTATTGGGCAACATCATTAGTACAACATCGTTCAAGAAACGGAGAACTGCTTTGGCGTTAAAAAGAGGTTCCTCACCAATAAACATCGTAGGATGAAGAGGGATATGATAGTGGTATGCTACAGGGAAATGTTTCCTTCTCTCTGTTTCGGCTTCCCGACACTCCAGTAAGACGTCGAGTACGGTCAGCCTTTCCCCACATCTGCCACAGAGGGGAGGTTCAGCACCAGTTAAAATGTATGAATGTGTACCATATGTATGTCCTATTCTAAGGCGGCAAAAGAGAACTTCAGTGTCGTGACTTTGTTAATGATGGCCAGTTGCCCAAAAGGGGCTTAATTACATGGAGTTTGTTCAGTGTTTGTTCATCCCATAAGTGTTGCCAATAGTTTCTGAGTTTTTTGCATAGAAATGGCTTAAGTCTGTGGCAGAACGGGTATGGAAAAATTGCTAGGTTTTGTTGCTATGGAAGTTGCCATTTTGTCGGCAAGCTCGTTACCCTCTATACACCTGTGCCCAGGCACCCAACATATTACAACCTGCTGATTAGAAGCATACATATTGCAGAGTAATGAATAGAGGTTATTATAACAGGATTTTTCTGTTTTCGTAGCGATTTCAAAGATTTCACGACACTTAAGGAATCTGTGAAATAATGGCCTTTGGGAGCTTGGCTTTCTTGATGTGTTTAGTAGCCGACAGTAAGGCATAGGCCTCTGCCGTGAAGATACTGGTTTCAGGATGTAAAACGTCAGATTCAGAAACGATGGGCCAACAGCCGCGTAAGAGACGCCGGCTTGTGATTTCGACGCATCCGTGTAAAACTCTGGACAGTGTACTTCGACTGAAGCTCTCGAAAGTGCATATGTATGTGCGCCTCTGGGGCGTGTTTTTACCTCTACAAATGATGTGTCGCATTCAATGATTTGCCATTGCCACGGCGGCAACAGCTGTACTGGAGCCATTAGGCAATTTTCGAGGATTGGAACATTCATTTCATCGGAAAGTTTTCTGACCCGCATTGAGAAAGGCTCTCTCACTGAGGGTCGATTATGGAATAGTGGAGCACATGCCATATCGTTAAGATGTTTGTAGCAAGGATGTCGAGGTTAGACTGTACTTGAGGAAATATGTGAAACTGCTGTATGTTCTTTGTAGGTGAAGGGACCACTCATTTGATTCTACGTATAGACTCTCAATAGGGCTTGTTCTGAAGGCACCTGTGGCTAATCGGATACCCAGATGGTGGACAGGATTCAGTATTTTTAGCGCACTTGGCGCGGCTGAGTGGTATACCATGGCACCATAATCCAACGTGATCGAACAAGGCTCTTATAGAGGTTAATTAGGCAGTTCCTATCACTTCCCCATGTTGTATGAGAGAGAATTTTCATTAAGTTCATTGTTTTTAGGCATTTTGCCTTCAGATATTTGATGTGCGGAATGAAGGTCAATTTTGCATCAAGTACAATACCTAAAAACTTGTGCTCCTTGTTCACAGGTATTCGTTGCCCAGACACTTCGATACTGGGATCGGGGACTAGTCCTCGCTTCTTGTGAAAGGACACAGGAACTTTTCTGGGGGTTAAGGTTAAATCCGTTTTCGTCTGCCCATTTAGACACTTTGTTTAGGCCTTGCTGTATCTGTCGTTCACAAACTGCGAGGTTACAGGATTTAAAGCCTAATTGCACATCGTCTACATAGACAGAATAGATGATTGCTGGAGGTAGGGATGCACGGAGCGAGGTCATCTTAACAATGAACAGCGTGCAACTGAGCACCCCTCCTTGAGGTACACAGTTTCTTGTGTAAATGGGCGGGACAATACGTTGCCAATTCTGACTCGAAAAGTACGGTTAGACAGGTAGCTTTCTATAGTGCTAAGCATATTACCTCGAATTCCCATGTGCGACAGGTCTCGTAAGATACCGTACCGCCATGTCGTATCGTACGCCTTTGCCATGTCGAGAAATATAGACAAGAAATACTGATTGTGTACAAAAGCATCACGGATGTTTGCTTCGATGCGAACGAGGTGGTCGGTTGTAGATCGGCCTTCCCTAAAGCCACATTGAAATGGGTCAAGCAGTTTGTTCGACTCTAAGAAATGTACAAGACGGCGATTGATCATTTTCTCAAAAAGTTTGCAAAGGCAGCTCGTAAGTGCTATAGGCCGGTAGCTGGTCACCAATGATGTATCATTACCGTGCTTTAAAACTGGGATGACAATAGCTTCTTTCCATTTAGCTGGCAGATACCCAGCGGCCCAGATAGTATTAAAAAGTGTGAGTAGTGTGATTTGCGTGTCGGGGTGCAAGTGCTTAATCATATCGTACATGATTCGATCCGGACCCGGTGCAGAGCTCTGACATGCTGACAAGGCGGCTTTAAGTTCGGCAATGCCAAAAACGGTTATAAGGGTTATTTGGGCTGCCATTTTCGGTTCAGTGGCTTAGATTCCTCATTGCTTTGTACTTCAGGAAGCTCGCTGAGTATGGGTGGAGCTAGACACATGCTCGAAATGTTGACCAATCGTTGGCCTGATCTTCCACGTGTTCCTTCTTTATCCACCACGGGCAACGGATGAACTTGTTGTCCCTTAAGCCTCCTTAGTCCGTTCCATACTTTGCCTCCGTGTGTATGAATTGATGCCGACAGAACTTCTCCCAGCTTGCCCTTTTAGCTTGTCGTCGCGTTCGCCTTCCCTGTGATTTTATGTTTTTGAATTCCATCAAATTTTCTGCAGTTGGGAATCGGCGAAGTATGCCCCACGCTTTATTTTGTTTTTTACGCGCCTCCTTGCACCATCATTCCACCTGGAACTCGTCTTCTGGATGAGCTACCGCTTGATTGTGGGATGAACTTCTTTGCTGCCTCGATGATAAAATCGGTAAATACTCTACCGCGTCATCTATACTAAACTCGCTGATAAAATCTCGGATATAAAAGTCGATTCCTTAAAAGTTTCCAATCAGCAGAGCCTAGTTTCCATCTAGGTACGTGGAGGGGAGTCACTTTGCGTTACTAGGCTCAGATTAATGGAAAGTGGTCACTTCCGAATGGGTTTTGATTACATTCCATTCTAAGTCAGGAAATAGGGAAGCAGATCCAATCGCCAAGTCTATCGATGAATAGGAATTGTGGTGAGGATTATAATATGTTGGCTCCTTCTTATTAAAGAGGCATGCACCGGAGTTTGTTAAAAATTTTTCTACGAAACGGCCTCTCGTCGCATCGTGAGTCTCCCACAATGTATTGTGGGCGTTAAAATCTCCCACGAGTATGTAGGGCTCGGGAAGTTGATCGATAAGATTATAAAAGTCTGTTTTCCTCGAGGTGATGATTTGGGGGTATGTAAATAGAACATACAGTTATCAACTTGCTGAAAAGAATTGCCCGAACAGACACTGCCTCAAGGGGCGTCCTGGAGGGCAACATGTTGGCAAGCTACAGACTTATCTGCTACTATTGCTACACACGCCGGACGAGACGTTAGCCTCATCGCGGTCTTTTCGGAAGATGGTGTATTGACGAAGGAAGTTTGTGTTTATAGGTTTCAGATGTGTCTCTTGAACACACAGCAACTTTGGATTATGTTTGTAGGAGTTCTCTTATATCGTCGAGGTTGTGTATAAGTCCTCTAACATTCCATTGTTATTTGTGTCTCCATAATGAAGAAAGTGTTTGTGCTGTGTGTTTAAGAGACTAATATTAGCTCACGGGGCCCTTTCCAGGCGCCGTGATGCGCGTTTTGTCTTTTTTGGAGCGGTCGAGAGAATCCCGCCGCTCCTTAGGCGCTGGCTGCGCCATCTCAATAGGTGTTATTCCATCGCCTCTTGTGAGGCGCTGGACACGCGCCCTTGAGAGCGCTGTGTTGGGCGTGAAGGCCTCGACATGTCGGACGAGACCTTTGGGCCACCAACCCGGAGGTTGACGGGCCCTCCTTCGCGGACGGCGAAGCAGCGTCAGCTGTTTTCGCCACGGGGGCTGGTGGCACAGCCACAGCCACACTGCTTGTGGACCGGGCCGATGCCGGAGTCTGATGCGATGCTGCCCCCTTGCGCAACGCATCAGCATACCTTGCTGTATGAAAAACAGAAATACGTTTTCGTGCTTCTTGGAACGATAGTTTTCTTTGATTTTCAATGTAATTACATCCTTTTCTTTTTCCAGGTTTCACAGGATCGGGAATATGCGGGTGGTCACCTTCGCAGTTTACACAGTGGGTGTTCCAGAACAGTTTTCGGAAGTGTGGTCTTTGTCACCACATTTTGCGCAGGTGAGTTGACCTCGGCAGCTTTGCGAGCCGTGGCCGTACTTCTGACACTTAAAACATCGACGAGGGTTTGGAATATAAGGTCTGACACGGATTTTGATATAGCCTGTCTCAAGGGTTTCTGGTAACACACTAGAGGCAAATGTAATGATCAGATGTTTTGTGGGAATTTCTTTGTTGTCTCGCCTGATTTTCATTCTTTTACCTCAATGACGTTTTGGTCTTGCCAGCCTTCCAACAGTTCTGCTTCAGTTATTTCTAAGAGGTCGGAATCTGAAATCACGCCTCGGACTGTGTTGAGGGAACGATGTGGGGTCACTGTTATTGGGATGTCTGCAAAGGTTGTGAGATTTCCGAGCTTTTCATGTTGCAGCTTGTCACGAACCTCAAGAAGGAGGTCGCCGCTTGCCATCTTGCTAGCTTTATGCCTGGTCCAATAGTGTCCGTTAGGGATTTCGAGACGAGGAAAGGTGAAATAACTCTTACTGGTTTTTCAGGTTTATCACTGTGGATACGTGGTAGCGTGGGAAGGATTCTTTGCGTGTGGCGAAAAAGTTGAGGAACTTCGGTGCGTACGCGCTTTGCAGCGGTACGATCAGATAGTAAGGGAAATGATGCTCTATGCATGCTGGTTGTATTTGTTTCGGCAGCAATGCAGCCACCCACCGTGGAGCCCAACAAGGGACGCTACAAGTTTGACAGAGCATTGACTTGCACACGCCAGCCGTACATCGCTGCTATAACCCAATGCGCCATAGTCAAGGTTGGATATAGAGCACCAGGTTAACCCAAGCCGCCTGGGAGAAACAGAAAAAATTGGGAAGAAAGGAGATGACAGGACAGAAAGGTAAGTTGATAGGAAAGTAAAAGATTTAGGAGAGGGACAGGAAAAGGCGACCACCGATTTCCCCGGGTCAGTCCGGGGGTGCCGTCTACGTGAAGCCGAGGCCAAAGGGGTGTGTTGCCTCCGTCGAGGGGCCTTAAAGGTCCAAACACCCGGCTTCGGCTCAACCCCCAGGATCCCCTTTTCCCCGGACACGGCTAAGCCACGTACGGTTAAACGCGGGAGGGTCCGACCCTCATGTGCTCGGGTCCGTGGTGTCGCAACACACCAAACGCCTGTTTACGCAGACGCCCCTGCGGGGATTTTTGTCAGTGTTGGGTGAAGTGCCAGTGTAGAAGTTGTCTTTTGCGCAGAATGGCAGTTTCAGGTTTAGTGGGCTTGTAGGAAGACAAGCTCAAGATAACTTCCTGTTTTAAACAGGCTGTTTTCGTTATA
Organism: Dermacentor silvarum; assembly: GCF_013339745.2. Taxonomy (NCBI): domain Eukaryota; kingdom Metazoa; phylum Arthropoda; class Arachnida; order Ixodida; family Ixodidae; genus Dermacentor; species Dermacentor silvarum. The sequence goes on from NC_051162.1 coordinate 17,897,903, forward strand.
ACACATCAAGCTTTCTTGTGACTGCCCGCACAGGTGGTCCGTTAGTCTCGCTGTGAAGTTGACATTCAGCTGTATGCCTCAGAAGACCCGAATAATGGTCAGCTCTAGTTCAAATTCTGTGAAGAATGCTCGAGTTTCCAAGCTCTTGATTTTCTGTCAGCACTCTTGAACTCCTGCTGCCAGTAATTTCTTCCCAGCTGGACGAATTATCTCGAGGCCCCACGCTGACACTACCGATGCTTTCAAGTGTAGACTTTTCAGGATAAGGTTCTTTGCAGGAAAGGTGGCACTTACAGATTTCTATTCTGGACGCTAGTGAGACGAACCAGTAAGTCTTGGTAACAATGTTTTCTACATAAGTTCTGTAGAAGGTATTATCAAGGGTTCGACGAAAATTCATTTAGCCAGGTAACGACTATGAAGCTGTGGTGAAGGACCAAGTGCTTATCATCGTGTTAGTGACGATACAATTTTTCGTAAAACGTTTAACTCCAACAGGACTACACACATGATGTAACCAAGACTTGCCGGTTCATTTCACTCAGGTCTTGAATAGCCACCTGTAAGTGCCAACGTTTTTTAAACCACACTTGCAAAGCCAGGAGTCTTATCCTGAAAAGTCTTCAATTGAAGACATCAGTAGTGTCAGTGTGAGGCCTCAAGATAATTCAGCAAGCCGAGAAGAAATTTCTAACAGTACAAGTAAAAGTATGCCAACAGAAAATGAAGGGCTTGGAAGCCGATGTATTCTTCGCAAAGTGTCAACTACAGGGTCATTGTTCACGAGTTCCCGGATGCGTAACTTCATGCCAACTTCATGCCGACGCTAAGGAAACACCAGGGCAGGCAGTTGCAAGAAAAGAAATTTAGGGCTGTAAGAAAAGTGCGGCCATTCAAACCATAGCAGTTATGTTTAACTTGTTTTCTTACAACTACACTGAACATAAGCATGTTGTTTTGGGCAAGGGAACAAACATCAACACTGGTGCCTTGCCTGACTCTATGAGAGTCATCTGCGCCGTGAATGGTGCCGACAGTGCACTTCCTTCCGAAGATATGGCCCGCACCTGCACTATCAGTGTGCTGTACAAATTGCAGAAGCACATCCCACAAGCTTGTCTGCCTAGCAAAGAAGCTGGGTGGGGCTCCAAAACCCATAGAGCAATGAAAGCAAACCCAAACCCCGTCCTTTCAACTCTCGCTTTATATTGCTGTGCAAGCAGTAAAATTGGATGGTGTTAGTAGTGTTCTGTCCTGTCACCTCCTTGCCTTTCCTATGAATTTTGTGTTAAATAAGGCTTTTTCCTGGTGAAAGAGTGCTAGTTTAAGGCATGAACCAGCTCCATGGCAGTTTGCAATGAAGGAGTGTAAACATTTGCTGAAAATAGGTCCACGAAGAATATTTCAAAAAGAGCACTTTAAAAAACACACACTTGTATCTATCACCAAGGCCAACCCTTGTGTCTTCTATCTTAACATATTTCTCAAAACTCAAGCTCAAAACTGATATCCAGGTGCAAGCTCTCCATATCATATTACCTTGTCAATGATGAAGCAAAGCACGCTGGTGCCTGGATGTTGTGGGACCAACTCAGGTGTGGAGATCAGCACTGATCAGCAACACAGCACAGTCTGCTTACAGCTTCTCTGCAGGCCCAGCCATACCTGCATTAATACAAGTGGGCTTAGTGTCACGTGAGTATAATATAAAAAGTGACACCGTGAACAAATCAATCCTTGTTCGGTATACATATGAAAAATTGTAGATATTCTCCATATAGCAAGCTTCACTTTGAGTAACAAATCCTGCACTATAAGAAAAATATGATGCATGAGCCATCTATGCAAGAAAATTAATTGAAGATTCCTTTTTTTGCCTCCCTCCTCCTCCTTGTGTATAGGTGGCAGTCAGGTTAAGTAAAGTAGGCCAGACAGCCACATAGTGTAAGCAAAGGTGGTCATTTGGTGGGCCAATTATGATACCATAGCACGACATGCATTCTGCAGGCACTGCAATGTTAAAGCACCCATAAGCCGAGCAGCATTACCCAATAGGGCTAACCAATAAGTGTCCCCAGCAGCATAACTCGGCATGTCTACGAGGAGGCTTTCATTACACTTTTATAACTATCCTCCTACGGCTTGAGCCCAATTTTTGTCAACAGAAGACAAGCTTTAAGCATCTGGACAAGGGCACTTTAAACAGTACCACATTAGCTTCCTACCAAATCCCACCTTTAAAGTAACATTGGTAAGTTGAGTACCATGTGTAGAACCAATCAAATTGTTCTGCAATCAAGTAAGCATCCCCTTTTCATACACGCAAGTATCAGCAACACTACTACTGCCATATGGGCATTTTGTAGACAAAAACACCAAGCGCACGAGCTGAAGCTTGGGCAAGTTGGTAACAGTTCATTTTGATGGTGTTCATGGCACACACATGCCAAAAGAATAAGCGACAGGCAGACAGTGAAAAAGAAATGTCCTCTTTCACACTCTGTGTGTCCCTTAGTGCCTTGGAATGTGTGAGCTATGAATGCCACCATCTGCCTGTCCCTTATCTCCTTAGAAAGTGTGCACTGTGAATAGCATGGAAAGGAACATAAGAGACCAGATAATGCTACAATAGATTAAAAAAAACCTGCTCTCTGATGCAACACGTCTTTAAGCAACTTCATTTTCAAAAAACATCCTAAGCCTGCCGCGCTGAAAAAACTCACTAAAGTTGCTGTGTAAGACAACAGCTTAATTTAACAAAAAAAATTTAGTTACACTTATTCTATTATTTTTGCAAACTGGTGCTTCAATACTGTGAAAAGGTGGTATTATTGAAAACCTGCTTAATTTATGAGTAATAAAAAAGCCTACAGTCAGCTACAGAGATCAAGCTTGATATAAATCTGCCAGTCAACACGGTAAATCAATATTTCCATGACTGTTGAGGTAAAAAGAATCGCTGACAAATTCCCAACACACTATGCATGTTTTGGAGAACAGTGCTTTTCTACTGCAAGCATTTAACAGAGCCCCAGCGAATACAGTACGATATAACTTTTTGCAGGACATTTCAAACAGATCCTCTTTATGGCTTCTTAGGGACTTGGGTAATGAGGAGTAAGTGCAGTGACATCTCTGAGCACCTCAAAGACAATACTGGTGATTACATGGCAACACAACTCCTGACATGCAAGATAACTTTCGGGCAGTGTTGTCTCATGCCACATCAATCAGAAAAAACTTTAAAGGGACACTTAAGGGAAAAATAATTATTTGAGCTGCATTATTGAATTACTCTTCCGCAAACCCAGAAAAACTGCAGTTATCCAAAGGTAGAGGATTGATAAGCTAGAAAATACACAAGAACGATATACAGGTGGTGAAACCACAATAAAGTTTGCCACACCTGCTGGCTGTCTGCTAAGGCCTAGTTAATTTGTTTTTGGCAAAAGTTGACTATATTGCATTCTAAAAAGAGAAAAGAACTGAACTTAGCAATTTTGGAGCAAGTGTACTGAACCGCAACAGCCAAAATATACGAAAATACTCTGGAATGCATCATGTCCTCCAACGTATGATGTTTCGCCACAAAATTTGGCAGGAAATGCCACTTTAACCTTCATTTTCTTTTTGCAATAAATAACCTCTCATCACAAAACTAACACAAAAAGAAAGAATACATGATGCGTCTAAACTGTCTCCAAACAAAAAATTGTGTCCGGAGTCATTTTGTACACATTCAAACCACTTATTTTTGGCCTTGCTTAAAGTGCCTTTGTATGTCATGCAACATGAAACTGAAAAACAGGATTCACTGTAAAGAGAGAAATGAATGGGGCTCGCCTAGCGCGACGTATCTTCACAGGCTTAAGAGAAAAGTGACTTCATGGTCTAAATGAAAAAATAAAAATAAAATCACACTTTGGGCGGGTCCCACGTTATAGTACTACTCGAAATCTTGAAAAGTGCTTATTCAGTCTGTACTTATCCCAAAAGCTTGGTAATGACATACACCCCTTTTTCACTAATGGTGTCTGCGCCAAAAGGGCTAAGGCTAAATGTTAGTAGCCACACACAATTTAACAGTGAAATTCAAGTGCATTATGACTTTTGTCTGCCACTTTTAATAACATGTAACGGTCGATATAGCACATTTTGATCTAATTATTGTAGGTCAGCATGGCCTGAGCACGGCGTGCCTAAACACTTTTGTTGAGTGAGAAACTATTGTTTCTGGTACTCTTTCGGGAAGCAGCCTATGACTTATTCCAGAACAAACCTTGTTTCCCTGAGAATGTCAGACAATCGCATATTTCAAATTGACCATTTGAAATGCACACAAAGTACAGCATGGTTTTGAGGGTCCCGCTAACTATTGAAACGCACATCATCGCAAGTTCAGCAGTCAACATCATAACGAAGGCTTGTAGAAGTGCATATTAGCAAGTTGACAGAATAATAAGGAGAAGGTGAGAGAGATGGTCCAACTATAAGAGAAGCAATAGCAGAGTTCAAGCTCTCTCCCATGTCAAATGCGGAAGGGCAAAGCATACCAAGGCTTTCGGTTACACTCTCACCTGCGACCACTGCAAACCAGGCTGACTGACATGCTTAACCAGCAGTTTGTGATACCACATTATCAAACCTGCAATTTATGGGACATCAGAGATCAGCTTCAAGTCTTGATGCTATGCTGCTCTAGGGATGTATTATTAACTGATTACATTTAAATGTTATGCTTCAGGGTTTGTTGCAAGCTTCAGGAATTTACTTATTTCATTTATAAACATACCTCATAGGCTCCACCTGGAGTAGCTGCATAAGGTGGTAGGTAGAACATTGTGAGCCAATAAAGACATAGAATAAAACAAGTAAAAAAAAGAAAGTAAATACTCTTTTCACACTGTGGTTTCTTATCTGGCAGCTAGCTTATAAAAGTGAAGCAGAAACGTGTTCATGCTGGTAGTGCTTTAGAAGAATAAATAAGAGGTTAAATAGAAAATTCAAAACACTTTCAAGCCACTTTTCGTGGTTTTTCTTTCAACGTCCCTTTAGGAATGGGAATCAATGACACCCCCCCCCCAAAAAAAAAGAAAAAAAGTGTAATACATGATTTTTGACTACTTAGAGAAATAAATCTAGGAACACAGAATCTGTGCAGGCATGTATGTAAGGAATTAAGTGGCAGTAATATATGCAATAACTTGCAATGCCCTTCTGCTTTCGTCGGGCAACTCATAACAAGACATAAAAGGATATGTGTGCCTCAAAACACAGTTCCTAAAAAAATACGTCACTATACAGTCAGTAAGTAGCATATCATACATATCTACTCAATCCCCCAATTATACTTGACTCAGAGGAGGCTTCTTAGGTATATTGATTAAACTGAAGGTAGGCGATATTTTAAAATATACAGTTCAAGTAGTATTTGAGTATTATGTCGAAACTGGAAGGTATGAATATGGCATCTAAAGCAAAAGTGTTGTACGTTGTGCCAAACCTGCCAGCCGGTGAACTTAACATTTGCAAAAATCCTAGACACAATGCTGTGTTGGAAAGTCAGCATGTATTTTGTTAGTTTTCTCTCAGCGCCTACATTGCTCAATAGAGACACAAGAATTAAATTATGGGGTTTTACGTGCCAAAACCAGTTCGGATTATGAGGCACGCCGTAGTGGGGGACTCCGGAAATTTAGACCACCTAGGGTTCTTTAACGTGCACCTAAATCAAGTACACGGGTGTTTTCGCATTTCGCCCCCATCGAAATGTGGGCCGCCGTGGCCGGGATTCGATCCGAGACCTCGTGCTCAGCAGCCCAACACCATAGCCACTGAGCAACCACGGCGGGTCAATAGAGACACATTATTAACCATTAACTTGAAACAGCAGAAACTGACAACGTTGTTTTTTAGACCAGTGTGCTTTTCAGTGCTTTTGCTGTTGCCGATTTAGCCGGCTTTACGAACTTATCTCAATAAGCTAGTCTAATGCGGGTGTCATACAGTGCACTTTTCATTGTGATCAAGCCCAATCCGGATCGAATTTCTCACTTGTGATTGGCTCTTTGTGCAAGCTGCGCGAGGAAGCCAATTGCAGTAGCTAATTTTGATCTGAATCGGGCTTGGTAGGAAGTGCCCCTCTGGTATACTCGTTAGGAATTTTGCATTGCTAATAAAGCAGTCACAAGTGCCATCACAATTTATTGTTTTACATGCATTTTGCAATCTCATACCACCCCACTTTTCAAGATTCTTACAACATATTCCCAATAGAATTTCATTCTCATAACTCAATGCAACAATAGTAAAATGTAGAACCAGTACAAATTCGTAAATCTCACCAAAAGATTCAGGACCGATGGCACGTACGAGTATACCAACAGAACCTAGAACTCATAAGTGGCAGTGACTGTTTTGTGCACACCTTGTCAAAGCAAGCAGATCAGATGCCTTGTCGGGCTGCTCAGACTGCATTTTGCCACAGGCTCCCCTGTGGTGCAGAGATGCCTCCGTCTCACGAAATCGTAACATCCCTAAACAATAAGAAATGTTCAGTTTATTGCAATCACTGCTGAAACTGCAAACTTGTGATTTAACAACACCGCGTTAAATTGTGAAAAGACCTCAGCCAGCTACATGGTTGTGCAATTATCTCATTCTGTCATCACGGGCAGTTATTTAACCTATCAAATGCACGAAGACATACAGAACACTCAACACAAGAAACACAGGTTGTCTTGACAATATATAAGCAGAAAAATTTGCATACAAGCTAAAATGTGCTCATGAGTCAGACAGAGCAATCCGGTGCCGTCTCGCGCAGATGTAGCTGTGAAGACAACACGTCAACGTACGTCTAGAAATATATATACCATTTCTTGCTGAGAAATTACGTACAGAAGCAGTGACATTCGCGGCATCAATTTTTGTGCCCGTTCAGACTAACGATACTCGGCGCTATTGTATTTCATAACAGAAAGCAAAGAAAACAATATATGAAGCTCTTGGCAACATCCTATACTTGTTTGAGGGTAATTTTCATCAAACGTTTTGCTAAATGTGTACTACGGCATTATAACAAACATTAGGAAATCACTTCTATAATTTTGTCGCTGTACTATCATCTGTGCTCCGCCTAACAAGGCACACTACACGAACTATAAAAATGCGCCAAGCGCTGGACTTACCTTTCGAGACATACTCGGCAACGCTCCTTCGTGTCAGGTCCGGCGGCATCGACTGCACGAACTGTCCTTCCGGCATAAACACAGTTAAATTGCGGATGAACGTAATAGTACAATTTCCAACACATTCTTCCGTGCACTGTGAACCGCTGCGAGATCGGCGAGAGTACCAGAGGCTGCTAATGAGCCGGGAACAAAGAGCGCGAATGGACAGAACTACGATGACCAACAACGCCGCACCGCACGAAAGATACAGCTAGCTAGCAGCGTTGCAGATGCCCAGGGGCTTAGCGATCGCTGATGCGCAAAAAAAGAGCACATTTTCTCTCGCCAAAGCGTAAATATGATTAAACTACAACATCGACCGTCCGCAAGGAAAATATTCATGCAGCGCTCACATACCGAGAGCCCAACGTTTCTAGACTGGTAACATTTTGACTGCCGAACATGGGAAAATGATGTCATTTCGTCAAGATAGAGGCACCGGAAGCTTTGCAAGAGCCGGATAAACGTCATGGCGGCCATATTGTTTACATCGTCGTCTACCGTTTTGTCGTCTCAGGCAACGTTGGTCTCTGGCTCCTCGGCACGGTGCTCCACGATAACCGTGATCGCATGGATGGTGGCGGCTGGTATTCACATGTTATGCGAATGATGCGGCGTGTGTCAACAACGTTTCTTTCAACATCGAGGACAGCAACCTGCGGAGCAGCCGTATCAACCGGTCAGGGCCGTTAATCGCAGCATATCGTGGTTTGGTTTGTGAATGTTTGTGAATGCAACAAGGTGTCCGTGTTTTAATGCGGCGTTATCGACGACGCATTTGGTGCCGAGTGGCGTCGTCGACGCACTTTGTTCTGGCTTGTGTGCCGATTTGCGGATGTGTATAGTTCATGAAGAGTGCCGTCTGTGCATCGGACGCTGCTGCCACGCCGGCTCGATTTGCGTTCTAGCCAACGCGCGAGAACGTCCGCACTGTCTGTCGCGAGTGCTTTCGGACACTGCTTGTGTTCTGTGTGTGTGTGTGTGTGTGCGTGCGTGCGTGTGCACGTGCGCGTGCGTGCGTGCGTGCGCGCGTCTGATATGCGTCGTTATTGTGTCAGCGATTTGCAAAAGTGTTTTTTAATTTGTTTCCGGCGTGCGCGAACGCCAGGATATGCTGCATGTATATCATTTAACGACCCTGCTTGAATGCAGGGACATTGACATTTTGGTCGTTTCGAGGTCAGCTTTTAACGAATCGCAAAGCGTTGCCTTGCTCTGAACCATCACTGCACGAGGTACTTAGTTATTTCTCCGTTAATTTCAAATTCAGTTTTGTGTAGTATATACACAGATAGTGTTCCGTTGCAACGTTGAACTCGTATTTGCCGCTGTTGAGCGGCAAATACGAGGTTTTTTTTTTACTACGTCAAGCTCTCTCAGCATACAGTGCACAAGTTGTGAAAGACTTAGTGCAAGTAATTTTTCAAACAGCAGTCGGGCAAAAATGTGCTGATCGTATGACAGCATTAGTGATTGATGGTTATGTAATTTCGTTATTTTTTTTCTATCAAAGTGCAATACATTTTGGCTGCTATTTTGGCTATTTATTCACCAATTTATTTACACTGAGTTTCTGGTTCTTTTTATTTTTTACGTGTGGGCATGCATGGCCAGTTTATGCCTGCCTGCTACTGTTTGGCATAAACAGGCACTAACAACCTCTTAAAATATGGGCAATAAAAAGTGACTAGCAGATTTATAGTCTTGTGGGGTCTGTGACATAATTACTAACGCGAACAAGACTAACGGGAAAAAGGTGGAATAGGACAGAGGTGCTCTGTCCTGTCCCAGCTTTTTTTCCGTTGCTCGCACTAGTCACAGCAACTGCATCAACACCAACTAACCCAACTTTCTTCGTGAATTACTCGTCTTGTGGGGGGGGGGGGGGGGGAGGGGCACACTTAGCTGTTTGGAAAATGTGCAGCTTGAAATTTCTGCATTGCTACCTCTGACTGACAGCTCTGACACAAGCAATATGATTAGGCTGTGACAAAGCGCGTGCATCTTTTGTTACTGATCAAACTGCATGCAATAAAATCATTTGCCAACTCGTCCGTGTTGGATGTGTTTTCTGTGAGCTATAATCGCATTGCCAGCTTCTTTTATTCTGCACAAAAACAAACCTATAGCATTTTTTCCGAAACTGTGATGGTACTCAACCCTATATTTCTTTAAAAAGCTTCGGGTATTCCACTCTGAACAAGGGACGTACTCTCGGACAACAGCTTTTGGCTATATCACTGTCAGTGCGCGCTTATTGGCTGGTTGAGCAATGCGTCACACGAAGGCAATAGTATTGCCGTAAGTGATTATCCGAGAATATGTCCCCAAGTGAAAATCATTGCATCATTAGGACTGACATGAGCTTTGATGGGGATGTGTGTGTGTCCATTATATGAAATTGCAGAAATTCAACACTGGAGCTCTTATTCATTCTGCAGTTTATGCTGCTATATGTGGCACAATGGTTCGACGTCGACATACGTACAACACACTGATTATGTCCTTGCATGTGCTACAAACGATTCATCATAAAATCTTGCTGTCATTCACGAGCTTTTGTATACACTACGACTTAGGTGCATGCACTTTGTATGCAATTCGTAGTCATCGGCCAAGATCTCGTTGCTCATATGACTAATGCGTACAGATCACACGCTATCTCGCACACCTCGTACAGAATCTCGTTAGGTTGGCGCAGCACATCGCACATCTCGCACATGCGTACATCTCGCACATGCATCGCGTAGCACCTCGCATAGATATCGTACACTTCGTGAAGTCTACGCAGCTCATGCGTACGATCTCGCACATTTCTACGATATCTCGTTGAATGTGCGTAGCACATCGCACACGTTCTCGTCAAATCTGTGCGATATGCATACAACTCGCACATTTCTCGCACAATTCGCGTACAAATTTTTCAATAGGGAAGCTTTCTTTGTTGTTATTGCAGGACGAGAGGGTTCCGCTCACCCCCTGTTTGATGTATTCTGGCCACAACCTGGAACAGGCAGAGTTTCTCCACATCTGTGTCGACAAGGAGCGGCTGTTCATGATGAAAAAGCGGAGTAAGGGGTCCGTCGCAATCATGAGTGCATTTTTTGTATTGAACATAGTATATTGGCCTAAATCCTTCACACCAGTACAGTACTGGAAACGATTGTTTTTTTGGTTTGAATAGAACAACGCAAGTGTGGTTGTTACAAAGTTGTGAACAGAGTTGTGCAGGCAATTCGACGCTGAGGTTCATGTACATTAAGAAATGAATGCTAGCCTGATAATTTTGCAATAGCTGGAGCAATAGCTTTTTTGCAATTTGTAATATAACATTTCTTTCTTTTTGATCACCCTAATAGTATGATCCAGTAACTTTTTCCGCTGCCTTTGTGCCAACCACATATCTATAGACTGCACTTTTTTGTTTTTATGACTTGGCAGACAATGTAATAGTACCCTCGGTGTATGTCATGTGGTGGTGTACGTGGTGTACTGTAGTCGCATGGATTTATCAAAAACGTTGCTGGGTGTTGCTATGTACTAAAAAGAAGAGTACAATACGTCTCGTTCTTATTAGGTCTGCCTTAACAATAATGTGCGAAAACAATTCTCAGCAGTCTTGTACAAAGATTATGGCTTGCTTGCTTTTCCTAAACATAGTTTGTTTATGAAACTTACTGGCCAGCCAGGAGCCTGGGAGCAATGTGCCAGCTTAAAGGTACTGCACAGTACAACTGTACATTTGTATTCACTTTATAGGGCACATGAACACTGGCAACCAGTGCTTAACTTTTCGTAACATGCTGCTTGGTTAATATTTAATATTTTGCGCATGTGTTGTATAGTGGAACCTGCCCAATGCAAGTGAAAGATTTTATGGTTTGACTGTACTTTTATGAACAAAGTTTTATGTTTATTGTGTCTAACTTTATTTAGCAGCTGAGAGCTGACGTACTAGACGAAACGCAACAGAATATCCAGTTTTACAAGGTTTTACAAGATTTTTACAAGTTTTGGGTTAAAATCATGCGTGGAACAATTATCAGGATGAAGTGCTGTTACATTGTCATGACTACCGGCAGCATTTGCTTAACTGTTATGAATCTGCTGGCATGCTGCAGTATCTTTAACTCGTTTATTTTTTGTACATGTGTTGCCAAGTGCCTAATTTGAGTGAAAGCTAGTCTCTTTACATACTATATATACTAGTGTTTCTACAAAGAATTTACGTAAAATTAGAATATAGCCCTTCTGAAGTATAAGGGCGGCTCTTTAGAAGACATGCTGTCAGCGGTGCCGAGTATGGGTTGGATGGGGGATATGTGGCAATCAGTGGCTAATTAACAAAATCAAATATATTTATATTTAGTTTCAGTGGACTCATTGTACCTTAGAAATTAACGCAAGCTCTCTGCACAAGACATGTCAACTTTGGGCCTGGAAAATGCAATTACCTGTGGCGTGATGAATTTTGGCTGTAAGAGCACGCGAAACTATGGAGACACAAATTCTACAGTCGAATTTCAGAGGACTTCTTCACAACCTCGACGATATTACAGAACTCCTACACAAACACAATCCAAAGTTGCTGTGTGTTCAAGAGACGCATCTGAAACCCACAAATACAAACTTTCTTCGTCAATACACCATCTACCGCAAAGACCGTGACGTGGCGAACGCCTGGTCTGGCGGTGTAGCAATAGTTGCCGACAAGTCTGTAGCTTGTCAATATGTCGCCCTTCAGACGCCCCTATAGGTAGTGTCAGTTCGGGCAATTCTTTTCAGTAAGTTGGTAACCGTATGCACCATGTATATACCCCCCAATCATCATCTCGAGAAAACAGACTTCGATAACCTCATTGATCAGCTTCCCGAACCCTACATACTCTTGGAGATTTTAACGCTCATAACCCGATGTGGGGAGACTCACGATGCGACACGAGAGGTAGATTCTTAGAAAACTTCCTTGTGTACTCCGGTGCATGCCTCTTCAATAAAAAGGAGCCAACCTATTATAACCTTCATCACAATTCATACTCATCGAAGCAGAACCAATCGACTTGGCGATTGGTTCTGCTTCCTTTTTTCCGACTTGGAAGGAGTGTAATCAACAACCCATTCGGAAGTGACCACTTTCCAGTCATACTAAACTTAGTAAGCCAACATAACTCCCCTCCGCATGTCTCTAGGTGGAAACTAGCCGCCGCCGATTAGAAACTTTTTAAAGAATCGACATTTATCACGAGATTTTATCAGCGAATTTAGTATAGACGACACAGTAGCGTATTTTACCGCTTTTATCATCGACGCAGCAAACAGGTTCATTCCACAATCAAGCGGTAGCTCATCCAAAAGACGAGTGCCGTGGTGGAATGATGAGTGCAAGGAGGCGCGGAAAAAACAAATACAGCGTGGGTCATCTCCGCCGATCCCCAACTGCAGAAAATTTGATGGAATTCAAGCACACTAAATCCCAAGGAAGGCGAACGCGACGACAAGCTAAGAGGGCAAGCTGGGAGAGGTTCGTATCCGGTATTAATTCATACACACAGGAGGCAAAAGTATGAAATGGGCTCAGGAGGCTTAAGGGACAACAAATTCATCCATTGCCAATGGTGGATAAAAAGCAAATAAGTTGGAAACCAGGCTGACGCTCTTGGTGAACACTGCGAGCGCGTGTCTATCTCCACCCACTATTCGGAGAGCTTCCTGAAATATAAAGCAATAGAAGAACGTAAGCCTCTGAACCGGAAATGTAGCCGAAATGAACCTTATAACCGTCCTTTTGGCATTGCCGAACTTAAAGCCGCCTTGTCCACTTGTCAGAGCTCTGCACCGGGTCCGGATAGAATCATGTACGATATGATTAAGCACTTGCACTGCGACACGCAAATCACACTACTCACAATTTTCAATACCATCTGGGCTACTGGGTATCTTCCATCTAAATGGAAAGAAGCTATTGTCATCCAGTTTTGAAGCACGATAATGATACTTCATTGCTGACCAGCTACTGGCCTATAGCACTTACGAGGCTGCCTTTTGCAAGCTTTTTGAGAAAATGATCAATCCCCGTCTTGTACATTTCTTAGAGTCGAACAAAATGTTTGACCCATTTCAATGTGGCTTTAGGGAAGGCCGATCTACAACCGATCACCTCGTGCGCATCGAAGCAAACATCCGTGATGCATTTGTACACAAGCAGTATTGTCTATATTTCTTGATATGGCAAAGGCGTACGATACGACATGGCGGTACGGTATCTTACGAGAACTTTCGCACATGGGCATTCGAGGGAATATGCTTAGCACTATAGAAAGCTACCTGTCGAACCATACTTTCGAGTCAGAATTGGTAACGTATTGTCCCCGCCCATTTACACAAGAAACTGGTGTGCCACAAAGGGGCGTGCTTAGTTGTGCCCTATTCATTGTGAAAATGAATTCCCTTCACAAAGTCATTCTATCCTCAATGTTTTATTCAATATATGTCGATGATGTGCAGATCGGATTCAAGTCTTGTAACCTTGCCATATGCAAGCGTCAGGTTCAGCTCGGACTGAATAAAGTGTCAAAGTGGGCAAATGAAAATGGTTTCAAGCTAAACCCTCTCAAAAGCTCCTGTACACTTTTCTCTAGAAAGAGAAGCCTAATGCGAGATCCAGATATTATGCTGCATGGACAACAGATACCAATCAATACTGAACACAAATTTTGTAGTTATAGACCTAAAACCACATTTACGGAACAAGTCAGAACCCTACTGGCAACATGAGTGGGGCACAGAAATCCTTAATAAGCTCCACGTGATTAAGCCACATTTAGGGTACCGGCCATCGCTGACCAACTCGAGACGAAGTGATGTCCTATTCTGTCGTCTCAGAATAGGGCACACTATGGTACAATTACTTTTTTGTTGACTGGCGGTGAACCTCCAATCGTGTAGTAGATGTGGGAACACCCTCAGTGTTCAGCATGTCTTCCTGGAATGTCATGAAGCACAAGCCGAGAGGAAAACAACACTTCCCTTTAGCATATATGCAGTGTATACTACTTCACCTGACACTGTTTCTAGGCAGGGAACCGCTTTTCGACATGAAATCTCTTTTAGCTTTCTTAAATGACGTCCATACGCTCAACGTATTCTGCCCAAGAAATTCGTTGCACGGCCTCCTGCGAGAGGCCGCTGTTGCGATGTCAACCCTTGTTTATAGCACATGCCTCCGGTCCCTTGTACTCAAGGTACCTGGTGAGGCTGTTGTGCTACTCGTTGTCAAGCATCACCTTTTCATTTCTAAATACATGTTATCACAACCTTGTTGCACATTTCATACTCATAGCATACGCCACTTCAGTCACTATCATTATTTTACTACCTATATGTTTTACGCCATTTACAGCGACAGTTTTTAGGCCCCTTTACCGCCATGTCACATCTACCATGAGAAACTCATTGCCTGCGTCATAGCAGCTCATCGATTACATTACCACTGTCATGGCGCTCTTTGGCCATACCTGGCCCCTTCCGCCATAAAAGCCCACACATCATCATCATCAATACACAGCTTTCTATATTGGGTGTTTGGCCATTTTTCAAGGCTGTTGGTCCCCTCGTAGAATCTCCATTGCTCACATGTAGTCTAGTTCAACTCAGTCTAGGTTAGCAGATCAGGACAGTTGGGATGGCAAGCATAAACTGAACATGATCTAATGAAGCACCAAAGGCATGTGAGAAGGATAAAGTCAGATACAGACATAGCACTTCAACTCTCTTAAATATTATTTTCAACAAACTTTTTGCTGCGAAAGGTTAGTGTTCGTAAGCTAGTTTGAGATGCTTACTTTCACAGGCTAATTTATGGGCTCCAATACACCATGTTTGGACGCCTCATCTTTAGGACACCTTAGATATTTGTCAAACTGTTCTACGGCACTTGCGATATCCTCAAAAGAAAAGATTATGTCTAAGAAGAATAATAAAACTTAACGAAGGCAGCGTGGCGCCGGGAGGATACTCCAATTTTCGAACTATATTTCACATTAATATGGAAACACATCTGTTAATGGCACAAAATACGAAAATTCCTGTTTGAATATTAGAAAATTCTTCATTGGTTGAATGGTTAAAACGTTCTGTTATATCAGATGCTCATAAAAAGTACTTTTCTGAGGACACGCATTACGAGTATTTATTTCTTCATCGCGGAGTTTCAATGGCTTTTTATATCCAGCCAAAAGAAAGAGCCGCCTTTATCGCCAAAGCTCTGCTGTCTGTTAATACCTCGTACGGAGCGTCTCCGAAGCTGTCTCTCATACAAGCCTGCAATGAAAAGACAAGAAAAAAGAAAACGTTGGTTTACAGTGGAGAGTGCTGCAAGGAATGTAGGATACTTTAGTCCGCACAGCTGTGCAACGGTTGTGCTATTGTCAATAATGAACATATAAATGAAGCACTTATAGCCGATTGTGAAAATTAGACTGAATGATATCATTACATTTTGTTGCATTGAATATCCCACAGAGGCATCAAATACGACTTGGGTGTAGATATATTTAGCCCTGGTTACCACACAAGTGAAGTTTAAAAAAAAACACAAGTTAATGAAGTGGGTACATAATCCCATGAAGTACATTCATAAAATAGCACAATAAATGAGAAAGCATATTCTGTACATTTTTCTTCTGAAAAAGAAATGGTCTGTTAGGTTTTGCGTTGAATGCAGGTACACAAGTTATGGCGGCAATAGGTGGGGCAGGTTGTCCCAATTTGTTGCTACGCGGCAGTATAATGACCTGAAAGTAATATGACAGCGAGGGGGGCCAACTCGGTACACGTGCGAGTGCGTTGTGATCTGCGGGCAGCGGGAACAATGTACGGTGCTAGATTAAGCGAAGTATGAGAGACTTACAAGAAAGAATTTAAAAGATACATAAAAGGAAGTAGTTTTTGACATTGTGCAGGACAATGAACTCAACACATGCGTGCACAAATATTGACAATGAACCGCATTTGAAACTGATTGAATCGCTTTACTGAAGAAAAATGGTTAGACTGCGGCTTCAGTTAAACAAAGAGACAAGGGAAATGAAAAAAATTTAGCGTAGCTTGCACTGGAGGCGCAATGCTAAGAGACAGCGGAGGTGATGGGCACCTTGCGAGTCCTGGCTTTAGGGCTAGGCTATATAAGCACTGTCAAGTCCTCCCTAGCATCTCCCGGAATTTATCAATTGTTGATTGATTATCGATTAGTTATTGTTTGCCTATTGCAAGGAATCGGCCACGTATTTGGGCTAGGCTAAGCGCTACCAAGTTACCGCAACTATTTTACAGAATTTATTGATTATTGATTGGTTATCAATGAGCAATTGATTGGTTATCGATGACTGACAAAGCTTAAGTAGTCTCAACCATGCTTAGCTACTTAGCCAGGCTCATCTTCGCTAGTTCACAGGGTATGTCCCATTGCGCTTGGACCCTTTCTGCACTACCGCCAGAATCGGCCCACATTTTCTTTTCGCGCGTTACGGACTGACGGTCGCCTTTCTAAACAGCTCCGCTGTTTAAAACACAAGCTCCTCACAGTGTTTGTATGTGTAGGGAACAAAGACGTAAGTTTGTAGTGCGGGCCATAATCAAACCGAGCCAGATTGTCTGCAAAGCTTGCCACGGTTTGTCTTGCCACGATCTGCAGTTTCCATATACATTTTAAAAGGTAAGCGGCACACCAGTCGCAAACCGGATCGGCGCCCGACATGGTTTGCATTTACTTATATCTACTGTAAACAAGGAACTGCTGTTCTGTACAGTAAACAACAGAAAATGTCATTTACCAGTCACTTGCTCGTGTAAACAATATATCACTCCTGTTCACGTCGTATACTCGAATACGACACACAGTCTTCGCGCTGTGCTGCGCGCTAACGTGCTGCGCGGATTTCGCTGCCCTGGACAGGAATAGTAAAGTGTTTCACTATAGGAATAGTAAAGTGTTTCACTATAGCGTAGACAACAAAAGAGTCGAATAAAGCTGTATGTACTTTCTGGGGTCTTAGGGTCTCACAGGAGACCGACCACTGCGGGTTCGAGCTTAGCGACGCACAGGGCCGCGTCAGCCGTCGGCCCCAGCACCGCTGCGCGCGAGCCTCAAGCATTAAGGGGCTAACGAGCGACGCATGCAATAACGCAGTATTGCCCGGAGTAACGGAAACCGTTTATTGAATCCGTGGCAACAGCACTGCACAAAAACACCGGCCAGCGGGGAACCAAAGGGGTCACGCACCAAGGGCGAAAATACAGACACGGGCGCCTATAGCACGTCGCTGCGAGAGCACAGGCTCAAGCCGGGACATGCCGCTAGGAAAGTCCCGGCGGCAATGCTATTTCCTCTGGGGATAACCAATGGGCCAACTCGCGAGAGCTCGGGCAATCTCCTTCGGCTTGGGCTTTCGGCAAGTGCGGCTCGGCCTGGTACAATCTCGCGCGAGCACTAGGCACCACTCTTCGGCTTAGGGCCCATACGCGCTCAATCCGCACGTCCGCTCCGCAAGCATGCGGACCGAGGCGGAAGCCTGTCCAATCGTCTGGACGGGCGGACGCAACTTTGCCATCCGCATGCCTGCTTGTCTCTCATTGGCTGGTACGAGGCGGACGGCGGAGGACGTCATCACGGCAAACATGGCGCTTGCTCGAAGCGAAGCGGTGACGCGAGGCCTAGGCTACAGCCGCGTCAGAAACAGTCTATTTTGCTAGTTCTTGTGATCCTTACTAGAGTTATCCAGTACCCACGGAGATTGCCATTGAAGGCAGCAAGCCGGTGTACCCTCCCAGGCCTCATCAGTGCGGGCGATCGCCGACGGAAACAAAACCGAGTGCAGGACCTGTGTTGTGCTCGCGCGAGCGTCGGAACAAATATTTCAAGCCGTCGACTTCGTGATTTCTTGTGCCGTGCTTCGCGTGTGCATTGCAAACGAGAAGGCCATCACATACACGTGCGTTCCGAGTACGACACATGTTCAGGGCGTGGCGAAGTGAAAGGTGTCCGATCGGCGCACCCAGCGTACGCACTTGTATGTGTTCTGTGTATGCGGTTCGTTGCCGCGAAGTGGTGAACGCCAGTCCTTTCCAACCTTTAGAAGTGATGACAAGATCAGTAGCGATAAGATTTGTTGCTTCGGTATGGCTGTCATTCCTCGTGTGCTATACTGCGTGAGCCGTTTTGCCACCTGCGATGCGCCGTGGTGACAGCGACGTTCGAGCTGTGTTGCTGTTACGAAGTGTTCGCAAGATACCAATCGGGATATTCATGTGTCGCAGCGGTACTAAGCGTAAAGGTGCCCGTTTTATGCGATGTGCGTATACTCAAAAGTAGACTGTGCATATGTGTTGCCGATCGCATTTTCCTGTGCGATAGAGAAACCCTATCACACCGCCCTTTCAGCTTCGTACATGTGTCGTTTGTTTCAAAAGTTGTAACTGCACTTTTGAAGATGCTTCTATCGGTGAGGGTAATTTAGGGAACATCATAATAGTTACATACGTCAAAACATACTGCGCTGTGCTGAAATGTGGACGCGCCTGAGCACTAATGCTATGAATGTAAATTTCTAGCAGCCTTGATTTTTATCATGTGGGCAGTGTTGTGAAGAGCAGGAATTTCTAGATTGCACGAAGTAAATAGCTTTTATTTCGTGATGCAAGCGGCTTGCATACCCAACAATGTTAACTCCTTGGTTTTTGCTGGTGACTGAGCACACAGTCTGTTTGTGAAGAAACCAGTGGTATTTTAGATGAATATGGTATGGATGAGAACTGGATACTTCCTTATGATTAAGTAGAGATTTACGTTTCCTGACAAAAAACAACATGCATGTAAAAAAATAACAAGACTGAACACAGGTATGGTGATATATTCTGCTGGAAGCCAGCAGAATCGCATGAAAGAAATTTTGCCCCAGAGTTCTTCCTCACTGGCTAGCTATGGTCAGGTAGTAATGCGGGCAGAATAAGCTAACGAAAGTTTGCCGTCACTGTGTGATCCACCCTATTTCATTCTCTGGTTGTTTTGGCACGAGCCTTCAGTTTAATGCGAACCAAAATTTATCACAAGTACCAGCGTTATCTGACTAAGAAGTGCTATACTTTTTATCCTCATAATCATTTCTGCCCACAGTCATTGCCAAATAACTGCGCCGTTAAACTGACTTGAGCTGCAAAGTATGTCCATTAGGTGTTTTCTGGTGAACTTTCATCTATGATGATGATGATTATTGTGGTTTATTGGCGCAAGGGCCAGATGTGGCCAAAGAGCGCCAAGACGATGGTAATGACTTGTTTCTGGTATATGAATAGTCAATTACATGAACATTCGATGTGGCATGACTGTAAAGGGGCCTAAAAACAGTCGCTGTAAAGAGCGTAAAATCTATACGTAATAAGATTATGGCAATGACTAATGATGTGTACTATAGGACATGAATATACATTGCAAAAGAATCCTATGACTTACAAAAATATTACAGATGCAGGAATTGGCCAGAAGCACAAGTACCTAAACAGAAGCCCCTTGAGACACAAGAGCTTGTAGGCATGTGATATCAAAAAAACTATCACAGCACATCCTCTTGAGAGAGGATGCGCTACGAACTTACTGGGCTAATAACATGTAGCACGACATCTTTCAAGTATGCGAGGACTGCTTTGGTGTTAAAGAGCGGTTCTTTACCAAGAAACATGGCGGGATGCAGAGGAACACAAGAGCGATATGCTAGAGGGAAAGTGTTTCTTTCTCTTTCGGCTTCCCGACACTCCAGGAGGACGTGGAGGACGGTGAGCCTGTCGCCACATCTACCACAGGTTGGAGGATCATGACCATTCAATAGAAAATTGTGGGTGCCGTAGGTGTGTCCTATTCTGAGACGACAGAATAGGACATCAGTTCGTCGTGTTTTTGTTACGGAGGGCCAGTAACCTAACTGTGGCTTAATCAAATGAGCTATTACTTGTTTCTGGTCCAACAAGCGTTTGCCAGTGGCTTCGACAGTTTCTTTCGCAAGAAAGGTTTCAAATGTGTTGCAGGAACAGCAGCTGTAGGGTTAATAGCGCGTGTTGTGACTGATGTGGCCATTTGTCGGCAAGAACATTGCCTCGATGCCTCGATGCCAGGCACCCAGCATATAATGACATGATGGTAGTTGAGTATGCTACAAAGAACAGAATAGAGCTCAATGAGAATAGGGTTTTTCTGTTTACAGGGTGACTTCAAGGCTTTTACGACGCTTTTGAGCGTCTGTAAATATAATAGTTTTTTTGAAGTTTTTGATTTTCTTTATATGCTCTACAGCTGAAATATTGCGTAGGCCTCAGCCGTAACGATACTTGTTTTCTTGGTGAAGCACGCCGGATTCCGAGAAGGAGGGCCGACGGCTGGATAGGATACTCCGGCATGTGATTTAGGAAGCGTCTGTGTAAAATTCTGTGCACGGGTACTTGGCCTGTAATTCTAGGAAATGCATCGGATTCCAACCTTCTGAACGTGCTTTGTAACCTCTACAAAAGACATATCACATGCTTACCACCTGCCACTCCCAAGGTGGCAACAGCTTGGCTGAAGGCATTAAGCGATGTTCGTGGCGAGTGGGATATCCATTTCTTCGCTAAGCTCC
Organism: Dermacentor silvarum; assembly: GCF_013339745.2. NCBI lineage: Eukaryota > Metazoa > Arthropoda > Arachnida > Ixodida > Ixodidae > Dermacentor > Dermacentor silvarum. The sequence goes on from NC_051162.1 coordinate 17,918,796, forward strand.
CTGACACGCATGTGAGAAAGGCTGTCTTATAGAGGGTACGATTACCAAAAGTGTAGCAACACGTCATATCGTTAACGGTATTAAAACATGGATGTGATGATAGAGCGGGACTTTAAGGAAATATGTGAGGGTGGTGTATGTTCTCTGCAGATGGAGAGACCACTCATTGATTCGACGTATAAACTTTCAATGGGACTTGTTCTGAAAGCGCCAGTGGCCAGGCGGATACCTTTATGGTGGACGGGATCCAGCATCTTCAGCGCACTAGGGGCGGCAGCGTGACTATACTGCGCTACCGTAGTCCAGTCGTGATGAAATGAGACTCTTGTAAAGATCATTAAACCACTTCCTTGTCACTACCCCAGGATGTGTGAGATACAATTTTTAGTAAGTTCATTGTTTTAGACATTTCACCTTGAGATATTTTATAATGTGGGAATGAAAGTAAGTTTAGAATCAAGTATGATGCCTAGGAACTTGTGCTCTTTGTTGACAGGTATTCGTTGTCCATACATTTCGATAGTGGGATCTGCAACAAGCCCTTTGTTCCTGGTGAAAAGAACACAAGAGCTTTTGTGGGGGTTCACCTTGAATCCGTTTTCGTCTGCCCACTTGGACACTTTGTTCAAGTCCTGTTGTACTTGTCTCTCACAGACTGTGAGGTTGCAGGATTTGAAACCTATTTGTATGTCGTCTACGTAGACAGAATAAAAAATAGCTGGCGGTAGTGAGGCACGAAGCGTGTTCATCTTCACGATAAACAGTGTGCAGCTGAGCACACCTCCTTGGGATACACCAGTTTCCTGTATAAATGGACGCGACAGTGCATTACCTATTTTAACCCGGAATGTGCGGTTGTGTAGGTAGTTTTCAATAATAACTAACATATTACCGCGGATGCCCATTGCCGACAGATCGCGTAGGATTCCGTAACGCCAGGTCGTATCGTACGCCTTTTCCATATCGAGAAACACGGATAGGAAGTATTGTTTATGTATGAAGGCAACACGAATGTTTGCTTCGATGCGCACGAGATGGTCCGTTGTAGACCGTCCTTCTCTGAAGCCACACTGATATGGATCAAGGATTTTGTTGACTCAAGGAAGTGTAAAAGGCGACAATTGATCCTTTTTTCAAAGAGTTTGCAGATAAACTTGTGAGGGCTATTGGGCGGTAACTTGTTACTAATTTGGGGTCTTTACTTTGTTTCAGAATCGGAACGACAAGGATTCTTTCCATGCAGTAGGTAGGTACCCGGCAGCCATATAGCATTGAAAAGTGCGAGTAGCGTATTTGGGTATCACTGTGAATGTGTTTGATCATGTCGTACATGATCCTGTCGGGTCCAGGTGCAGAGCTCCGACATGCAGCCAAGGAGGCTCTCAATTCGGCGATGTTAAAAGGCATGTTATAGGGTTCGTTCTGTCTGCATTTGCGGTCAATAGCCTTGCGTTCTGCGATTTGTTTGTGCTTAAGGAATGCCTCGGAATAATTATTTGAACTAGACACGCGCTCGAAGTGTTCGCCAAGAGCGTCAGCTTGGTCCTCCAAGCTGTTCGCTTCGTCGTTCACTAGCGGCAACGGATGGATTCCTTTTCCCTTTAGCCTCATTAGCCTGTCCCATACTTTTGCCTCTTGATTATACGAGTTGATACCTGAGAGAAACCTTTCCCAACTTGCCCTCTTAGCCTGTCCTCGCGTTCTTCTTCCCTGGGATTTAACATGTTTAAATTCTATGAGGTTTTCAGCTGTAGGACATTCACGTAGTTTGCCCCAAGCTTGATTTTGTCTCCTTCGTGCCTGTCTACAATCGTTATTCCACCAGGGGACCCGTCTTTTAAATGAAGTGCCACATGTTTGAGGGATGAACTTCTCAGCGGCGTCAATGATAAAAGCAGTAAAATATGATACGGCATGATCTATAGTAAAATTATTTATAAAATCTCGTGATAAGTACGTGGATTCCCTAAAGCATTCCCAGTCAGCTGAGGCCAGTTTCCAGCGAGGGACATGGGGAAGAGAGTCATGTTCGGTTACTAAGTTTAGGGTTACTGGGAAATGATCACTTCCGAATGGGTTTTAATTACATGCCATTCTAAGTCAGGGAAAAGTGAGGCAGAGCCAATTGACAGGTCTATTGATGAATATGAACTATGATGGATATTGTAATATGTTGGTTCCTTCTTATTGAAGGGGCACGCACCGGAGTTAACAAGGAAGTTTTCAATGAGTCGACCTCTCGCGTCGCATCGCGAATCTCCCCAAAGGTTATGATGAGCATTAAAATCACCAGTGATAATGTATGGTTCTGGGAGCTGGTCGATGAGGCTGTAAAATTCCGTTTTAGTGAGGTGATGGTTGGGTGGTATGTAAATGGAGCAGATCGTTATAAGCTTGTTGAATAAAATTACTCGCACAGATACAGCCTTGAGAGGCGTGTGAAGGGCAAACTGTTGGCAAGCAACAGACTTATTTACAACTATGGCTACACCTCCGGACAAGGCAGAAGCGTTGTCACGATCTTTACGGAAAATGGCATATTGCTTGAGAAAGTTGGACTGTGTAGGTTTTAAGTGTGTTTCTTGGACACACAGCACCTTCGGATTAAACTTATGTATTAGTTCTGTGATGTCGTCGAGGTTACGAAGTAGTCCTCTGACGTTCCACTGTAGTATCTGTGTGGCCATGTTGCAAACGATGTTTGTGCTGTGTGTCTCGTGTAAAAACACTAACTTAACTTACAGAGCCCTTGGGGCCCTGTGATGCGGGCTTTTCTTTTTTGGAGCGGTCGAGAGATTCTCGCCGCTCCTTGGCGCTGGCCTGCGCCGTCTGGCTGAAAGATGTGTCCATCGGCTCTTGCGGAGCGCTGGAACCCGCTCTTTAGAGCGGTTTGTTCGTAGTGAAGGCCGCGTCGCGAGAGACAAGACTTGGAGGCCACCAGCCCAGAGGGGATGGCCCTTCTGCTGGGGTGGCGGAGCAGTGCTAGCTGCAGTCGCCGAGGGGGCAGAGGGCTTCACCGCCGGCTCCTACGAATGGGCCGGACAGCAGCCGGAAGCCGCTGCGACGCTGCCCCCTGAACGCGTACATCGGCAAAGCTGGTTTTTTAGACGGTAGGAACCCCCTTCGTGCCTCTTTGAAAGTATGTTTTTTTTACTTAATTGTCACTATTTCCTTTTCTCTTTTCCAAGATGGGCACGACCGGCGGCCCATCTATGCGGCGTGCTCCCCATCACAGTAACACAATGTAGAGAACCTTCACAAGACTCGGAGGAGTGTTCGTGAGCACTGCATTCGCACAGGTTTGGCGGCCTCGGCAGTTCTGCGACTATGGCCGAACGCTGGCATTTGAAACATCGAAGGGGATTTGGCACGTATGGCCTAACACGAAGCTTGATGTACCCGGCTCGATGGACTCGGGCAGGACACTGAGTTGAAAGTAAGTATTAGGTGTTTGGTCAGGAGTTCTTGCCATCTCGCCTCATTTAATCGTTAAACATTGATGACATTCTGATCACTGAAACCTCAAGGAGTTCAGCCTCATCATCTGCAACAGGTCATCATCTGAGACAACGCCAGGGTGGTTATTAATAGTACGTGTGGGGTTACTGTTAATTGGGCATTCCCAAATGACACTACATTGGGCAGTTTCTCGTATGTTTGAGATCACGGAGTTCCAAGAGGAGATCCCCGCTTGCCATCCTGGATGCTTCGTAGCCTGTTCCAAAAATATCAGTCAAAGATTGAGACAAGGAAAGGTGAAATGTACGTACTGATGGTCTGACTTTTCAGAGTGAATTACAGGAAATCGGGGGAAATTCTGTGTTTGGCGTCCAAAAAACTGGAACACATCTCGGTGCGCACTCTTTCAGACGGCGATCAGGGGTGGCGGGAAGTGTCAGCCATAGGTATAAAATTTTTCGGCAGCGACGCCAGCCACCCACCATGGAGCCCAACGAGGGACGCCTGCAGGACCTGGAAAAGACAGGTCCTGCAAAACGCCAGCGTACGCCATACTATAACCAAAATGTAAGCCAAGGTTGGTTGCCCACACAAGGTTAACCCTCGCTGCCTGGAAAGTCGGAAGTAAATAAGAGAGGAGAAGACAGGAAAGATTGAAAGTGAGAGAGAAAGACGAAGATTGAAGAGAAGGATAGGAAAAGCCAACTACCGATTTCACCCGGGTGGGCCAGTCCGGGGGTGCCGTCTACGTGAAGCCGACGCCAAAGGGGTGTTGCCGCCAGGGGGCGTTAAAGGTCCAAACCCCGGAATTGGCTCAACCCAGGATCCCCTTTTCCCCGACCAAGGCTAAGCCGCGCACGGTTAGACGCGGGAGGGTCCAACCCTCGTGTGCTCGGGTCCGTGGTGTCGCAACACACCAAACGCCTGCTGACGCAGACGCCCCTGCGGGGAACTTTCATCTAGCTGTTAGGCTACTGCTATCTATCATTCATGGATGTAGGATGTTGGAAGCTATTAGTGGCCATCTCGGTGATGTTTATTTTGCACAGGCCATGGTTCCACTCATTAACTGAACAGTTTTCAGCTGTGCTGCCAGACTATGGAAAGAGGAGCCTCACCTCATCATTCTTAAGCATAATAATAATATGTGGTTTTTATTGGCGCAAGGGCCAGATATGGCCAAAGAGCGCCATGACAAATGGTGATGGTTTATCTGTGTACTATGAATAGAGTGGTCTATGAGTTAAATGGTTGATGTAGCGTGGCTGTAAAAGGGCCTAAAGTACGCTGTAAATTGCGTAACATATATTGATATTAAAATATGACAATGAACTAATGATTAGAGTTAGACTATAAAAATTCCGTTAGGAATATGATGTACTAAAAGTATACAATAGCACTAGTGCATCAAGAGGTTCCTTGAAATCAAGGGCTGAGAGGCACGCGCTGTAAACACTTTTTCTACTGCAGCTGCAACATGCAAGACGAGGCTGCGCTACAGATACCCTGGCCAGATGATTTGTAAAGTGTTTACGTCTGCTCAAAACTTTAAGACTGTATTAAAATAAAAAAGCGGTTCATGGCTAAGAAATAATGCTGGATGAAGAGGGATGTGCTGACGATATGCGGGATAAAAGTACTTTTTACGCTGGGCTTCTATTTCAGGGCACTGTACAAGAACATGGAGGACTGTAAGAAGGTTGCCACACTTATCACATTTTGGAGGATCACTTCCAGAAAGGAGGTATGTGTGTGTGCCAAAAGTATGACCTATTCTTAACCTGCAAAGAAGCACTTCCTTGTGTCTGCCATTTTTCATACATTATTTATCTATTCTTGGTTTGATCTATTGCTTGTTTGACACTTCGTGTCCCGCTGCCTTTGCCAACATATCCGAACTGATGGCGCAGCAAGTCTTTAGGTCTGTGGGAGAGATAGCTATGTTTGTGTCTGTATACTTAAAAAACTACTACGTGGCACTTTCTCTGCAGCTACATGCCTTTTAGCCTCTATGGCCAGGTACCCAGCACACTATGACCATTTAATTGCCCATGTAGGCTGAGCATAAGCAGCTGTAGAGTTCGTTAAAAACTGAATTCTTGTATTTCGTAGACTCATTAGAGCCTAAACGACGCTCAATGAGTCCGTGAAAACAATTGCTTTGGTAACATTCATTAGCTCTATGTGTTCACTGCCGAGAGGATTGCGTATGCTTCCGCTGTAAAATACTTGTATGGGATTTAGTGCACCAGAATGTTGAAAAGATGGTCCAGAGCTGCGTAAGCAACACCATCAGGAGATTTGGAGCGTCTGTATAAAATTATACACATGAGAGTACTTCGATGAAGCTCGAGGAAGTGTGAACGAATATGAGTCTCAGGTGCGTGCTTGGAGATCTCTATGAAAGAGACATCGCACTTAATAGTCTGCCACTCCCAAGGGGGTGGAAGCCGACTGGGAGCCGTTAGGACATTCTCTTGAAGTAATGTGCCTGTTTCTTCAGCCGATGCTTCTAGGCGCAGGAACAAAGGAGTCCTCACAGACGGCCGGTTTTGATACAGCCTGGCAGCCGATATGTCGCTTATAGTGCAATGACATGGGTGTGCTACATCTGCCTTTACCTTCAGGGAGTAAGTTAGACTTAAATACGCTCTTTGGAGATGCAAGGACCATTCATCCGACTCCACATACAGGCTTTCCGCAGGGCTAGTCCTGAAGGCGCCTGTAGCAAGCCGAATACCCAGATGGTGAACGGGGTCTAACATCCTTAAAGCACTAGGTGTTGCAGAGTTATAAACTATGGCTCCGTAGTCAAGGCGTGAGCGTACAAGGCTTTTGTATAGGCTAAGGTGGCATCTCCTGTCGCTTCAGCAAGAGCGACAGGAGATGACAAGAGCTTCAGCAGGTTCATAGCCTTCAGGCACTTTGTTTTCAGGTACTTCAGGTGCGGGACAAAAGTTACCTTAGAATCTAAGATGAGGCCTAAAGGTTTATGTTCATGACTCACAGATAGCCGTTCTCCATTAAGGTCAATAACGGGGTCTGGTTGCATACCTCTATTGTTCGAGAAGGAAACGCACGTGCTTTTTTGTGTGTTTAGCAATTCTCGTCCGCCCACTTGGAAATCTTGTTGAGGCCAAGCTGCACCTGTCGCTCGCAGATAGCTAGATTACAAGATATGTAACCGATTTGCACATCGTCCACGTACACGGAATAAAACATTGTGCGTGGTATGACACTGTGGAGAGAATTCATTTTTACAACAAATAGAGTGCAACTCAGTACACCTCCTTGTGGTATACCAGTCTCTTGGATGAATGGACGAGATAAGGCGTTACCAACTCGAACACGAAATGTGCGGTTCGAGAGATAACTTTGAATCACGTTCAGCAAGTTGCCTCGGACGCCCATTCCTGCCAGATCACGAAGGATTCCAAAACGCCATGTGGTGTCATATGCTTTCTCCATGTCTAAGAACACCGACAAGAAAAACTGTTTATGCACGAAGGCATCCCGGATATTTGTCTCGATGCGGACAAGGTGGTCAGTTGTGGATCTACCTTCCCTGAAGCCGCACTGTAAGGGATGTAGTATTTTGTTACTTTCACGACAATGGATCAGGCGCCAGTTAGTCATTTTCTCAGAGTTTGCACACGCAACTTGTTAGGGCTATAGGCCTATAACTGCTGGCCGAAGTCGAGTCCTTGCCCTCTTTGAGAATAGGGATAATTATTGCCTCTTTCCAGGCAGCCGGGATATACCCACCACAGTATATTGAGTTAAATATCGACAGAAGTGTTTTGTGAGTTTCAGGGTGTACGTTTTTAAATATGTCATAAAATATTCTGTCTCTTCCTGGCGCTGTCTTATTACAGTAACGCAGTGACGCCTGAAATTCCGCCATGGTAAATGGACGGTTGTAAGGTTCATTCTTTGTTTTCCGATCTAGGGTCAATCGCTCTGCTTGCCGCTGGTATCGTAGAAATGTATCTGTGTAATGGGCCGAGGTAGAAATGTACTCGAAGTGGGCACCTAGAAAACCAGCCTGGTCTGCGATATTGTTTCCCTGGCTGTTTACTAATGGCAGAGGATGAGTTTGGCGGCCGTTTAATTTGTTGACTCGGTTCCAGGCTTTTTTTCCGTCTGTGCAAGAGTTTATGCCTAATATGTATTTTTGCCAGCTTTCCCTTTTGGCAAGGCGGTGCGTTCTTCTACCCTCACTCTTTGTTTTCTTGAAGTTTATAAGATTTTCTGCAGTTGGAGAGTCACGAAGGCGGCCCCAAGCCTTATTTTGTTTTCTTCGTGCTTCCCTACAGTCATGGTTACACCAGGGAACACGTCGTTTGGAATGCTTTCCTTGTGTTTCGGGGATGCACATGGACGCTATATTCACAATAAATGCTGTCAAATATTCCACTGCGTCGTCAATGTTAAATGTACGGATGTCATCCCATGCTAGGCAGGTGAGGTCTTTGTATTGCTTCCTAGTCGGCAGAGTCAATCTTCCACTGGGGAACATGAGGATAGTTTTCCTCCCTTTTTGTTGATGTTAAAAAGATCGGGAAGTGGTCACTCCCATAGGGGTTTTTGATGACGTTCCACTCCAGATATTGGATGAGTGTACTTGATGCTATGCTTAAATATATAGATGATTATGTATTGTGTGCCACGCTGTAAAATGTGGGCTCTTTTTTATTTAGCAAGGACGCATCTGTAGAGAAAAGAAAGTTTTCAATTAAGTGCCCTCTCGCGTCACAACGAGAGTCACCCCACAGGCTGCTATGGGCATTTAGATCTCCAACAACGTATATGGTTGGGGAAGTTCAGCGATGAAGCTTAAAAACTCTAATCTGGAAAGTTGATATTCGGAGGGATGTAAAGGGAAATTATAGTGACCAACTTATGAAAGAGTACCCGCTCGGACTGACGACTGCCTCTAGAGGAGTTCGGAGAGGTAAGTGCTTACAAGCAACATCTTGTTCACTATAATGGCGACGCCACCCGATGAGGCTAGTAGTCATCTCAAGTCTTTTCGGAAAATGGCGTATTTCTTGAGGATGTTACTTTGTGTTGATTTTAGGTGTGTCTCCTGAACACACAGTACCTTTGGATTGTACTTGTGTAGAAGTTCTTTGATGTCATCAAGGTTGTGCAAAAGACCTCTCACATTCCAGTGTAATATTTGAGTATCCATATTGTTTATGTTAATTACTGTGTGTCAAGAGGATTCACGTTGTCTTACGAAGCCTTTCCCGGCCCCGTAATCCGTGGTTTATTTGTCTTGGAGCGTTCGCGAGAATCGCGCCGCTCCCGAGGCGCTGGTTGCGCCGTCTGGCTTGGAGTTGTGTCCATCGACTCCTGGGAGCCGCCGGACTTCCGCTCACTCAAGCTGGGTAGTTTCGGAGTAGGCTGTGCCTCGAAAGCAGGGCCTTGGACGCCACCAACCCCAGCGGTTATGGGCCCTCCTTCAGAGATGGCACAGAAGCGCTGGCTGCTGTCGCCTGGGGTGCTGATGGCCACAGCCGGGGCCACAGTTTTTGTGGGCCGGGCGATGGCGAGTCGTTGCAGCGTTGCCCCCTTTCGCAGCTGCACCAGCAACCCTGCGTTACTGCAGGATGAAACACGTTCCGCGCTCTTGAAATGAGATGTTTTCTTTTATTCAAGTGTGAGGATATCCTTTTCTTTTTTCCACGTGGGGTACGAACGAGTGTAGGCTGGCTGTTCCACTCATCGCAGTTTGAACAGTGGAGCGTGGCACTACAGTTGTCAGAGTTTGGTGTTCGTTATTCACCGCATTTTTGCACAGGTCAGTCGGCCTCGACAGCCTTGCGAGCATCTTTGGCACTTGAAACATCTGCGCGGGTTAGGGATGTAAGCTCGGAATCCGGTGTCTTGGTGTACCCTGTTTCGAGGGAATCTGGCAATGTACTCGATGCAAAGGTTAGAATGAAGTGCTTGGTAGGGATTTCTTTGTTTTCCTCCGCTTGATCTTTATTCTTGGACTTTGATACGTTCTGGTCCTTCATCCTCGAGAAGTTCTTCGGTCAAATTTAGGAGGTCATCATCTGATACGACTCCTCGGAATGTATTTCATGGAGCGATGTGGAGTCACCGTGACTGGACATCACCGAACGCCACAAGGTTCGACGATTTGCCATGTTGTTGGATGTCACGAACCCTCGAATAGGAGGTCGCCATAACCATCTTAGTTACTTTGTATCCAGGCCCTATTGTGTCAGTTAAGACATTTAGCACAATGAGAGGAGATAGTGTTCGCACGGTTTTTTTCGGGATTTGGACAGGGCACGACATGAAACCGAGAGATATTTTCTTTCGCTGGACAAATTAATTTCAATGTTTCATTGGTGCGCCATATTTAAAAAGAGGACGACCAAGAAAGGGGGGAATGACGTTTTAGCCATAAAATTATTTTGATTTCGGCAGCTACGCCAGCCGCCCACCACCGAGCCCAACAAGTGGACGCTACGAGACCAGAAGGAGACGCAGACGCCAGCTGTAAATAGCTACTATAACCTAATAGAAATATCCTAGGTTGGATAAAATACACCAGGTTAACCCTTGCTGCCTGTGAAGTCGGAAATAAGAGGACGAGAGGAGGATATAGGAAAGATAAGAAGTGAGAATGACGAAGATCAGAGAGGAGGATAGGAAAAGGCAACTACCGATTTCCCCCGGGTGGGTCAGTCCGGGGGTGCCGTCTACGTGAAGCCGAGACCAAAGAGGTGTGTTGCCTCCGCCGGGGGGCTACAAAGGTCCAAACACCCGGCTTCGGCTTAACCTCCAAGATCCCCTTTTCCCCGGACACGGCTAAGCCGCGCACTTTAGACGCGGGAGGGTCCAACCTCCTTGTGCTCGGGTCCGTGTTGTCGCAACACACCAAACGCCTATTACGCAGACGCCCCTGCGGGTATCATTTATAAGCATTTTCATGGCCACCGTGCCTTGCGCCTGAGAATTAGGCTGGTATCACAAAAAAGGGTGCCTATTGGCTGTCATGAGAATATTCCGAACAGAAATTTGCACAATTCTGTCAGCATTAGTTGTGTGATTGAAGACAGCCAATGAAAACGATATGGTGGCAAAATTTTCCAAGTGACTCTGCCGGCAGAATATTTGCTCCCTATGTTATATTAGCCGCAATGTTTTGGCCAGGGTGCTGCATTTTTCTTTCACACAAATTTACTACGCTGCCAGATAAGATATTGTCAAACCATCAAATTTAGGGACACTTCTTTATTATTATTATGGACACTTCTTTATTTTATCATATTCTGGAAAGGGTACCCAAGCCGAGCTTATATTAGCAACATCAGCTTAAGGTATGCACGCAGTTGAGTTGCTGCATGTGAGAAAAGAAATAATTGTCAAACTAATAGTCATTAGTCCAGTAAAAAAGCTTATTTGTATTTACGTATTGATTGTGTAAGTTGTGCTGTTCATTTTATGCACACAGTAACACGTAAACACAAATTGTATGCGTAAATTGTGTTTACATTCATGTGTGTGAATAAAACAGCACAACTTCTAATATCAATACATGTCACTACAACTTGACCCCATGAAAAATGCTCTATATGGTACACAGCTGGTCTTATTTAAATTTTATCATGTGATGCAGTTACATTTCTTGCCTGTATCTAAACCAGTTTATGAACTGTATCTGCTGCATGTGAGAATGCATATTTTAGGCCAATGACAGTACCTGATGCAGCAGCTTTTAATTTATTCTTTGCCATCACTTGTTTGGGGGGTCTTGTTGATTATGCCATCTAAACAACTCGTATAAAGTTCTGTGTTTAATATACTAGCACTGAAATACTAAACACAGCTACACTACTTTGTACACTAGTGAGAGAATTCCACAGTTCATCGTTCTGTCACATGTTGTTCTTTAATCAGAAATGGTGACTGCATTTGGTGTCATGAGTTCTAGGCTCATTTTCACTTGGGCCTTTCGATGAAGTAAAATCTGCCTTTTCAACAGTGAATTTAGTGGAAAGCCACCACTGAACCAATATCTCCAAGACCAATTACCGCATGCTTTTGGCCAATCAAATTGTGTGCCGAAACTATGTATGATACATAACTTCAGCTACACCAGTAATCACACAAATGAAGCTGCTACATATAGTTAAGTCATTGATATAGGCCGAGGAAGATGTACTTATGAAACTGTCACTCATCATTTGAAATGGGAATGACCCAAACCTTCATGAGAGCACAACCATATGACAGCAGATGGGGGAACTAAGCTGTACAATAGTGCCACCATCTCAGCTGGCTTGTCATGATGCTCTTGGCTGCCGGTTTCTTATTTATATTTAATAGCCCTTCTATGTTATGAATTCACAGCTTTCATAACAGTTACTGCACTAATGAAGGCACTGCACACTTATCCCTACTTAAAGAGGTATCTATACATGTACAGCAGAGAGAATTTATACAGGTAAACGTATGTCAAAGTATTTTCACACTAGAATATATTCCCCCCGAAATGAATGCACATTCAGAACATTGCAATAAGTGCCATGTGAGGAAAATGGAGACGTTTCGGCCGAAAACCTGCTTGTGTTTTCAATATGACATCAAGAAAAATTCCAGTCAGTACTTGTCTTCTGTGTCGGAGGGTAGAACATGAAAGTAGAGATGCAAAACGGGTGTTGTATGTAGTAGTCCATTATATACATGCTACTCAAGTTGTACCAAACACAGCTATCAATGTGCACAGCATTGGACAAGTGACCTTGTGTATGTCTGACACATTAAAAATCTCTTGCTCTCATCATTCTGAGCTATAAAGGGAAATGCCTGCTGTTTTCAGCTACAAGTAAGTGCATAATATATATATATATATATAATATGCACCAACAAAGAGCTGATGTGATAAAACAAGTGGGTACACATGAGTGTTATATTGCTTTTCGTGCAGCGCTAGGGTGAATTTAATGAGTCTCAGTTTACTTAATACAGTTTCGAATTTTACAGATAGCTTGACATGGTTTACAGCTAAAACCACAGAGAAAACTAAAGGGAACTACTTGCATTATGACTGAGAGGTCATAACACGAGTATTTGTGTGGTGTCCTTCCTGTTCAATGATGTGGTTTTCTACATATAAATTTAAATGTCACCCAGCAACGCTGAGCATCCACCTTATATTTCAAATGTTTTTTTTAATGCTAGCCAGTTATGCTGATACAGCACATTCTGCCAGCAAATCTGCACCGCCTTAACTGAAGCACCATGGAGAGGGTTGTTTGTGCATAGCCAAGCTATTCTGGCGTGCCTGCAGGATTACAGCAGTGCCTGGTGGCACCGTATAGTTCAGGCGTAACAGTGAACAGCTAGTAAAGAAATCGACTGATACCAAGCTGACCCATATGTAGGAGCAGTATATTACCTAAGCCACATGCAAAGTTGCTTTTAGTGTACTGAAAAACCACAGCTTTGATTTGTCAAGTTATTTTACTGCACACACACTGCTGTAATAAAGTCCTGTACAATGGTGAGCAATGCAGGCAAGGAATGAAAGATTACTTGTGATGTGCGGATTTGAATAGTAACATGCGAAGCATACCCAATTCACCAGTATTCTTTTCTTCTGGAACAATTTTTATGTTTGGTACAGAGGAGCCACTGTGGCCTGCTGAGTGCAAATTACGTGTGATCTCTTTCACGGTGCTCATGGGACCATTCATTTGGCTACTTGAATAGTGAATAGATAGATAATAGAGCACACCAATCTTGCTGTTCTATGTAGAACAGCTCGTGCATTATTCACAAAGATGAACCAAAGGAACTATTCGTTGGTTTGTTATGAAAATAAAAAATGGCGATAAATTGTTTCTCAATTTTGGTGCGGGCCTGTCTTCCGCCTATGAGCCTTCATTTCGTTGTCATGTGCATGTTCAAGCAGCTACTAATTAAGAAAGACAAAAACAAAACCACTTACTACATCAGCCTTTTCACACAACGAGCGATCACTGAGCTCACTATGAAGCTGTCACTTAATAATCTTGGTTTGCTGTCAAACAAAATAGAGCTACTGGCCAGCTGTTTGTTATGGTGTGTATTTTTTCATTTACCTAAAATCTGGCTGTGCATCAGCTAGCTAGGTTGTTGCTACATAAATACATAGGACAATGTGTAGTTCATGCCCAACTCAATAAAATAACCTGAGTAGAGCTTACTATAGTTCACTTATCGAGTGCATCCTTGTGAACTTATTTTTCATATATAGAGTGATTGAAATAGAACACACATGTATGATGCTGACAGTTTCAAATGGTCTCAAGTATGTCATCTTTGTTGCTGCCATGGCTGAGAGAGGGAGCATGCCTATTATTGTACTGCTTAATTTTTGTTGACTTTGGTAATCTGTTTCACATTGTGTAAATGCTGAATTAGATATAATTGCCAGTATAATAGGTAATGAAAAGGCAGATGAGCTAGCCCGCAAAGGACATGATCACATAAAATTTATAAACGTGTTTTTCACAAAAATGTGGCTTCAGCTATGGCGAAGCGATATGTACTCGATGAACAGTGTACAAGATGGTCTTCAACTTCAGGCAATTGTAAGTTTTTGTTCAACATCAACACAGAACTCCGATCAAGGCTACCATAATGTCTACCACGGCATCTGGAGACCCTGTTTCACCTGCTTAGACTGAATGTTGCATACATGAGCAGTCTTCTTTTTTGCAATGGCCAGAGCACAAATCCTTATTGTGACAACTGTCGCACCGTGCAATCTCTAGAGCACATCTTCCTTGAGTGCCCAGCTTATATAGCTGATATAAAATGAACATGGAAAAGCTCGACCAAGGCCCCTTGACATTGACATGAATATTGGGTTCCTGGCCTTGCCCATCAAAACAGCACAAACCCCTGGACTTATTGCTTTAATGTATTGAAGTTTGCTGTCTAAACTAAAGACTCACGCACATCGTCTCATCAAGACTTTCTTTTGCCTTTGCCATCTACCATCATCACCTCGAACACTTACTCTACTGCTAATAACATGACACGAGCTGCATTTCTTTTTTCAATTTTCTTCTGCTTACCCTTTTCTAGGGCCTTACTTCTCCTTCGACCCATTCGCTGCAGCGCAGCATTAGGCAAAAATATGCTTGCTGAACACTCTCATTTTTAATAAAGAGCTTTCTCTCTCTTTCTCTCTAAGTAGTAAAGGGGCAACAGATTGGCCACTCAGGCTGACAAGAAAGAATGTAATTATTTGATTTAACTCGAAATAAGTTGTCTTATCAGCAATATAAATTATTATTTGCTTTCAAATAAATATTCCGCTTGAAAACATCTCATGAGTATGTGTCTTCATGAGGTGACCACTATACGTACATATTGATTTTATGCCAGTCATAATGAATTGTACCCACTTGCTGCTTAACCTTCAATTCCTTGCTGCGTCAAGTTAAGCACTTATGCACAACTTTTTTTACACATGGTAAGAACTTTATTCATGACTGAGCACATCATTTAAGGTTTTATTTTGTTTAGAAAGCTTACAAGCAGCAAGTATTCAATTTCTAAGAGGCACGTTTAATGCCGCACTTGGTCTTTGGTGGTTTTATATATGCAAAAAAAGAAAGGGCATTTCATGCATCCAAGTGCTTTAAGCACACTCTTAAAATTGGCAGAGTGAAAAAAAAACATGAACAAGCAAATGCAAGCATATTGTCACGAGCCTCTAGAAGTGGACTTGAAGGTTTAATAACCCGTAGAGCAGCTGGCTCTCGGAAGACGCGACCGTCGGGGCTGGCTCGAGCAGAGAAGGGGGCGCGCGGTCTTCTTTCTTCTCTTGGGCTCGACCCACTCTTGCCCTCGACCCACTACCTACAGGTGGCAATATCCCCCCTTCCGAACAAAAGCATCGCCTCGATGCTAAAAAAAATAGGCGTAGAAGACAATGACGAAGAAGGCAGGCAAAGCGAAAGTACACAAAAAAAAAGTAGCCGTCACGCCGGCACAGTCAATGAACGAAGAAGCAGCTCCCAAGATAAATGAAAAGTTGAAACAAGAAGGGAATGAGAGAACAAAAAAACGAAAACAAAAAGTTACGGACGCGCAATGTACGGCTTTC
The DNA here is from genome assembly GCF_013339745.2 of Dermacentor silvarum. Classification (NCBI taxonomy): domain Eukaryota; kingdom Metazoa; phylum Arthropoda; class Arachnida; order Ixodida; family Ixodidae; genus Dermacentor; species Dermacentor silvarum. Next base: position 17,934,379 of record NC_051162.1, read on the forward strand.
ATACGCACAACATGAACTATGTCTGAGCTCGGTTGTCTTTGTGTCCTACTCCGTGTCTGCGATGATGTGTCCGGAACAACTTCGTAGTTTACGTCACTGACGCGGCGGAGCACTTTATACGGACCGAAATACCGGCTTAGCAGTTTTTCACAGAGACCACGACGGCGAACGGGGGTCCACACCCAAACTTGGTCCCCGGGGTTGTAGGACACGTCCCTGGGGCGGATGTTGTAGCGTCGTGCGTCTGGCTGCTGCTGCTGGCCGATATGCAGCCGCGCGAGCTGCCGGGCTTCCTCAGCACGCTCTGCAAATTCCTCGGCGTCAGTTGTCAATAAGTCAGCGTCTTGACACGGCAGCATAGCGTCCAGCATCGTCTGGACTTCGCGACCGTAGAGAAGGCGAAAGGGCGTGAAGCGCGTCGTCTCTTGCACGGCGGTGTTATACGCGAAGGTCACGTAAGGCAAGATCCGATCCCATGTTTTGTGTTGAACGTCTATGTACATTGCGAGCATATCTGTGACCGTCTTATTCAGTCGCTCGGTAAGTCCGTTGGTCTGCGGATGGTACGCGGTCGTCTTGCGATGCCTGGTGTTGCTCAATTCAAAAACCTCGTCCATAAGCTGCGCTGTGAATGCTGTACCTCTGTCAGTTATTACAGTGGAGGGAGCACCGTGACGCAAGACGATGTGGCGCATGAAGAAGTGCGCTACCTCTGAGGCCGTGGCTCGTGAGATCGCCTGCGTCTCAGCATAGCGTGTTAATAATCAGTCGCGACGATCACCCATTTGTTGCCGGTCGGCAGAAAGGGAAACGGTCCGAGAATGTCCATGCCGACTTGGTCGAAAGGCGTGTGAGGTGCTTCAATTGGCTGAAGTAAGCCAGCCGGTTTAACGGATGGTGTCTTGCGGCGCTGGCATTCACGACAGCCTTTAACGTACTGGTTGACGCTTGCCGAAAGCCTGGGCCAATAGTACATTTCGCTTACTCTAGCGAGTGTTCGTGAAAAGCCTAAATGACCAGATGTCGGTTCGTCATGGCAAGCGAAGAGGACGTCGTCGCGCATGTCCCTTGGAACCACCAGGAGGTAAGCACGGCTGGTCGAACGAGCATTCTTCTTATACAGCACGTTATCTCGCAGACAGAAGGACGTCAGCGAGCGGGACAGATGGCGTGGTATGGTTGTGTCGCGACCCTCTAAATGATCGATGATCGGTCGAATCTCACCGTCGTCACGCTGCCGTCTGCTCAAGTCCGACGAACTAATGGCGCCCAGGAAGCCGTCATCATCCTCTGTTTCCTGACTGGCAGGATCAATGGGTGCGCGGGACAGCGTGTCAGCGTCTTCATGCTTACGGCCAGACTTATAAACGATGGTGATGTCAAATTCCTGTAGCCGCAAGCTCCACCGTGCCAGTCGTCCTGAAGGGTCGCGCATGCTTGCCAATCAACAGAGGGCATGGTGGTCCGTCACTACTTTGAAGGGACGACCATAGAGATAGGGGCGAAACTTGATGATCGCCCACACGACCGCGAGCACTCCTTCTCCGTAGTCGAATAATTCGCCTCGGCACGGGACAGGGAGCGGCTGGCATACGCTATAACTCTTTCCACTCCATCTTGAAGCTGGACGAGCACTGCGCCAAGGCCAATGCTACTGGCGTCGGTATGCACCTCAGTATCAGCATCATCGTCAAAATGTGCAAGAACGGGTGCTGACTGAAGGCGCTGTCGTAATTCAGCAAAAGCCGCCTGTTGCTCATTATGCCACACAAATGGCATATCGTCTCTTGTAAGGCGTGTCAGGGGTCCGCTATCTTCGAAAAGCCTTTAATAAACCGGCGATAGTAGGCGCACAAACCCAGGAAGCGCCGGATGGCCTTCTTATCGGCAGGAGCTGGAAACGCGGCCAAGCGGCAAGCTTGTCTGGATCGGGTCGGACCCCTTTGGCGCTTACTACATGACGAGGAACTTGAGCTCTTCGTAACCAAAGTGGCACTTTTCGGGCTTAAGTGTGAGGTCTGCCGATCGGATGGCTTCTAGCACACTCCGTAGGCGGTGAAGATGCTGCTCGAGACGTTTCAGAGAAGATGACCACATCATCCAGGTACACAAGACAGGCCTGCCACTTCAGTCCAGTAAGGACAGTGTCCATCATTCGCTGGAAAGTAGCCGGGGCTGAACACAAGCCAAAAGGAAGCACTCGAAATTCATAGAGCCCATCTGGAGTCACAAAGGCTGTTTTCCTCGCGGTCGCGTTCGTCTACCCTCGATTTGCCAGTACCCCGCTTTTAAATCGAGAGAAGAAAAGTACTGGGCGCGCCGTAGTCGATCTAACGAGTCGTCGATACGCGGCAGCGGGTACACGTCCTTTTTAGTCACGTTGTTGAGCTTGCGGTAGTCGACACAGAAGCGTAGCGTTCCGTCTTTCTTTTTGACAAGAACGACCGGAGATGACCACGGGCTGTTGGAAGGTTCGATGACGCCATCGTCAAGCATCTCTTGGACTTGCGTACGTATGGCTTGGCGTTCTCTTGCCGACACGCGGTAAGGCTGCTGGTGTATCGGGCGTGCGTCGTCGTACGTGATGATCCTGTGTTTAGTGATGGAAGTCTGGCGTACCTTGGAAGAATGTGCGAAGCAGGTCCTGAATTCAAGCAAGAGCTTGCGCAGTGCTGTCTGGCTATCGGTGGACAGTTCAGAATTGATGTCCAAGATGGCCCAGAGACGTGTCTGCTGTCTCCATTACTTCTGACGTGAACAGTTGTTAACGTCTGCTATTGCGTCTGCAAACGCTAACGAAGTGCCCGCGCAACAGGTGTCGGTGCTCGTAGCTAAAGTTGGTAACAGCATTGCGAATGACCAGCACGAATCTGTATAACACTGCGAGCCCACAAACACCTTGTTTCAGTAGGTGTTCCAAGTTACTTTCGGCCACCGCTTCGCAATCGCGTAAGCACAGCATGTGATGTCGACGAGGACACTGGCCGTGGAGGAAGCGTTACACTGTCAGCAGACACACGAAGTACGTCGTCGCGCCGTCGGCCGTCTTGCACGTCGATTGCTCGTTCGGCAGAGAAAGTGATACGACGCTCTTGCAGATTGATAATCGCGCCGTACTCCTGCAGGAAGTCAACCCCAAGGATACCGTCGCGGGAGCATTCGCGTAAGACAGGCAGCTCGCTACGAATGTAGATCCTTGAATCTCAACTCTAGTCGTGCAGAGGCGCCCAGCGGAGTAAAGATGTGGCACGCCAGCCGTCCGAATCTGCGAGTTATGCCAGGGCGTGATCACTTTCTTCAGCTGCGTTGCTATTTGCCGCTTAGGTATCGTGTAGTCTGCGCCGGTTCCACTAAAGCACTAACGCATAAAACCGTCAAACAGGTAACTGGTATATCGAGCGAAAGCCGTCGTCTCGTTCAGTTTGCAGGTGGTGTCGGGTCGGTATCTTTCCGTAACTGCGTCCGTCGGAGGCTTCAGCGCTTCGACCGTCAGCGACCCTCGCCCCCAAAGATCGCTTCAGTTAGTTTCTCCCCCCGGCGGGGACTAGTCGACCAGGCTCGGGAGAATACCGCTGGGGCGGAGGTTGAAAATCGTCTCGGAGACGCGAACGCGACTGCTGCCGGGCAGGCGGTGCACTCCTGCTTGGACAGGGTATTCCTGATGTCCCGGGGTCGTTGGCCGTATCGGGCGGCGGCGAGTATGCGGAAAAGCCGACGAATCCCAAGGCGCCGGTATGGGCACTGGCGGTACAAGTGGTCAGCTTCACCGCAGTGGAGAAGCACAGAGGCCGCGAATCGGGTGTGCGCCAAACATCCGAATTCCGAGGGGGCGGGCGTCTATCGTCGACGTAGTGAACCGCTTTGCTCCGTACATGGGCAATGGAGCGGCATGAACAAACCGGTCGGCGGCGTTACCCAGCGTCGTAGTACGGTATCGGCTGCACCGACTGAACTGACACCGTAGGAGGAGCACGAACGAATAGCGGCGGAGAGGCAGCATGGGCGCTTCAGGGCTTCCGCGTAGGTCGCACGAGGGTATTCAGGAGGTACTGCCGCAGCGTTAGCAGGAGGCCAGGTATCACGGAAGCGCCTGGTGCAGTTCGTCCTTGATAATGCTCGCTATGGAGCTTACCGTAGGTTGCGGTTGTTACAGCGGCCTTTGCAACTCTTCACGCACTACAGAGCGGATGAGTTTCCTCGCAGTGAGTCCGCCGTTGCTTCCTATGGCCGTGAAAACGTCAGCAGCAGACATGCTGTTCGACTTGCCGCTCATACAAGTTCGAGCGATGCGAAGCATCTTTTCCATGGTTACGGCCTCGGACAAGAACTCCGCGACCGTCTTCGGAGGGCTCCGTATGAGGCCAGCGAAGAGTTGCTCCTTGAACCCCGGCGCATCAGATGACGTAACTTCTTCTCCTACGTCATTCTTGGATCCGCTCGTCGGAAGAGGCGCGTCATGTCTTCGACGTACGTGGTCACAGTTTCGTTTGGCAACTGGACACGGGCCTGAATCGCTCGTTCCGCCTCGTTCGTGGCGATCAGAACTGGTGTAGGTCTCCAGGAGCTGACGACAAAACTCGCGCCACGACGGCAGTTGCCCGTCGCGGTTCTGAAACCACGTACGCGCGCCATCCTCCAGGTAGAAGTAGACGTGTCTGAGTTTTTCCGTGTCGTTCCATTCGTTCACGGAGGCCACGCGCTCGGTATTCGACCATCCAGTCTTCGACGGTCTTCGAACACTGTGCCATAAAACGTCTTTGGGATCCGTGGGCTCTCAAGTGTGTAACGGTTCGACATCGTGCTTCCCGTACCGGTTGGGGCGGTTTGAAGGGTGGCGCTGGTCATACCGGTCGATGTGGTGGGAACCGTAGCGTCGACGACTTCTGGGGACAGTCCCCTGATCCTGTGGGCCCGATGCACGGGAGTGTCGACAGGCACTGGATTCGTAGCGCGGATCCTTGGAGGGGTCTGCAACATCCGTGAGGACGCTTACCCCAGCACCTCCAACCAGTTTGTCACGAGCCTCTAGAAGTGGACTGAAGGTTTAATAACCCGTAGAGCAGCTGGCTCTCGGAAGACGCGACCGTCGGGGCTGGCTCGAGCAGAGAAGGAGGCGCGCGGTCTTCTTTCTTCTCTTGGGCTCGACCCACTCTTGCCCTCGACCCACTACCTACAGGTGGCAATATCAGCAAGGTGTACTCAGAGCCTCACACGCGTGCTGAATATTAAGGAGGGCTGTCTTGACGAGCTACGCAGCTGTATTCCGCGACAGTTGTGCGTGTGTTCCGTGTTCTTGCAAACTGTCACTAGCACTACTGAAACGGCGCCATCGCACCGAACACGGGGATTTTGGTCGAATCGCTCGGCGATATTATGGCTTTCGCGTAATGTACGCAGAATGCGGTACGTTGAATGATTCGAGAGATTTTGCTCAACCAGCCAAGGCAGCGCGCACTGACAGTGATAGTCTTAGAATACGTCCCATGTTGCGACATGAGGCGATTGCAATACATTTTTTAAAGGTGGCGCACATGGGATGATTGTGCGGTGTTTCGAACAAGGATGACGGCGCCAATGCAACACATGCGGCTGCAGAACAGAATGTGACAGCCTAGAGTCGCATTTTCACTGTGACGCGGAAACTTGAAGTCGCATCTGCAAAAATATGCCAGTGTCGTCTGCTGTCAAAGGTAGTTGCCAACCTTGAACACTTTGCTCCGCCGAATGGTTGCCAGCTGTCAATAGAGCGCGTCGTCCAATCGGAGTGCGCGTACAATCCGCTCGTGTGGATGCAGCGAACGACGACTTTTTCGACACGATCCGCCTTTTGGCCTTCCGCCCCGGTCCGCAAGATGGTGGAGGCGTGCGGAGCGGAGGGGCGGATTGAGCGCGCATGGGCCCTTAGGGTCAGGAAATGATCAGCACAAAGTACACGCTACCCGCACGGGCAAGGGCACCGTGCGCGAGCTCAAGTCCTAATCATAAAGTTATCGGCGGGCGAGAGGAAAGCATGTCCGTACCCTGCGCTGGTCCCGGAGATAACACCCGTGTCACACGGGCACCCACAAACTGCTTTAGGATAAGGGAGCACGAAACTTCCTAAGGGAGTTCGACCTCAAGGAAGTTGTGGCCGTGCCACACGGCCAATAACAAGTTTTCATAAGAAGCCGCCAGAGGCGCTATCAGCGGCGTTCGATGTTTGTAGAATTACAAAAATGTAACTTCTAATTACGCTCGGAGCTATTATAATTAACGCTCCTTCCATAAAAAACACTATTTATTATATTTGGTGCGAAAACATACACCTCGCTAAAAAAAAAGTGCACTTGCTAAACATAGCAGTGCTGACAGCGACGCTAGCCACCTGTGCTTCTCTGTGTTCCTTTGCGGCGAGGCGAGTATGCTGATTTGCACTTGAACGTTTATTTATTTCAACAGAACTGTTTTGAAAAACACTCGACATTATGTTTAATGCAAACCATAATTAAATTCTCAGCTTTACAACAACAAGCCTGGGCACGAGAGTACTCCCTTCAGCCGCTGAGGGAGATCGCCGATCTCCCTTGACCAAAAGCTCCGTTAAACTCCCTTAGTGGAAGGGCGACCGTGTGACATCGCATGCATCTCCCTCAACATAAAGACGACGGAGTTGAAAGGAGTTTGCGGATGCCCGTCTGACAGGGGTATAAGAAAGCCACGCTCAGCAACTCGCAGCCGAACGCGGCCGCGTAGTGACGTCAGCGCCCCGCCCCCCACCGCAAACCACTGCGAGTGGAGCGCCACCGCCTAAAGCGGTTGGGAGAGGACGGGGATAGGCGGGGGACAGCTGACAGATGAAGCCTGCGCAATGGCGCCGGCGCATTCCTCAAACCCTACAACTTTCTGATTGCACACGTAACAAGCGGGCAGCGCCGATACTGAGTGCTGTCAACACGCGTTCCTCCACTGCGGCTGAAGGCGGCTGGCAACAGCGACCCTCATGTCAGTGTTATTGACGTATAGGAAAGATGTATTAGAGCGAACTGTTAGAAAAGCCCCTTGTTTATTATCAGTGTGACACTGATTGCGTTTTTTAGGACGAAATATAATTATGCTGACTGTCGATTCAAGCAGGTAAATAAAATCCGCAAGAAACTAGGAGAACACAAGAAAACATGTTCGAATAGTTCTGCGATCGACGCATTCTTGAGAAAGCGCACGCTCAGTCACTCACAATAATAATGTTTCAGCTCACTCTAGTGTGGCGGCGTGGAGCAGAGGTTGAACACCCGGCGTCTACTCTGAAAGTCGTAAGTTCCAATCCTCCTACATTTCAGGCATGGGGCGACGCCTGACACCGGCAAAAAAGTACATCCGAGAGCTAGTGAGGCTAGTCCAGGTGCAATCAAATTAGGAAGGCCCACTAAGCTTCAACAAAGTCACTCCCTCACCAGAACAGGAATTGGCCTCCCTGGTGCAGCATTCGGCCACTACCTCCCTCATGACTCCTACAATTACCCATGGCCCTCAGTACCCAGCGGCTGCGGAGGACCTGACCAAGGCGGCGGTCAGGCTTGCGATGCGGCAGAGGGTGCTAACAATCTCTGGGTCCACTGGAAACTGAACCTGGCAACGTTCAACACGCGCACCCAATCGAGTGAGGTTAGTTAGCAGAGCTATTTGAGGAATTATCAGGCATTGCCTGGGATATTTTGGCCTTAGTGAGTTTAGAAGAAGTGGTGAGACTTATACAGTGCTGACTAACGGCCACGTCCTCTGCTACAGAGATCTTCCAGATAAGAGAGAAATCGGGGTAGGGTTTCTAGCCCATAAGGACATAGCGGAAAACATTGATGAATTCTACAGCATTAATGAGAGGGTAGCAGTTGAGCTGAATAGAAGGTATAGAATGAAGGTAGTACAAGCCTACGCGCCAACCTCCAGTCACGATGATGAAGAAATAGAACAGTTTTATGAAGATGTTGAATTAGTAATCAGAAAGGGGTGCAAACTAAGTATACTGTAGTCATTGGGCACGGCGGCACTTCAGGCATGCGGACGTCTAACAATCCGTTTGTCTTGCTTGTGCAGTTTTTCCTCGTACTGCTTCCCGCCATCGCTGGAAGCACCTTGCGGTTCGGGGAGAGCACCACTGCGCAGGTTGCCAGCGTGACGTACTACCATGTGCCAGTGATTCCGTCCTACACGTTATCGGAGCTGTCGCCTCATCATTTGCCGTTATCCCGCCTGGTTCCGTCGGCGCATGATCAGCACCCAGCACCAGCCCATGGCTCGCCTACAAAAGGACGATCAGTGCACTCGACGCTTCTTGGGCACGGCGGCACTTCAGGCATGCGGACGTCTAACAATGCGTTCGTCTTTCTTGTGCAGTTTTTCCTCGGACTGCTTCCCGCCATCGCTGGAAGCACCTTGCGGTTCGGGGAGAGCACCACTGCGCAGGTTGCCAGCGTGACGTACTACCATGTGCCAGTGATTCCGTCCTACACGTTATCGGAGCTGTCGCCTCATCATTTGCCGTTATTCCGCCTGGCTCCGTCGGCGCATGATCAGCACCCAGCACCAGCCCACGGCTCGCCTACAACAGGACGATCAGTGCACTCGACGCTTCTTGGGCACGGCGGCACTTCAGGCATGCGGACGTCTAACAATGCGTTCGTCTTTCTTGTGCAGTTTTTCCTCGTACTGCTTCCCGCCATCGCTGGAAGCACCTTGCGGTTCGGGGAGAGCACCACTGCGCAGGTTGCCAGCGTGACGTACTACCATGTGCCAGTGATTCCGTCCTACATGTTATCGGATCTGTCGCCTATCATTTGCCGTTATCCCGCCTGGTTCTGTCGGCGCAGATCGCACCCAGCACACCCCATGCTCGCCTACAAAGGACGATCGTGCACTCGACGCTTCTTGGGCACGGCGGCACTTCAGGCTGAGGACGTCTAACAATGCGTTCGTATTTCTTGTGCAGTTTTTTCCTCGGACTGCTTCGCGCCATCGCTGGAAGCACCTTGCGGTTCGGGGAGAGCACCACTGCGCAGGTTGCCAGCGTGACGTACTACATGTGCCAGTGATTCCGTCCTACACGTTATCGGAGCTGTCCTCATCATTTGCCGTTATCCCGCCTGTTCCGTCGGCGCATGATCAGCACCCAGCACCAGCCCATGGCTCGCCTACAAAAGGACATCAGTGCACTCGACGCTTCTTGGGCACGGCGGCACTTCAGGCATGGCGTCTAACAATGCGTTCGTCTTTCTTGTGCAGTTTTTCCTCGTACTGCTTCCCGCCATCGCTGGAAGCACCTTGCGGTTCGGGGAGAGCACCACTGCGCAGGTTGCCAGCGTGACGTACTACCATGTGCCATGATTCCGTCCTACATGTTATCGATCTGTCGCCTCATCATTTGCCGTTATCCCGCCTGGTTCTGTCGGCGCATGATCAGCACCCAGCACCACCCATGGCTCGCCTACAAAAGGACGATCAGTGCACTCGACGCTTCTTGGGCACGGCGGCACTTCAGGCATGAGGACGTCTAACAATGCGTTCGTCTTTCTTGTGCAGTTTTTCCTCGTACTGCTTCGCCATCGCTGGAAGCACCTTGCGGTTCGGGGAAGCACCACTGCGCAGGTTGCCAGCGTGACGTACTACCATGTGCCAGTGATTCCGTCCTACATGTTATCGGATCTGTCGCCTCATCATTTGCCGTTATCCCGCCTGGTTCTGTCGGCACATGATCAGCACCCAGCACCACCCCATGGCTCGCCTACAAAGGACGATCAGTGCACTCGACGCTTCTTGGGCACGGCGGCACTTCAGGCATGCGGACTTAACAATGCGTTCGTATTTCTTGTGCAGTTTTTCCTCGTACTGCTTCCCGCCATCGCTGGAAGCACCTTGCGGTTCGGGGAGAGCACCACTGCGCAGGTTGCCAGCGTGACGTACTACCATGTGCCAGTGATTCCGTCCTACATGTTATCGGATCTGTCGCCTCATCATTTGCCGTTATCCCGCCTGGTTCTGTCGGCGCATGATCAGCACCCAGCACCACCCCATGGCTCGCCTACAAAAGGACGATCAGTGCACTCGACGCTTCTTGGGCACGGCGGCACTTCAGGCATGAGGACGTCTAACAATGCGTTCGTCTTTCTTGTGCAGTTTTTCCTCGGACTGCTTCGCGCCATCGCTGGAAGCACCTTGCGGTTCGGGGAGAGCACCACTGCGCAGGTTGCCAGCGTGACGTACTACTATGTGCCAGTGATTCCGTCCTACATGTTATCGGATCTGTCGCCTCATCATTTGCCGTTATCCCGCCTGGTTCTGTCGGCGCATGATCAGCACCCAGCACCAGCCCACGGCTCGCCTACAACAGGACGATCAGTGCACTCGACGCTTCTTGGGCACGGCGGCACTTCAGGCATGCGGACGTCTAACAATCCGTTCGTCTTCCTTGTGCAGGTGAGGAATAAGGATTATAAACAGGGATACTAACCCTTTAAAACTAACCCGCCGAGGATGACGAGGCCGCCTTTGACGAAGATAGGTCCTCCTATCGAAACGTTGGCCAGCCTTTCTGAGGCACCTTATCCCTGTTTATAATCCTTATTCCTCGTGTGCTACTCCATTAGTCAGCCATCCTTTTTGATTGTGCAGGTGAGGAAACAATACGGGAGATGTATGCGCTCGAACAACCTTTTCTTGCTTGTCCTGCTGTGCCCACGGTGCTTAGGTGTACTATGTAGCTTCAAACTGCTCTTGCGGAAATTACTGCTCCTGGGTGGCGACATCGAAACAAAATAAAAAAATTTAATTATGGGGTTTTACGTGCCAAAACCACGATTTGATTATGAGGCACGCCGTAGTGGGGGACTCCGGAAATTTGGACCACCTGGGGTTCTTTAACGTGCACCTAAATCTAAGTACACGGGTGTTTTCGCATTTCGCCCCCATCGAAATGCGGCCGCCGTGGCCGGGATTCGATCCCGCGACCTCGTGCTCAGCAGCCCAACACCATAGCCACTGAGCAACCACGGCGGGTATCGAAACGAATCCCAGACTTACCCTAGACCAAATCGCAAGCTCGTTAAAGGAAATCGCTGCGGATATTAAACTCACCAAGGAAAAGCGACTTGCTGATATCGATAAAGAACTAGATGCCTTAACAAGACTCGAAGAGAAGGTTGGCTTGTGTCAAGAGGAATTTGTCAACATGAAGCGCGCATATGAACCTTAGAAAGGAAAGTCGACGACCTAGAAAATCGGAGTAGGCGATCGAATTTAATTCTTTACGGCCTGTCAGAAATTGACGGAGAGACGAGTGAAATTCTTGAACAGACATTGAACAAAACTGTTGTTCAGGACACACTCGGCTTAAATCCGGTTGCTATCGAACGCGTACATCGTTTAGGAAGAGCAGAACGGAACAAGAATAGGCCAGTAATTTTCAAGCTGCTAGATTTCAGGCAGAAATCAGCCATACTTAAAAATGGTTACAAGCTGAAAAGTACCAATTTCTCAATCGGAGAAGATTTTTCACCCAGAATCAGAGACATTAGGAGGAAGCTGTGGAATAGCGCCAAGGAAAACCGCGAGAGGAATGGTAAAGTATCGCTAGCATTTGATGAACTGTTCATTAATAATCGAGCCTTCTTTTGGGAGGAAGAAAAGAATGACAAAGTTCCTCTCCAAAAAAAGTACGCGGCACCACTAAGGCCGGAAACCCGCCACACTCGTCAACACGTAAAATCAAAGCCCTAACCATTTTAAATGTTAACGCGAGAAGCGTTCTCAACAAAATAGAAGCTCTGGAATGTCTTCTACTGGAACATGATCCTGATATAGTAGGGGCTACGGAAACATGGCTTTCTCCCGAAATATTTGGTGATGAGCTTGTTCCTCCCAATTATGTCATTATTCGCAAAGACCGACCTTCCCGTGCTGGTGGCGTCGCTTTACTTATCAAAAAATGCCTTTCATATGTATGCCTTCCCGTTGTGACAAACCCGAGGCCGTTTTCCCTTCTTTGTGATGGCACCCCCATATTTATTGGTTGCATTTATCGAAGCCCATCTTCAGGTTACGAGTGCATCACCACCAATTCAAGACTTCATGCAGCATCTCGTACGCAGCTCTCGTGTCCTGCTAATGGGAGACTTTAACATTCCGGACATTGATTGGACTACACTTAACCACACATCGGCTGCCGCAGACGCACTGATAGACCTAATGTTGAACTTTAACCTTCATCAAATCGTATCTGCAACGCGCAAACAAAACATAACTAAAAATATACTTGACTTGATACTTATTAGTCAGCACTTTCCAATAGACCAGTGAGTCGATGGACACTCCTAAATGATGTAGTTGAGGGCATATCTGACCATAGCATACCTATCTGCTTGCTGCCGCTCGGGTTTAGCTTTGCAGATCAACAGAGTAGATAAACTGTAACCGATTTTAAAAGGGCAGACGATAACAGTGTGCGAACCCATCTCGCACATCAGTTTTAATTTTTTTAACAGCTAGCTTCCGACGCAGCCACTGATACTAATCTACTTTGGCTCAGGTTCAAATCTACTGTTATCCACTGTATTACTAACTTCATACCAACGAAACTAAGGAAACCAACAGTGAACAATCCTTGAATAACACGTAAGTAATTCAGGCTAAGCGAAGAATAAAAATACTGCGCAGGGTGGTGAAAAACACAAACTGCGAGCCGTCCATTCGGCACAAACTACACTGCGCGAAAGCAGAGTTCAGACAGAAAGCAAAAAATGGCAAACAATACTACTTCAGCGTCACCCTTCCTAGTTTTATTAAAAGCAATCCTAACAGGTTTTGGAGACACCTACGCACTCATAATTCCCCGGCGTCGCACACGGGTCCCGAGGAAAGAGAGGAAAAATCTAATGCATACAACCATCTTTCGCTCAGTATTCACCACAGATAACGGTATCATTCCTCCCATTTCATCCCTTGGTCCATCAACCATTGATTGTCTTGAAGTCACAGATGCAGCAATACTGAACCTACTGCTTAACTTCGATCCTAAAAAATCCAGTGGCCCAGACGATATTCCAAATGTGTTCCTTAGAAAATATGCGGAATGGTGCAGCAAGTATCTTGGGCTAATTTTCCGCAAATCACTTACTTTTTCTCAGCTACCAGACGACTGGAACATTGCAAAAATATTACATATTCACAAATCTGGAGGTAAGTCTTCAGTAGCAAATTACCGTCCGATATCTCTTACTAGCACTTCGTGTAAGTTGTTCGAACACACTATCCTAAAACACATAACCGTTTTTTCTTGAGAAACTAAACTTCTTGTCCCCTAATCAGCACGGATTTTGTAGCGGTTTGTCTACTATCACCCACCTAACCGAGGTAGTTCATGACCTCGCACTTAGCATCAATAACCACGGCCAAATGGACATGATTTTACTTGATTTATCAAAGGCCTTTGCGTATGTCATAGTAAATTAATCGCCAAACTAAAAAGTGTAATCGGAGAGGGATAAATTTTTTCATGAATAAAAGATTTTTTAACAAACCGCTCACAGTTCGTGCTTTTCGAAGGTATTAAATCGGAAACAGTCCCTGTAACTTCTGGAGTTCCTCAAGGTTCCGTCCTGGGACCACTATTATTTTTAATTTTTATAAATGATATTACAGAAAACATTCACTGTAGTATCAGCTCTTCGCAGATGACTGCATTATTTAAGTAAATTCACAGCATCACAGACCACCTTAAACTCAACGCGTCCCTTCATAAGTTAGTAGACTGGTGCGCTAAATGGCAAATGTCCATTAATGTAAAAAAATCCGTACCCATTGCAGTAACATGTAAACAGAAATTCACTTACACTATTAATGGTAAACCACTATCGAATGTTAAACAACACAAGTATTTAGGCGTTACGTTGACGTCAGACCTCAGATGGGACACACACGCTGCCAACATCACGGCAGCCGCACTACGCAAGCTATTCGATGTAAAAAGATGTTTAAGAATGGCACCCGCGTCCCCAAAGCTTCTAGCATACACTACATTCGTAAGACCGGTGTTAAAATATGCTAACCCGGTTTGGTTCAATATTATTTCATGATGTTTGCACATTGCGCATGATCGACAAGGCGTTGATTCTCTTTGCTTGGCAACTGGTTGTAATCCTTCCTCGCGGTTGTACTTCATTCATGTGCGAAGCATGCATGTTTTTGAAATGTTAATTTGAATTTGTGCGTGATCTTTGCCTTAAATTGCACTTTAATGCATAAGAGCGCATGTCTGCAAATGTCGATTCCTTTTTTCGGTTTTTTTACACATGATTGTCTCTTTGTAATGCCCACCTGCTATGCTCTCAACTGAGAGTGGCAGTATTGAAAATAAAATAAATAAAATAGGCTCGGGAATATGCAGGAATAGGCTCCGATAATGAATACCTTCTTCAGGAAAGCGCAGCAACAGGAAGTGGACCTGGAAAAGACCTAATGGAGAAACAAGGATGAAATTCACTTCATACTTTCTGCCGATCCCAGGGTATTGCAGGATGTAGAAGTGTTAGGTAGGTAAAGTGCAGTGACCATAGGTTAGTGAGGTCTAGGAGTTTCTGTCAGTTTGAAGTGAGAAAGCAAAATATTTGTCAAGAAGATACAGGCCACCTAGACACAGCAGACCAATTTAGGCTGGTGCTCGCAAACAATATGCAGCTTTAGAACAGGAAGATGAAGACAACATAGAGGTAATGAATGAAAGCGTAACTAGGCTGATCTCGGAAGCAGAAATTGAAGTGGGAGGTAAGGCACCAACATGAGGCAGAACATGAGCATGTCAAACCCGAGAGATCAGATAGAATTCGCTGAACTATTGAAACAAATCAAGAAGAAAGTAAGTGATATCCGAAATTTTAACGCTGAAAAATTTGAGAAAGCATTAGAATATGGGCGCAGCATGTAATCAGTATAAGACAAGGTGAGATGTATGGCATAGGACAAGGCAAGATGTATGCGCTGAAAGATAGGCAGTATAATATCACCAGCAATTTCGATGACACAGTATATGAGACAGAATATGACATTGTCATATTCAGCAACAATGGGGACGAATTACAACAAATGCTGATGAAATTAACCGAGAAAGTGGAAGAGTGTGTTAAATATTAATATGTAGAAGACAAAGACAATGTTCAATATCCTGGAAAGGGAAAAACATGTAGGATCGCCAGTCAGCTTCTAGAGTCTGTAAGGAAGTACGGTTATCTAGGTCAATTATTCACAGCGGACCCTTGATCAGAAAGAAAGAAATTTACAGGAGAAAAAAATTGGGTTGGAGTGCATACGGTAGGAATTGTGAAATCCTGACCGGGAACTTACCACTGTCGTTGAAAAGAAAAGTGTACAATCATTGCATTGTACCGGCGCTAACATATGGGGCAGAACGTGGAGGTTAACAAAGAAGCTCGAGAAGAAGTTAAGGACCGCACAAAGAGCGATGGACCGAAAAATGTTTGGCCTAACGTTAAGTGACAGGAAGAGAGCAGTGGGGATCAGAGAGCAAACAGGGGTAGCCGATATTCCAGTTGACATTAAGAGAAAACAAATGGAGCTGGGCAGGCCATGTAATGCGTAGGATGGGTAACCGCTGGACCATTAGAGTAACTGAATAGATACCAAGAGAAGGGAAGCGTAATCGAGGACGGCAGAAAACCAGGTGGGGTGATGAAGGTATGAAATTTGCAGGCGAAAGTTGGAATCAGCTAGCGCAAGACAGGGCTAATTGGGGATCGCAAGGAGAGGCCGTCGTCCTGCAGTGGACATATAGGCTGATGATGATGATGACCAATATAGGATATGATGTTAAGATATAGGCTCACGATATTATGTACGCTTATCTCCTAATATTATTCTGTTGAACACGGTGACTACATTCGTACCAAGAAGGGCGAAGGCCGCCTGTTACATTCGATACAGCCCTTATCATCATTACGCAGATTTGCTTTGTCAAAGGGAAACATACTTTTGGAATGACACCACAATGAGGTACTTACACAATTTTTGTCTTTCCCGAGACATCGGTTGTCTTTAGTATTCAGATCACTGAGTACGTGCAACTACGCACACTTTTAAATGCGTAAGCATTCCCATGCCTACCCAACGAGGAAACCCGTCCATCGTCTGTCCGTCCGTCCGTCATGTAAGACGAGGTCGCTTTCAAGATAGGGTCCGCAGCAGCGAGCGAATTGACCTTCGTGTTGCCTGTCACTTCAACGTGAGCAAAACGGCGAGAACACAGCGCACACGAAGCTATTAGCACTCGGCGCACTCTGTCCCCATCGCAGATCGCTTTCAAGATAGGGTCCGCGCGGCTGCACCATGCGTAGCTGCCGGCGGAGTGCGGTTGTTCACGGTTGAAAATCTAGAGGAGGCAGCGTCATCGACTACTTCTACTACGAAGTATGCCAAACGTGACACTGTTTAATTACGTCACGTACTACAGCACGCATCGGCCAGTGCTCCCATTCCACGAAACAGCAGCATCATCCAAACGCACCATCATATATTACGAACACTGATACTACTCGCCTCTTCTTCGTCGCTTCATACTGGTCTCAGTTAACATTTCGGTGCTGGAACCACGCTTCTCCGTTTCACGATTCTTTCGCGCTGTTTCTCGCTATTAGAGCAAACACAGCACATACAACGATGAAACAGCAGGTGATTCGTAGATGATTACGGATAATTTAGATAACTACCACAGGAGATTCTGCGTGTAATGTTCTATTGCGATAGCAAATATATGGACACTCCAAGCGGATTTCTGCCGTCCGGCATCTTTGTCGCCGTCGCCGTGAGGTTCCGTATAACGTTCAAGGTTGACAAAATCGCCGTATGCAGTATGTTCGAGTGAAAGCGCTTGAGAGAAGCGCGCCTTCACTCTACCGACTCAACTAGCGACTCAATGTCGACTCAATGTCGCACGCGAAAGGAGGAAAGCAGGTAGGCAGTGCGGAAGGGAGGGGGTGCGGCTTCTACACTGCCAGCAACTGTGTACTTCTACTTTGCGCGGCGGCGGCTGTTGCAACCCTATCTCGAAAGCGATCTGCACAGGGCGCCTACCTTTACATGCGCTGTGGCTTTCGCCGCTCAGTTTCTGCTGAAGCGTTCGACCGCACGAACCTTCGCTCGCTGCCGCGCGCTTGCTCACGCCAGCGTTTTGGCCATGGATGTCTGCGATCATCGAGTGTTATCTATTCATGTTTGCTTGTGCGCGCTGACGCCATGCGTGCTAATTCAGTTAGTACGCGACTGTGTCCAAGTTTATACAGCCGATAAAACTGATATCCTTAGTCCGTATACTTCTCTACTAATTTGCTATCGCAATTGATGCTTCCCCTTTCGGGCGATACTGCGACATTTTTTTTTCAGTCATCCATCTTTATTATGGTCAAGTAGCAATAATGTTTAAATGTTTCCCCTGGAAAACGTTTAACCCGTGAAGCTACCTTCGTCTGCTTTCAACGCACCTTCATGGCCACGTGTATTCTGTTGAAAACCCCCGAACGACCTTCAAAAAATGCCTGCTGTTACGGAAGATCCAGCTGACATTTTTACTTGTTCCCAGTGTTATCGTAGTCAGCATCTTTCCAGCGCGCACATGTTCCCCCCGTGAGCCGCCAGTGCCCCCCGTATGAACCACTGCATCGAAAGGTACTGCAATACAGCGTTATTGCTGGTAGGGCTGACTGCAGATCACCCAACACGTCCGTCTTTGCACTAGTTGTGAAATCAGTGCAAAATTCATTTCTTGCAAGACATTGGCAAACATTATGTTCAGTGGCTGTACAATACTTCCAAAACAGACCCTTTCTTATTGCCGCTAATTATTTGGCGGTCGTGAAAACCGTCCATAACATACCCCATATTTTTCCATGTGTAAATAGTGTGCCACATTTAATTATATCGGGACGCTGGAACAACATTCTAGGTAGTTCTCTTTAAATACGTTCCTAAATAGTGATATCGCATATGCAAGTAACTTTCTGTAACGTTCTTATTGCTTATTCTTATTCAGAAATACTTCACAGGCCTTCTGAGAGCCACTGAGTGAGCGGAGCGTGTGGTGCAGCCAATTACACTTGAAAAAAATTCCACTACAACACATCGGCACGGAAACAAACAATCACGCAAAAAATAGCATGACGAACTAGAAAAAAAGAAAACGCAGAACTGCTAAGCACTGGCAAAGAAAGTTTATCGCTACCGGTATTAATTACGCCTATTCAAGTACACAATTTTATTTTTATAAATTAAAGGAATTTAACCTACACGTATTCCAAATAAAGCCTTTTTCAACACAACTAAAGCTTTGATCGTACACGAACCGTAATATGCGTCTCATCGCCATGCAAAATTAATTTCTGCAACAGATTCAATTTTTCGAAAAAAAAAACGAAATATGAGATTGTGCAATAATTATAACGGGCGACAAAACAAAACAATTTCTATTATTTTCAGGGCCCCTAATAGCTTCCATGTTTTAAGCTTTTGCTGCACAGCACACACAATAAGCCCCATTTGTCGATAAATATAAAAATGCTGGCACATTATTTGTGCTAGGTTACCCGGATAATTTTGTATGCATTGCACAAAACGCCTCTCAATAGGAAAAAATAACCTAATGTTTAGGAACTATCACTGTTCTTGCATATGATACCTTTCAGCATCACCCGTAATAGACCCCCTAATCCCTCCATTTAATCTCAGTGCTTCATATAACCTTGAGATCTTATCACGCTAGCGTTTTCGGTTGGATTGAAGGCTTCTGTAACTGTTGTGGATATGTATTCTCAAACAATTTTGATTATCCCTGCGTTGTCGCAACATCTGGTGTTGCACAGTATTTTGTTCTTGGACGATAACAGTTTCTTATCTGTAATAATCACTTGATTCTCAGAATTATTTCTACATTACCCTTTTAGACAATGGTTGTGTTCTGTACAGCGAATTTAAAATTTCGTTTGATCCCACAACTACTACAGACTGATAACATCACAACTTACTCATGATTTATCGTCTGAACAACGAAACTATATATTTTCTGAATCTAAGTACTGAGGGTATCTAGTCTGTGTAGTATCTGGCTGTTGCAACATGCTTACCAATTAGACTAAACGTGGTCCTTACCGGTGTGTCTTTCTAACATAAACATAGAAACCCTGATCGTTTTGGGCCATTTGCACGTTAGTTACGTGAATAAGGTTCCTGCGTTCCCCAAGACATTTCGTCTGTTTTTTACCTCAATCTGACACTAACCATGCTGTTTGGCTGATCTGAGCTTGATAATGCATCTTGTGTTGGGAGTTATATTAACGTCGCTTAGCTAACATATTTAAGCAGTACAAAATGATGCTCTCTACTTTTACTAGATATTTTTGTCGTGCTATCAGTGTTTCTTCATTAAAGACTGACTTCAGAGGGACATGCTATGCGGCTAGTTGGCGCTTACTTACGGACATGGTGTAGCGAAGCACTATCACGCAAAAAAAACACACAGAACACGTCACAGGCGCTAGTTACACACAGAACATGTCACAGGCGCAACTAGTGCCTGTGACGTGTTCTGTGTGTTTCTTTTTTGTGGTTTTGTCCTTTCGCTACATAATGCCATTGCAAATGACTCACTCGTCGGAAGGTTAGCGCATCTTTCTTGTATTGTTTCGCACATTTTCCCAAATAATGTCTAAGCACAAGATATATCAAATTAATTCAACTTTGGATTATCGACGCCTTGTTGAACACGTCTATATCTTGTCTCTCAGTGAACAACATTCAAAGTGGGTGTCGCTACGTGTCACGCTAACGCAAATCTTGATTAATTCATCCCGCGTTATTGCGGAGAATTGAACCACTTTCCCTCCTCATAACCGCTATCACTGACCTCACATGCTTAGAAACTATCCTGGTCTCACTCCTTACTGCAGTTTAGAAATGCTGTTGGAAATATTGTGTAACTCCACTCCTCTCTGTAATAACTTCGGGCCCTTAGATAAAGACATTTATTGATAGCAAACATAGTAATCCCAGGATATCAGCCAGAAATGCAAATGCGTTACCCATTTCTAGTCGAACTAAAAGTTTGGCGTAGAACTCACCAAGACCTTTGCTGCCGCGGGCCCCACTGCATAAGGAAGCTTCGCAATCGTGTACAAACCGGCACTCTGCGAACAAAATAAGCCAATGAAACAATGTATTGGCTGCCATTATTGGAGTGGCAAAAGGATATGCGTAATTGAATTATCATTAACATGTTACGGATGGAAGAATCACACGACGGCGTTTCGACATTATATGGCGAATAAATTGCACTTGACGCAGGAGTACCAGCATATGACAGATTCCGCTAACTTGGACATGAATGAAACCATTCAAAAGGCAAACTTCCGAAGTTAATGCCTAACGAGGAGAAAGGAACGGTGAAGAAAGGCACACAGATTGTCATATCTTGTTTGTTTTGAGGCGTAGTATAAATGTATAACTTGCTGTCGCAAGTTATACATTTATACTACGCTATTTCCTGCTGTCTAACACTTTCGGCTCAACATCTTGTCAACTTGAAGAGCATATCATTTTCTGTGTGCCCGCATTGTCAGCCGTTTTGAGGCATCTCGGTTCAATCCTACTTATTTCATCATTATGCGAAGGAAAGAGCAAGAGAGCAAGAAAAAGTGAGAGAGGTCAGTTTCATTATACAAAAAGCGCATTTCCGGAGCTGTCTGAGCTGGTAGTGTATTAGGTGGTGCTTTCAGTTAGGGAAAATGACTGAATGTGATGGGTGTGCTGCAGAAGGAGCCGCCAGACCTTGGGATGAAGGTCTTCTGGTGGAGCGGTCCACGTCACCCATGAGTACGAAATTGAAGAAGTTAGAAGAAAGAGAAAGGTACAGAGGTCAACCTCTTTGTTTCCAGACGACAGACCGGTTTTCTACCCTATATTAGCTCCCAGACTACCGAGAGACACAAGAAAGGGGAAAGGCAGGGAGGTTAACCAGATGGGAAGATCCGGTATGGTACCCTACGCTGGGAAGAAAGGGGAGGGGGAGGGAAAGTGATAGGGAAAGCAGAGATAGAGAAAGAAAGGAGCACAGACACACAATCACAGTCGGTCACTGTCACCGCATGCTGTCACCGCACAACACCGAAACTCTTGCAGGCACTATAATCATCTGTTCAGGCTACAGCCCCTTGTCCAAGTCTGTTGCCCTTAAAAACTGCAACAGTGCCCTCGTCGCCCTCCGCTGCGATGTGTTGTTATGTCGGCATTCTAAAACAAGTTCCTCTGTTAGAGGTCTTTGGTCAAAGCGCGCTATCGCGCTTGCGAGCGATCGTCTCTAAACTGTAGCGAGGGCAGCCACAGAGAAGGTGTTAAAGAGTCTCCTCCCCAGACTACCTCCTCCCCAGACTACCGAGATAAACAACGTGAGTGAGCGAATCGTGTCATAAACACACCACAGTTTAAAATATCAGAAGGTTTATTGAAACGAACAGGTCAAGTTTTTTTCAGTACTACCTGCTGCATCAAAAAGGAAAATGAAGTAGGCAGTACTAGTTTGTATTTATTATACTTCGCTAATTATCGAACACGTAACAGAGTCACTGCGTGTAATGTAGTTATCTTTTATACATGAAATCTGGTTAGCTTGAATATATACGCTAGAGAATGGCCAAACTCATTCGAATCGTCGCTTGGAATGCACTATTTGCCACCATTCGTAGATACCTTGGTTACTGAATTTATATTAACAAATAAACTGATATCGACTTTTCCTTATTTTCATTGGACCTGGCCAAAAAATTGAGAAGCTCTAAAGAAATGAATTTGGAAGATTAATTGCGATGGCAAAGAGTATTGAAACATGTCGCTGGCAACTGCAAAGGCACACCTCTGCCAACGACTCAGCGTGCGAAATGGTAGGAAAGAGATCGTATTGATTACGGTGGGAAGGGCAAACACAACTATGTTTAGATAATGGATACTCAAAATTTGTAGCAGTTCCCACAGCATCACACTGGCAGTTTCCTGAACTGGTTGGTGAAAATGTTTCTGCATTCTGTAGCTTTTTAGACAAACATAATATATATCGCGACGCAGTTATATAACGCGCGTTGTAGTTGTGGTGCCAAATGCGTACTCAAAGTTAAAGCTCGCGTTATTTAGACCGATGTTAAGGCAATGCATATCTTCAGAAATGGACCACGTCAAGGAAGGTCAACATTTTATTCAGTTGGGGAAGTACTCTACATGCTTTCACTCACAAGAAACCTAGCAAGCATTTTCTGTATGTGTTTGAAGCAACATCTGTGACCAAAGCTACACAAAGTACTGAACTTCGTGCATATGCTGGCCATAAAAACAGCTTAAAAAGCAAAACAAAATATGAAAAAAAGTTATCGATTTAAAAAAGGGTCTTTAGAAACGTGAGTTGCAATAGAGTAGCATCAGGTTGGATAAAAACAGAAAAAGGAATGTCAGGCAGGATAATGAGACCACCGAGCGGCGGGCCCGAGCTTCAGGAAATTTGATGGACGAAATAAATCCCCCATGATGCTGTGCGAATCTATCAGGCACCTTTTCCGCCTTCGAGATGTGCTATTTGCTGTTTCAGACAACGTGAGGGTGCGGGCAGAAAGAACGTCACCCATCCTTACCACACCTTAGCTGAGCTGCGGATAATCACCAAGGGTGAAGCGGCGACGCATCCTCACGGGAATAACGATGATGATGATGATGATGATTTATTGGCATCCCCTTTGAAACGGGGTGGCGACAAATAGTCACCTAGCCTGCTTGATTTAATCAGGTATACTACACATGTTCTTTATCTCGCATTTTTGTATACCTTTTTCAAAAATTTAGCTTGTACCGCTGCCTATGATTTTAAGAGATCAGGTCATATCGATCTTTTCCCTGCTTTTTTTCCACCAGTACTCTAATCGTCTCTTGCTGATCTCTACGGCTGATCTATTTATGTTTCCTTCCACTTTAAACCCAAGCGCTTCTGGGAGTTGCACGTTACCTACGGTTCTCGCTGGGTGGATCCCGTCGCATTCCATTAGGATGTGCTGAGTGGTCTCTGGATCTTTACTGCAGCATACACATGTCTCATCTAGTTCCGAATATTTGTTCCGATATGTTTTCGTCCTTAGGCCACCGGCTCGAGCCTCAATAGCAAGGCACTGCCCTTTGTGTTATCGTACAGATTTTTCCCTTCTAATTTCTTTCTTCTCATTCTTGTAAATCTCCATTGTCCTTTTCGTTTCCATTCTTTGCATCCAATTCACGGTCTCTATTTCTCTCACTTTCTTTCTGATGACCCCTGGTTGTCTATTTACGGTTTCGATTATCCTGTACTTGGTTGCCAACTTCCTTGACCTCTTCCTCCATTCTGTGTCCACGCTTTTCATGTAGAGATACTTGTGCACTTTAGCCGCCCATTTATTTTCATCCATGTTCCTGAGTCTTTCTTCAAAACTAATTTTGCTTTGTGCTTCTCTGACTTCAAAAGAGGCCCAACCATGTCTCCATGCACTGCCTCATTTGTCGTATTACCGTGTGCTCCCAAAGCCAACCGGCCTACTGATCTTTGGTTAACTTCTAAACCCGCCAATATATCCGATTTTAAGCATATAATGGCATTTGCGAATGTTAGCGCAGGCACCATTACTCCTTTCCAGATTCCACGCACCACCTCATACTTATTGTGGCCCCACAGTGCTCTGTGTTTCATTAATGCTGCATTCCGCTTCCCCTTTATTTTCAGATTATCTTGGTGGTTGCTTGAGTAATTCTTTCCTTCGTTTATGTGTACGCCGAGGTACTTATATTGCTTCACTATGGGTATTACTTGCTGTTGAATTGACACCACGAAGTTACTCGTGTGTTCATTAAAGATCATAATCCCTGATTTCTCTGTGCTAAACTTAAGGCCTAGATTTGTCGCTGCGTTCCCACAGATATTCGCAAGTAGCTGTAAATCTTTTTTATTGTCCGCTAGTAGCACAATGTCGTCTGCGTAACATCAATCCAGGGACCTTTTGTTGCACCATTTGTCCATTACGCATGTAGGATAAATCAAAACCTAATTCGCTGTTTTCCAGTCGTCTTTCTATGCCCTTGACGTAAAGCGTGAACAACAATGGTGACAGAGGGCATCCTTGCTTCAATCCTTGGTGAATTCCCACCATTTCATTTCCTTTCGACCTTCCCATGCCACTTGTACTTGGGTGTCTCGATATATCTCCCTCAGCAGCTCCACGAAATCGTCATCTATGCCTTCGTATTGAAGAATATCCCACAACAATTCCCTGTCTACATTGTCATAAGCTCCTTTAATATCTAGAAATGCTACCCATAAAGGTCTTTCTGAGCTACTGAAATCACTATGCACTGAGTTAGTACAAACATATTGTCTTCTAAGCGCCCAGTGGTCACCCCGCCCAGTGGGCGACGTAGCGGAGAACGGTTACAAAGCTTACATTTTTTATCGTCATCCTGTGGTTAAGCATCTTTAGATGATGACTTATTGCTATTTGTTCTAGTATCATCTTGCCGAATAGAGATAAGGCTGATAAAAGGAAAATTATTGGGTGTTTATAGTTAATGACCGGCGTTGTTGTAGTTTTCGCTACAAACATTCGTGAAGGTTCTGGAAAGGACAAAAATAACCTCAAATATCCTGCCCTGCGACACGCGGCGGGCGCTGAATAGATGGGGGGGGGGGGGGGTTGCGTTAGAGCTCGATGTTGCCTGTTCGGTCTCGGCCGCGGCAGTTTAATGGCGCTAGAAGCGTAATGCAACGGGGCTCATGTAGACCGTTGTAGTGCAGGTTGTAGAAGCTGAACTGGTGGAACTTCTGCGCAACCGATCACGGTGTGCCTCATAATCAGAAATAAATTGGGCATCGTCAGGTGTGTCGATGCGTCCTCCGCCTATTCACAGCTCGACAGCTGGCTACGCCGCAACAGCGTTCTACCGATTCAAGCGCTGCTGGTGTTTCTTCTTAAGACAGCGGCTGGACTAGTGCTTCATCTCACGTCACGTCGCCGATCCCACACAAGGGAGAAAGGGTGCTGCAGCCCACACTATTCAGCTGCTATGGCGATGCTGTCCGCAGCGTCGCAAGACAAATTTCTGAGGATATTCGTACTTTGCGATGTAATGTGCAATATTTATTGCTCCGTGAGCTTAGTGTGTGCACCTTACGCAGTTACATCATACCGGGCAAGGCAATAAACGCGCTCTTCGCTAGGCGTAAAGGATTGCTTCCTCGTCGATGGTAATCGAAACAAGCATTGATGTTCCTTCAGAGTATCCACGTTTGGGAGAACGGCGATTGCGGCATACGGGAATGCACCCGCCTAATTGCTGTTACTTTTTGGGCTTTCCTTCAAAGAATAAGATTTTCAAATACGGAATAAAATGTTCTTTCGCTGACTTTTGTTTAAACACTTGCAATCATTTCACTGCAAGATATGTCCAAAAATAAAACTATAAATGTTGTACTTGCAATCTCGACGCATCAGTTGATCAAAGACTGAACGTGAAAGTAGGTGCTCTCTTGATCGTCCAGAAATTTCTGATAACTTATTAGCCCCGAAGTCATCGTGCCCACGAATATTTTGAAATTGTTGCTAGAATTACTCCTTCGAATTATCGGTCAATGTATCCAAGTATGCAGTTATTGTGAGTCTGTGCCTTGCGCGTGCGTTTTGTTTATGAACTGAGGAAGTGAATCTGAAGAAGTGTAACACAGCCACCTCAAGGCAAACGTCCATTTTTAAAGAAAAACCTCAAAATCACTATCTGTACTGAAAGCGAAGCTTCCTTTGCGAACCCTGCTGGACTCTTACGGCCATGGCTGCTGGCTCGTTGCTGCTGTCTTGCTGTATAAATCACGCTTAAAATTGAATTTGAATTAAAATGTGATCCTTGATAGCACAGCAGCAATATGCTTAACCATTAGCTGTGTGGCACATTTCATGCCAACGCCAACTAGAATTTGAGATCATCGCCACGTGACAACGCTGACTATGATTACATCTGTGGCACATACGCACAAGGGTGGATTGGCGACGAAGCTCGCGGTACATTTAAAATTAATCATAGGAATTCAAGAAATACAAGAAAAGATAGCAGATGTACATTTCGTAGCGTAGGTGCGCGAGAGCATGCGCGCCGGTTTTCTTTTTCGCTACAGACTCAGAAATGTAATGGGCAAGTTTATAGCAGTTCATTACCCGCTTAACGAAAGGATATGCTTCACATAGAATGGAAGATACACGCTCGATCTACACAATATTGTTTATATAACTAGGTCATCAGGTGCATAAAAGAGATATTACGGCTGGTTAGTTTCAGTGATATATCACCCTGGCCTATTTATAACTACGCAGAGTTTAGTGTATAAAAATGCCAATGGAAAAAAACATCATAGCAGTTAAATTTGCGCTTACTACTCTACATCGGAGCAACTTTTTGACCTTTCTATCACATTCGAAGCACCTGCGGGTGATGTATTGTTGGCAGTCTTTTCGAAGTTTAAAATGATACGGAATAAATATCAATACATACCTTATTCATGGCCTCTATTTCGATGCAGTCCAAGAGCTGAAACATTTTTCAGCACATAAGCAATTTATTCATTGCGACATTGCCACATTCAAGGCTACGGAAACATGAATGCGTTGCGCTTTCGTTCTAATTGTTAGAACTGTAGCTCACACGCCAATCATTTCAAATATATATTTCCGACAGTAGTTACAACCATTTCACCTTTAGGCACAATACCATGCTTGTTCACTGAAACAGACAAACTAGAATGAATATCAGTATTTAAAGCATAAATTGCAGCTCTACCCTGTAGCAAAATCCAGTACCCAGTACCCTGTGTCCAGCGCCATGCCCGAATATGGGCCCAGTGTCATGTGCTGGAAGCTGGAGCGCTGGTCTGGCGCGGCATACTGGAATGGGCTGGTTGCGGGTGGAAAAAGCAGCTCCAGAGCGTGAAAAACAAGGTGCCTGACTACCGTATACCCCATTATATGCCTCATTAGGCGAAAATTCGTCGGTGTCCGCGTGCCCGCAAGTTGGTACCAAAAATGGCCGACGGCGCCAAGAGTACAAACACGTCAAAAAAAGCACGGATTGACGTCAGATTTGTCAGGGAGGTTCAAGAAATAAAAGTAAATAATTACACTGCGAAAAAATTTAGTTCATTACTGTATGGGTGCGACGCGAGCACGCTCCCCCGACGCCACGCTGGCTCCTCTGTTCTGGCTGACTGAAGGTATGCCTGGTGCGTGCGCCATTGCACACCTCACGGTGCAGCCATATGTCTGACTAAAGGTGTGGCCTAGTGCGTGCGTCATTGGACACGTGACCACCAAGCCAATGATTATTGTTCTATCAAGATTCATTTATGTGGTGATCGTGTGTTTTACGCTATGTGTAATTACTTACGTTCTGTGTTTTGGCCACTCAGATTAATTGAATATAGATAAGCGTATGTGTACTGAACTAATGTACAAAACTTTGTGTTTCATGTACTGCTGGACTGTATTGTTTTTATACATATGGTGTTCTGCTGAGTGCCTTATATTGTGACATTATTAACTCTTTTTTGTGTATATTTGTTTACATTGTTCAATTCCTTTCAATTCTTCATTTGCAGACTTAGAACATACAGAAATACCAAAACTGGTTGGACCCATAGCAAAAGGCTAGTTGCGGGTCCAATGAAAAATAAATAAATTCTAACTTGAAAAACAAGTAAGATACATCACGTGCATAGACGTATCTATCGTACAGCTCTAAGTAGCACGAGCGTACAAAGGAAATGCGATATAGTGAAAAGCATGTTACAGTATTTAACATTTCTAATGTAAAACACTAGTTAACAAGAGCATTGCAGGCAAGTTCCTGCATTATTATGAAAGTTCAAAGCATACATTATAATCTCGAAAAAAAATCTAAACGACACTTAAGCATGGTATTTTTAGCAGGCTTCAACGATTAACGAACACAATAAAGAACATCATGATTGTTCACATTGAAAAGGGTTATTCAGGCTAAGCAAATATTTTTTAAGCACAGGTGAAAAATTATTTGCGTGTTTTATATCTGCTAGTAGTTTATTCCAAAATTTTCACCCTGAAAACTGAAGCAAACGTTGTCTGTAAATATTTCTAGTTGGAGGAAGATAAAAATTTCCGTACGTTTGATTTTTGGCCGCTCGAGAGGATGTGTAAAATGTAGAAATATGAAGAGGCAGGTTGTTTTTAGCAATATTGAAAGCGCAGGTGGCAATTTTTATTAGTGTATCATATCACACGGCAAAACATTCATTGTATTAAAGAAAGGCTGACTAGGTTCATCGTAACATGAATAGGTAATTATTCTCAGGGCTATTTTCTGGAGTTTGCGCACAGGCTCAAGATAAGTTTTGCAGGTCGCACCCCATGAGTGATTACAGTATGCGATATGGCTATGGATGAGTGCGAAATATAAAATGCGCAGAGTGTTATTATCGATATGACGTGCTTGTGAGAGTGCGTAGTATCCCGATTCGAATTTTGTGCAAACTGCGCTTATTTGTTCTTGCCAGTGCTGGTTGCTATTGTAAATCACTCCAAGATACTGAAATTATCTGACCGTCTAATGGAAAGTGTTTATTGGTAAATCTAATGATTTATCAGGAAAGATATCGTTACACATTCGAAATACCTCATATTTAGTGTTTTTAGTGCTAATTGTAAGTGTGTTTTTTAAGAACCAATCGCTTGCTTTTTTAAACTCTTCGTTTGCTTCAGTTTCGAGATCACAAATGTTATCAGCTGTTACTACAATACAGATGTCATCGGCGTACATAAGGAATTCACTTGTACTTAAAATATGTGGGAGGTCGTTAATATATAGTGAAAATAAAAGTGGCCCAAGGACGAAACCTTGCGGGACTCCAGTGCAGATATTCTTAGGTGTTGATTTAACATTGTTCATTCTGACCAGCTGCATTCGTTCATGAAGGTAGCTAGTAAGAAGATCCCATGAGCTACCGCGAAACCCATAATGTTTTAGTTTATGAAGAAGTATGTTGTGATTAACTCTATCGAAAGCTTTTTTTAGGTCAAGGAATATGACACACATAAATATATTATTTTGCAAAGCTACGTTAATCATTTGAGTTAACGTTAACACAGCTGACGAAGTTGAGTGATTCGGACGAAAGCCATGTTGCTGTGGGCACATAACCTGATACTTATCGATAAACTTGTGGAACGCACGGGTTAGAATTTTTTTTCAAATGTAGTAATAATGGTACTGAGCACGGATATTGGCGTGTAATTGCAAGGTCATTGCGGTCTGCATCTTTGAAGATAGCGACAACCTTAGCCACCTTTAGCTGAGACGGATATTTAGAGCAGTTCACGGAGTGGTTAAACAAGTGGCATAAAACTGGTCCTAATATATCTATATTCTCTTTAATCATTTGAATAAAAAATACCATCTAGTCCGGAGGCCTTAGAGGTTGACATCTTACTGACTGTTTCCATCACGTCTTCAAGTTCAATGGTATACTTAACGAAAGTGTTAAGTACGGGACTCTGCAAGATAGATATTTCTTCTCAATCACTAAGCTTTGCAGCCAGAGATGGACCGATAGAAACGAAATATGTGTTTAAGTTCTCTACAACGTTTTAATTTATGGTTTCGGGAAGCACACTTTGCTTACGTTTTCCTATGATTTCGTTTTCAATTTCCCACAGCTTACTATTCTTACAAGCGGTCTGTGTAATTGGGTGAGTATAATACGCGCTTTTATGTGATCGAATCCTAGCTACAGATTTATTCCGCTGTACTTTCAATTTCGGTAAGTAGTATAGATAATCTTTGATATGTCGCCATATGTCATGCCAGTGTTCTTTGGCCTTAAGTGTTTGAAGTATCTGCTCTGTCATCAAGGGGCACATTGGTTTATCATGTCGGCCTTTCGAGACCTTGTGATCGCTCATTTCTGCAGCAATATTAAGACTTGCAATTAGGTTAGTTAATTCAATATATACATCCTCGTTGTATATTTCACTGTAATTAGCAAAGAATTTCTTCTCGTAATACCTTGTAATCTATTTTCGTTACAATGTTATTTGTTGTTTGCTTGGTACTTGTTGGAGAATCCAAAGTGGCAAATATAGGTAGAAGATCGGAGATTGGCTCTAAGTAAACGCATCCGGTAACCCCCGTATCTAGATTTGTTAATGTGTGGTCAATTAAAGACGTAGATGCCTTAGTTATACGCGTCGGTGATGTAATCAAGTTACGGTAGTTGTAAGACTGCAATAAATAACTATGGTCACGGTTTTTCATGTTATATGTGTTTATGTTCATGTCGCCTACTATAATCACTGGTTCGATCCGATGTTTTGACGCAGTGCAGAAAATTGATTCCAGCTTATCGAGAAATCCTACGGGGCTACCATTATGGGGGCGATAAAGTGCACCAATGATGAGGTCATAATGAAGCCGAATGAAAAGGGGTTCAATGTCATTGCGACTATATGTGGCCGCTGCAAGTTTACAATACCATACATTATCTTCTACAACAATGTGACTCCGCATGTGCGGGAGTCCGCGTGCGTTTGATTCTGTTATGTAACCTGGAAGACTGATTATTTCACTTTTTCGCAGTCACGTCTCAGTTCTTGCAATCACACTGAACGAATGCGCATGCTGTGACAGGAAAGCAGAAAGCAAGTATACGTTTTTTTAATACTACAGATGTTGCAATGGAAAACTGATGTAGCTTTTGCTTTAGGAAGATTGTCAATTTCTTTAATTGTATAAGCCATGTACTGCTGTACTGTTAATACACTGCTACACTGTATTTTTTTGTACATATGGTGTTATACTGAGTGCCACATTTTGTGACATTGTTCACTTTTTTTGCGTATATTTGTTTCCATTGTTACGTGACAAGGAGTTGCCGGTGCCGCCACAGAGACGCCAACCTCTGCTATCCATCATTTCAATAATAATAATAATAATAATAATTAATAAAATGTCAACACCCAGGCGCAGTTTCAGTTGCTGCTCACATCTGTCGCACATACATGGCACATGCGCTTCGCGCCTCCACTAAAATTTAAGCCTCTATCATAAAGAAAACGATGTTTACCGTATTGAATAGTATGACTTCAAGTGCAACAACACCGATTTTGTTTTACGATTACTATTCAACTTCAAAAAATGTCTCAAGTGAACCACTGGCGCGGGGCGCTGTAATGCCAATTTTGATAGCCGTTGCAAGTTCTTCGCGCCAGGTAAATGGAACGTTTGCTTAATTCAGCAGTGCGTTTCAACGAACACGTCTGTGTCGTGACGTATCTTCGTCAGAAAGGCGTCGGTTAATGTAGCCTGCCCTACCGCTGGCTTATATAACACGTAGCGTGGGCGCTCATCGCTTCTTATGCTGATCACTGTACACATAAAAAAAATGTTAATTTAAACACACTGATGCGAAAGCTGAACTATACAGCCATTTTTCTCACGTTATGTTGGTTTATTTAACTCTTCCAAACGGCCGGGCCGCTAGCGTGTAGACGGACTGAACGGGTACGCTAGGCCTAACATTCACTGGAAGGGAGCACTCTCGGCGCGGTTACTTGATGAATGCTAAAATGTCTGATTTGGAGCCTCAGAACATTTTGCTATTATTTTTAGAACACCATGGGATGTGGAAGCGCACGAATTCCCTCAGCTTTTTTATCGTTGCGATAATAACAATTAGTGGCAGACTTTCTGGGGTCCGTTCGAACACGCCCGAGCAGCTGCTGAGTTTGTTATTTCGTGTCGACTCCACAACACTGCGATATTGCGCTGTCATCGGTTGCGTAATCCGCTATAAAAATATAGAAACCATTACAGGAACACGTCACGGACACTGACGTAATTAAAAAGCGCGGTGAACGTGAACGAAATGCCAACATGCATTACTGCTGAGCAATGAGTCCTCGTTGACCAGTGTCACGTGATGATGATGATGATGAATTATTGGCGTCCGCATTCGAACAAGGAGGTGACAAATTGTCACCTAGGCTGCTTGAGTTACTCGGGTATCCAATCCATGTTTTTTGCTCTAGCCTTTTCATATACAGCTATAATCTTTTTTCTCTCCTCAAAGCTTCTCTATCTGCCATGTCCTGGCACCTATGACTATAACGGATCCGGTCGTGTCAATCTCTTCCCAGCTTTTTTACCACCAATATTCTAAACGTCTCTGGATTATCTCGACTGCTGGCCAGTTGATGCTTCTGTTCACTTTAAATCCAAGCGCTTCTGGAAGGTTTACGTTGCCCAGGGGTCTCACGGGGTCAATCTCTTCCTTGTCACATATGGATGCATAAACGGAGCAGCTCACGCACCTTTATTTCAAGCTGCGACACGAAACAGCCATTTATTACCTCAAAATGAAGCGTTATTTCAGACAGGAGACTAGTATCTCCCCACAGAATTGTATCAAGCAATTTATTACTGAACAGCACCCACACTCCTTGCATACTGGGTCCAGCGTGCACACAAACCAAACCACCGCGGTTTACGAACCAATGTGTTTACAGCTCATACCAGTGCACCCCAGCGCCAAAGCAGTGAAACAAGCGCCTTGTTCAGTGTGACCAGGCTCTTTTCCAGCGATCTCAGTAGTGTTCGAGGGACTCTCAGCGAGCGCTAAACTCCTCAGTGCAAAACCAGTGTAAAGAATTGGCTGGTTTCACATTGGAAGACACTGGAAGACGCTGGTTTTGCAGTAGGGTAGTTGCGGCGAACGATAACACAAGTTAATCAGTTTGACCCTCACTCACCTAGGACAAATGATTACTTGCCTTGAAATTACAGCGCCAAGTATAGCAAATATAAGCGCATTCGAAGAAGAACGAGGGGTTGCAAGCTTTTCCATGTGGATCATCTTACAAGACGTAAAAAACGGTATCGAATATGAAAACATTAAAATAAACAAGGACAACAGGAACAACAATATGGCGTCACGCAATAAGTTTCAATATTGCATGCAATTTAGAGATGACGTCAGGTGAGCAAAAGGTGGCGGCAGCACAAAGGACAGGGAACAAGTTATATTTAATGCGTCATTTATACATAATAGAAAGGCGGGTCAACTACAGCGACTGACATCAAAGAACGACAAGGTCTTCTTGGGCAGATTAGCGTACCGTGTGGTTCATTGTTGAGACTGTACAACTTCCGGGATTTGCCTATATTTTTTGTCGAGTAAAACCACATTTCCAATTTCGGTTTTCGGCACACGTAGATTGAAAAAGCGCAACGTGCCCTCTTTTATATCTTTTTTATCTAATGACGGATAATTACTGCTCTGTATATAGCTTTGAGATAACTTTGTGCCTCTTTTTGATTCCGAGCTTCATTTTGATGCCTCTTTCTTCGTCCTCCGCGCATTAGAAAGGCTCAAATTGCCGTATTTTACGGAAATGGTGAGAAAGTGGCAGCTAGAAACACTGATAACCCCACCCCCCAAATTAATGTTATATCTCAATAATAGACCTTGTCTTCGAAACAAAGGACCATAACGAAAAAAGGGAGGGAGGCAGAAAGTTAGAACACGTAATTAGAAGCATATGCTCTTTTCACTACACCACTCAGTGATTGGCATATTCTAATTGCTAGGCAATATCACGTTCTATGTACGCTTAAAATACGCAATTTCTCTCGTGTTTTATTAGGCTAGGTATGACGAACTTGTTTGAACGACTACTGTTCAAAAGAAATTCGGATGTTTGACACAATACATTTACATAAGTGTCGGCAAAGTAACTAACCTCCTTACCACCATGAGTAATATCAGCGCGACCAGGAAAACACATGACACAATGTCTCGAGTGCGCATTGCAGTAATACGCGTGGGACACTGCCGGAAACAAAGTGGAAATAGGGAAGCTGTTCCGCTAACTTGGTTTGCTCGGAAATTTTTGGCTAAGCATGGCGGGTTACCATTTAAAATTTTGATAAAAAGATATGTATTTCAGCCTGAGTGCGAAGAAATACGAAATGAATCCTAGTTTTGCTAATTTATAATATATGTTCACAAAAAATGTGGAGCGCCCAATAAGTGGAAGCGCATTTGCGAATCCACATTTTGTTTAGTGCCCAAAGAAAATGTGTTGTGGCCACGGTTCTCAAAATAATTAGTGAGAGAGTATGCAAAATAGCATGGATTATAATTGATTATTATATCGTACGACAGCTTTGATGGGGTCTAAAATTTGAAAAACAAAACTTGCACAATAATGGTTAAAGCCCAGATTTTCTTTCTCTGATTCTTGTGACGAGCATAGTTTTAAAATTTTGCCAGCTTGCTGCGATAAATGTTCCTGAAGTCGCAGGCAAATAGAATAAATTTTTTCTAAGCAGCACTTAACATTCATAAAAAGCGCTCAAGCTTAGGTCTATTGTGAAATTAGCAGCCCGTTTAAATCCAATGCAGAACGAATTTGCTGTCTTCGACGTTGCTTCCGTTCCCTTGGTGCCTATGGTGCAACTCTAATGGTCCACCGGTTATCTGCTTCTGCCTTACGCATTACGTAGCCTGCTTAGCTCCATTTTGTTTCTTGTAATGTCAACTCGAATATCCCCTATCCTGTTTGCTCTCTGATCCACACAGCTTTCTTGCTTTCTTTTCACGTTACACTTAAGATTTTTCGTTCCATCACTGTTTGCGCAGTCCTTAGTTTGTTCTCGGGGCTTCTTTGTTGACCTCCGAGTTTCTGCCCCATATGTTAGCACCCTGATCCAAGAAGGAATTTCAAAAAGAGTAAAAACGGGTTGAATCGCGCCCGTTATAATTCTTCTTTAAATTTCCTTCTCATGATCAGGGTCCCATGTGAGTAATTGAACTATATACACGTACACCTGCATAGCCTCTAGAGGCTGTCTGAAGATCATGAATTTGTATTTCTTTGCCAGGCTATTTGGCATTAACTTCTGCAAATAATTATTCGAAGTTACTATTACACTTTCTTGGTTAAGGTTCTCAATCATTTCTCGCAATTCGCCCCGAGTCTGCTGAACAGGAAAATTTTATTAGCAAACCAAAGGCTGTTGAGATATGCGCCATTTATCCTCACTCCCAAGGCTTCCCACTCAAACAACTTGAATACTTCTTCTAAGCATCCAGTAAATAGCATTGTACAGAATCTGTGTTCTTACCAGACAATTTTTTATAGGAAATTTTATACTTTTTGTGTGGAGAAGTGAGGCAGCTGTGAAAACTTTGTAGATCTATCCCTAGATATTCCAGCATACCTCCTGTACTCCTCGATTACGCAATGCCCCCATGAGTGCTGGTATCTCTACTGCACCAGATGTGTTTTCCTAATCTGTCAAAGTCATATTAAAAGGTTGATTGTACTCCGGCGATTTCTCAATTACCTTGATGATGACATGGAGTCTGTCAATTTTAGAATATTCCTTCCTGAAGCCAGCCTGTTCTTTACTTGATTGAAGTCAAGTGTTGCCCGAATTCTACTCGAAATTATCTCGGCAAATATTTTATGCAATGCTGAAAGCAAGGAAATTGGCCTATAATCCCCTAATTTCATTCATGTCTTCTTTCTTACGGATTAGTATATTGTCACGGGACCGTTACCCAAGCGCGCGCACGAGGACGCAGCGAAAGGAAGGCGATGAAGGCGCGCCTCGGCTCGTGTGTGGATTTCACCATATTGCCTGCTGTACGCGTATATTATAATATATATATATAATATATATATATGCTCCTCGCTTTCCATGTTACATTTTGGTTGAAGTGCTGGGTAACGCCACGACAACACGGAACTCCGCAGTGCGACCGCAGGCAATGGCGACGCAGACTGGACTACTGGATAGTCAACGTGAGTCATCTGCAGTGGCGTCGCCGTCTGCAACACTATCGGTAATCTTAGCGCAAGTTCGTGACTCCGGTACGTTTACCGGAACTGGTAATCTCGACGTACACGACTGGTTGAACTGGTACGAACGCGTCAGTGCTTCCATCCGCTGGGACCCGACGTTGATGCTGGCAAACCTTGTATTCTACCTGCAAGGCACATCTCGCGTGTGGTGCGACACGCACATAGCGGAGCTCACAAGCTGGGACCTTTGCCCGCAGAAGCTTCGGGATCTTTTCGGTCAGTCAGATGGTCGTCCGCACGCTGCGAAACAAGAACTCGCCTCTCGAGTGCAGACCACTACCAAATCCTACATCGCCTACATTCAGGTAATTTTGGCCCTTTGTCGGAAGGTGGATTACAAGATGTTGGAGTCAGATAAGGTTGACCACATATTGAAACGAAGCGTTGACGATGCTTTTAATTTGCTCGTCTTCAGGAACTGCACCACAGCGGCTGACGTTACTGCAGACTGTCGGCGGTTTGAGCAAGCGAAGAGTCGCCGCATCCAGTCTAGGTTCGTCGGGCTGCCTAACACTGCCGCTACTTTTTCCGAGAGCCCTCCGCTGCCTCGCCAAGCTCCTCCAACAGAAGACATGGTGCCCATCATTCGACGCGAGATAGAGGCCGCTTAATCTACTGCTTTTCATAGCCGCAACTACGAACCTGGACCAAGCATTGCGCTAATTCAAGCGCTTGTGCACCAGAAGTTGGAGCACGCTGGTGTTACGCCTGTTTGTGCATTCACTCGTGCGGCCGTGAACCCGTCGCCTATTCGTCCCCGGGAGCCCACTTATCGCCGATATCGTGACCCAGCAAAGTGACGTACACATGATGACAGGCCGATCTGCTTAAACTGCAGAGGGATTGCCCACATTGCTCGCCACTGCCGCCATCGGACGTATCCACCGTATCGGTCCCTTCTGCCCAACAGCCGCCAGGATTCCAGATACCCAACATTTGAGGAGGGCTCTCAAGTACACCATAATGACGCAACCTTTCCCGCACGGAGTTCCAGCCGTTCCCCGTCGCCACATAATCGTCGGTCACGCTCCCCACTACTTCGTCGGTCCCCATCGCCCAATAGGTGACCCGTAAAAGAGCGAGGGATTCTGGGATTCGCCGTCTTCCCACTGTTTACGGTTCGAGGAGTCGCAGCCACCACCATCGCTTCGTCGTTGAAGCCCATTGAGGCGCTTGCAATCCGGCTTTGTCACACTCGAATATTTCCTGATTACAGGCGCCCAGCAAAACCATGGTCGGCTGTTCATCTGTTGGCTGCTCAAATTCAAGCGTTAAAGGTAAAATCATGCAACTACTGCCTTCCAGCATCCCTTGCTGAGTCACCTGTGCACAATCATCAGAGGCATAGCTGCTACTTTCGAAACTGAACCACCGGAGAACAAAAAGAACATGAACGTAGAGTGCCACTTATCAGGCGGCGATGAACTGTGTAAGGACCGACACGGAATGGTTCCGCAAGGTATTTCTTTCTCTAACATTGACTCAAGCAACAATAACTATTTCAGTACTGGCATGCACATATAGAGGTATTATGAAACATGGTTTTACGGCGCAAATTTAAACGGCACACAGCGAGGTACATTCATAATACTCGTAACAAACTAGCCCACCTTAGTTCCTTGAACACAGAGGTAATGCGCAGCCGTAATACGTCGGCGATATGTCGGTTGTAATATGTCGGTTGACAAAAAATGCGACAAAAAAACTTCGTAACACTTCAAATGAACCTTGAGCTTCGACAAAGAAATGCCGTTGGCAGTGCGCAGTTTACAATCATTTTCAGCACATCATTTTCTAATTACGCTAGCGGCGCCGTTACTGACGACATCGCTTGCAGTGACAATCACAGTAGAGATGGGCAAAACGGCTCACTTCAGTGGGCGGCTCGGAACGGCTCAGCTGACTGAAATGAACCGGTTCATTTGAACGCCTCACCGTTTCACTTAAACGTGTAACCAGGGGCGGATCCAGGTTTTTTTCTGAGGGGGGGGTCAGCTTTTGTCGATGATGATGATGATGGTAGCCTCTCTCATTTACCGAAATTCACTGTTTCTGCTCACGATAAATCCGCGTTTTATACGGCTAGAGCAACACCTGTAGCCCGCCGTGGTGGCTCAGTCAGCTCAGGCGTTGCGCTGCTGAGCACCAGATCGCGGGATCGAATCCCGGCCGCTGCGGCCGCATTTTGGATGGATGCGAAATGCAATAACGCCCATGTGCTTACGTTGTACTGCACGTTATAGAACCCCAGGTAGTCAAAATTAATCCGGAGCCTTCCACTACAGCGTGCCTCATAATCAGAACTGGTTTTGGCACGTAAAACCCCAGAAAGATGAGAAGCCTATAGCGAAGCCAGGTATCGTTTCTCGAGCTTATAGGAAAATGACATTAGCCAATACAGCCATGTGCTTGGCGGCTGTGCCTGATAATACAGGGTGTTCAAAACTAAGCTTGATGCTTTTCTTAAAATTAGGCACTGGGAGGCACGCGAAGACCACCTGTGCAATTAAGTTATGTGGCCAGGGGGGCACAAAGTGAGATGATAATTATCGCTGTGAGCAGCCCAATTAACTAAAATTGAACAATTATTTTTTGTCGACTGCAGTAAGTGGGTATGTTTGTATTGAAAACTTATAGGCGGTCATGTTTGTACACAGTATCAGTCGGAAGAATTATTCTAGCGTGTTCGTGCTTCGAGATATCCGACTCCAAATTTTCATTGTACTGCGCAGAGTTATCGAGTCGATGCGAAAAGCGGTTTATGCTTTGCGTTGCTCTGGAAGGGAGCATTTTGAACATTTTAGGGCATTGACATCTCGATGGGTGAAGTGTTGTCATGAAATTTGTGCATGACAACACCAAATTTAAAGCGGCAGTATGAAATATTCGTTAGCATAGCTAAAAAGGTTTCTGCTGTTGATGGTGCAGTTGTTGCTTTTGATTTCATAAAACTTACAATACTTGGAAATCAGCAGTCACTTTATTTGCGTAGCCCAGGCAAGCACCATGCCCGTCGTCTAGTCACCATTACGCACGCGCACTGCCCTCCGGCTTCTCTGCGCGCGCCATTATCTCGGCATGGCAGCTGCCGCTATCTTACAGGCTGCGCGGTCGCGTGTTACGACAGCGGTTACGGGTTCTTCGATTTTTTTTTTTATTCGACAGCCGTGAGGGGAAGGGGGACAGTTATTATCTTTGCCAATGCCTCCGCCGCGTTGTCAGACTAAGCGCCGCACCCAACAGCCGCGGCACATCCGGGAGGAGCTTTGCGCCGATCCTCACTCTCTTGCATGCGTAATCATGCAAACGACAATTAAAATTTGTAGTTGGATATCTCGGAGCATAGACACGCTATACTCGCGGACAACTTTCTGTGGCAATGAAGGGAAAGCTACGGGCGCGTGGATGCTGCACATGTGTTACCGCGCCAAGTAGTCCGGCAGCGTTTGACAGTGCTTTTGGTTGCTCGGAACAGACGCTGAATCGACGCAACTGCCGCGTGCGACGATTTCGCGTTTGCCCAGACGCGGAAGAGAAAAGCCGCAAAATCAGTAAACTTTTACACTCAGTGGTGTGTTCTGTCTTATTTAACTGTTGCTAATAAGCTATTATGTTTACTCTTCGCCAACATAAACCAACGTGGATTAAAACGCGGGTCTCTTTTCAGAAGCACCCTCACTTGTGAGCGCTTTGCCTCCGTAGCTTTCCCTTCATTGCCACAGAAAGTTGTCCGCGAGTAAAGAAGGATTCTTCGAAGTGAAACTGTGTAGAAACACGACTGCCTCTAACTTTTGAATACAAACATACACACTTACTGCAGTCAATAAAAAGTTAATTATTAAATTTTAGTCAATTCGGCTGCTGACTAGCGATAATTATCATCTCGCTTTGTGTCCCCCTGGCCACATAACTTATTTGCGCAGGTGGTTTTCACGTGCCCCCCAGTGCCTCATTTTAAGAAAACCTTAAAGCTTCATTTTGAACACCTGGTATATCTAGCCTGTATTGTTTCTTAAAATAAAATTTGGGATGATCTGTCGCAGGTTCGTTATAAACGTGTAAGCACGGGTCCATCTTTGGAGTTATGTTGGGACACCTTGATTTCCTTAAGAAGATTCCTTGTGTTCGGCTAAGACACCTTCGTTTGCTTTGGAGCAACGCTCCGCTCCAACGCGGCAACCACTACGCTGGTTGTTTACGATATGCGAATCACCGCGTATGAAGACTCACGACGGCACCTACAGGAAGAACGATGTGGCGTAGTAGCCGTGAGCGCGAGCCAGCTAGCGTCTTGATATTTTGTTTCCCACGCGACGTCATCCTTTTACACAAGGCGCGCATCTGCTCCCGTTTCTCTAACCACGCGACGCCATCCTATGCCCGCGCAATTCCTTTCTCTATGCCCGCGCGCTGGCGTTGGCCGCTGACGTCATGCTCCCCCATTTCGCAGCCGCTGCTCGAGGTTTCGCCACGCTCCGCGAGCACGGCCGCTCAGATAAACGGATCTGGCGGCTTTGAGCCTCCTATGCTTAATGTATGACAATACACCTACGAAATTGCAATGAAAAACTTGTAGCATACGAACGGTATTGTGCTCGTACTGGATATTGTCAACGTGTAACTGTGATCACAATTGGTGCTACAGTTAAAAAAAATCGCCTATGCGTAGTCCTTAGTTTAGCTGTTAGTTGTTATTATTTATATATGAACACTTCAGCGAGAGAGATCTTTCATTAAGCAGGTTGGTCGCGGAACCGATGACAGCCAATGAGGCAACCGTTGACACCCCAATGGGGAACTAAGTTGATCAGGCGCGAAGGCGCTCGCGTGGACATCGGCATGCTTGGCAAAAGGGACGTCCCCTCGTTCATTCGACGCCACCGACGGTACGAGTAAGGCACGGCCGGCGCCAGGAGGTCCAAGGTGTGCATGAGAAAAAATAACTATGGCAATCTCGCGACACCACACCCCTACGGAATACAACTAAGCTTGTGAGCGAGCTAGCTTTACTTCTACATGGCTGTTACCACTGGTACTCGCGAAAAATAATTTTGAAGAGTGCGGGTGGCCATATTTTTTGCGACAGGGCCATCCCCATGTCAGCGAGGGGGCGATGCAGAAATCTGAGGGGGGGGGGGGTCAGGACATCCGGACATCCCCCCTGGATCCGCGCCTGCGTGTAACCTGTGTAACGTGCAACCTGCATATTCTATAGTTATCTGGCTTTGAAAAAAAAAACGATATATGCATAATTTAATAACCATGGTATTGGTATTTCCGCTATGTTTAGAGAATATTTTTACATATATTAAAAGCGTGAATTTTTAGTTGTAAGGAAACTTTCTTTTCTGATATTGGGGATAAAATGCTTATGATACTGTAACAGGTAGAATGCGACGTACTTTTTTTCAGAAAAATTATGTAACTTCATTGTCATTACAGAAGCTTGTCTGCTTTTGTAGTACTTTAAAATCAACTTTCGTTGGAATAAGTACACAATATGTTTGTACATTATTTTTCAACTTTATTCTTTCATTCATATACGCACATTCACTATAATATGAGTGGGCTGTAACGTCACGCAAAATGAATGTAGAAATCCATTTCTTAAATCAATACTGAAGTACAATACAAAAATCATACGAAAGATCCACAAAACTGCCGCACGTGTCTTTCGTTTTCGTTGTCTTGAGCGCACGCGCGATACTGGCGATGACGCCGTCATGCGCCGGACAAAAAAAAAAAAAAGAAAAAAAAGAATGAAGTTCTCTTACAACACAATTGATCATTAGCCTCGCTTTAATGACGTGCTAATGATACACGCTCAGAATATGCACAGAAGTGGATGCCACGGGCGACATTTCCATGACTACACTAATTAGCACAAATAAAGATCAGGACGTACACTGTACGTTCACGTGCTGTCTTTAAAAACACGGAAGACCATCTTTGAAGAGCTCTTGCGCCAGCGCACGATGTGCGATTGCCACATGTAAGAGGCCGCCTGTGGCGAGAAAAGAAGACGAAAAAGTTCGCGGAATGCTCGAAACTGCGCGAGCGCTCGAGGCACGCGAACCGAGGTGTGGTCGAGGCAGAAGCGAGGCGAAGCAGGATTAGCGATGTGGCTCTTGTACTGGAAGGTCGCGTCGTAAGCTTTATTCTGACGACGGGAGTGCGGAGAGCCCGGCCACGAAGCTCGTGACGCTGGCGAGGGCCAGGCGTGGCTGTAGACCTCGGAAACGTCCGGGCGAAGCTCCTGGGTCCGGCTGCTGTTGCTCACGGTGGTTCCGGTCCTCTTCGCAAGAATCCCTCTTCCTCGGCCGAGCCCGATCAGCCGATAATCACCAGGACACCGGGCCGCCATGCAGATTGACTAGGCGAAGAACGCTTCGCGAAGCCTAACCAGGCAATTGACACGTCAGCGGCGGATACCGGGGCACGAGCCACGTATTCGGTCAGGTCGACGGAACCGCGAATCGTCGGCATTTACGGCATCAGCAACAATCCGGACAAACACGACGTGGTCTCGACGAGAAGAACTTCAAACCGACGGTCCGTCGGTTTCTGCGTCGGTCCACATTTCTGCTTTGCCACGTATTTAGGCCAAATTTAGGGTGGCCAGACTTTGATGAGTCAGGGCTAGGACTGACTTTGAGACATTAAGACGGAGTTAGGCTCCGGGACTGAGATAGTGCTTTTGGTAGTTTTGTATTTGGTCGGAGTTTTGTATTTACTATTGAGTCAGCATTTTGGTTGAGGTACGATTTCAGTGTCGTGTGTTTTACGATTTTCCCGTTCATGTGCATATTAAATCCTCGTTTGCTGTGCTGCCAGTCGTGTCTCTCCTCGATCGAGGGTAACGCCTGCGTGCAACCCTCCTGCTCCCAAGTAAGAAGGTGACAAAAATTGGCGAGCTTGCCAGGATGCGGGTTAGGATCTGTTCCCGGATTTATACCAGGATTCGTTCCCGGATTCTATTTTAGCCCAGTCACCGATACTCGGGAGTTGCAAAGATGGAGTGGGGACGTTTGGCGGCGATAGCGTAAGATTTAAATGTGTCGAAGGATGAGGACGATGCGTTTTTTCGAGTATACGCAACAAGAAAAGAACACGAACGAGAGCGCGAGAAGCACGAACGAGCACGCGAAGAGCATGAAAGAGTGTGTGAATAGCACAAAGCGAGAAGGAAATTTTAGAATTGAAGTTAAAGTTGGCAGAAATGAACGCCAGGTCTCGCAAGGGGTCGATATCCCCCAGGTCGGCGTCATCCGACTCTACTTCGCCCAGGCCAACACAGATTCCCCAGGAAATGGATGGCTCGGTTTGATGAGCGTGGAGACGATGTAGATGCATGTTTGCATCGCGTTTAGAGAAAAGCGGTCGGGCAAGGCTGGGCAAGGAATGAGTGGGCTAGTGCCTTAAGCCAGTGTCTAGTAGGTGAGGCGGCTAGATTAGTGGAACTCGCTGCGGCTACCAAGGCATACGAAGAAAGGAAACAGTTCCCAGACACCGCTAAAATTTTAATTCCAAATATGCGCATTTAAGCCATCAAAAATGGGAAAAAGTTTTTAAGGGCTACAATCACTTAATGTAACCTGCATGCGCAGTTTCTTGTAAATGTTTTCTCTCGTGCTGGTTTAACAAGCAGCGCTTTTCTTTCTTTTTTTTTTTTGCGGCGTTCATTTGAGGAACCACCTAAAGAAGTTAGTGCGCTGCCGTGTGTCATCGGCGCAACTCCTTTTTGCAAAGGGTCCTTCAGAGTAACAAAAGGGGTTTCCTGCAAAGGACTTTACTTTTGCCCGTGTGTCAGGGGTATTATTCGGCTGCAATGCCCTGAGGGGTTTCCAGCAGTTTTATTGTACTTGACAATGCTTAAACAATTCATAAGTCAAGTTCACATTAGTTGAAAGAACTTGTATCGGCCCTAAAACGGCCGCATAATTTGTCATTATTTCGAAGAGATAAAGCCTGCACTTTATTTTTGGCAACAAAATGAGGCCAGAATCGTACGTACACGTCTCTAGCGGCAACGCCAACTAGTACTTTAAAATGATCGCCGCGTGTGGATGATTATGATTCTCACACTACGGCCCACAGCCAGACGGGGGGATTGGCCAAGACGCGAGTCCACGTGTTGATGATGATGGCGATAATTTGCTTAATGAGACATGCCGACAACGGGGTAGGCCAAGAAGCGTGATATACACAGCAAAACGCCAACTTAGTTCTTTGAGATGATGCAGGTTGAGGATGATTAAGATTTTCACACTATGAAAAAAAATTAAATTATGGGGTTTTACGTGCCAAAACCACGATCTGATTATGAGAAACGCCGTAGTGGGGGACTCCGGAAATTTGGACCACCTGGGGTTCTTTAACGTGCACCTAAATCTAAGTACACGGGTGTTTTCACATTTCGCCCCCATCGAAATGTTTCACACTATGAATCAGCTAGCTCAGCTAGAATCACCAAGTTGGAATCGGTTGGCGCAAAACAGAGGTAATTGGAGATCGCAGGGAGAGGCCTTCGTCCTGCAGTGGTCATAAATATAGGCTGATGATGACGATGCCGACTATGAATGATACCCACTAATAGGAACTGGACGAGAAGCGTGTTATGGTAAATGATGATGATAATCCTTAACCCTCCGCATAGTCATAATGGAGGGTTAACCGGCCAAGAAGCGGGCGGTACAAATTGTGCCAATGGCAACTAGGGAGAGAGAGACAAAACTTTATTTTGATGGTGCAGAGAAGCGTCGACCTCAGTGCGCCATAAAAATAAAGTTTTGTCTCTCTCTCTCTAGTTGCAGCATCTTGATAATAATAATGATTTTCATACTATGAATCAAACCCACTACGAGGGATCAGACATAAGCGTGTTGGCGTGGTAATTATGACGATTTCCACACAATGGCACGTCCTCACAACGAGGTTTTGGCGAAGATGCGGCCCGGTACAATAAAAA
The DNA here is from genome assembly GCF_013339745.2 of Dermacentor silvarum. NCBI lineage: Eukaryota > Metazoa > Arthropoda > Arachnida > Ixodida > Ixodidae > Dermacentor > Dermacentor silvarum. The sequence continues at coordinate 17,979,364 of NC_051162.1, forward strand.
ATAAATAAGAAGAATTACAATTACATTTGTCACATAGCGTAGTGCTGGTATGCGAGAGCCCATGTGCGTGCAGTTCCTTTACGCCGAAGCCGAAGGAATAAAATTACCGAACTTATACCACATGGTTACCCGCTTTCCGAAAGCTTAAGTTTCACTTGGATTCCTGCGCAGCTTCGCCTTAGTTGCTTTTGCGCCATAAAACCTCCCATGACGAAGTTGATTCCAACTTGTGCGTTGCAGCTGCATAATTTTCTTTTCTTTCATGTTTTTTTTAGCTTATTAAGTCCAGTTTATATTGCAACGCGCTGACGCTTACGATGGTAGAAAATTGCAGAGCATGTTCGGAGGCGCGGTTAGATGAAGCTCCACTGCTATCGAAATTCTCACTTGAGGGTGCGCCCGTGTGACAACGTGAGCGATGTGTGTCCAACACTGCTCTTTGTCCGGCTGTTCATTATGCACAGGCGACATGGGCCGGATGAGGTCGCAATGGCGCAGGGGCCTTGCTCCGCCCTGTGTGGTTTCCTCGGCTTTGTTGGCGCCTCTGACGACACCCGCATTCGTAGCCAGGCACAAAGCGATCACGGAGAAACGGCAGTTGTACTACTGGAGCAATGCACAGCTTGCGGTGGTGCTCTGTGCAGGACTGCCAATGCTTTGGGACAACTGTTTGCGTCCTGTATGGAAAGACTCACCGAAAGTATCAGCAGCCTGAGAGGCTAGTTCGGAACATGGGAGAAACATATTTTAACCATCTTTTTTTACTGTCCTAGCTGTCTCCGTTGCTAGCGTACCAACGTCGGCAGCATTGATAAGGCAATAGCGCACTGTACAATTTTTAGGAGTGAAGCTCCTTATAGCGGCACCCGTTCCGTCCCCGTCGTAGTAGTAGTAGTGTGTAACCAGTCTGAGAAAAATGAGAAAAAAAATCCCGAAGTTGTGTCCGTAGCGCGGAATCGAATCAGGGACCCCTCGCTTCCGAGCGCGCGGCGTTAGCCCACTATGCCACGAAGCGCACATAGACACACGCACCACGATGGCAATAAATACCCGACATTAACGAAAGGCCGCGTTTCTAGCGCGTTACTAACGCGTTTGTGCTACCGCGTTACGGCCCGTGTAAGAACTGGTGTAAGACGCTGTGGCCTCTCCGCCTTACCTTCAACGCGTTTCGAACGCGCTGCCCAAGGCGGTGGCAAGTCAAGTTCAAGTCGAGGAGCGTTTATGAATACGGGGGGTATACTCAGAAGTCCTGTGATGGCGTCGGCAAACGCGGTGCACGTTCCGGCATGTGTAAATGGCTGCATAAGGCGCTGTGGCCGCTTCCCCTTACTAGAGAGTACTGCACGTTTCTAACGTGTTTGTGCTAGCGTCCCTTAAGCGGGAGATCCGATGATTCCTACGGAGCTTCGCCCACTCATCATCATTCACCCCGTGGATATGCTGTGATTTCTTTAGATACGAGAGCATCTTATGCTCGGGGCAGTGTCCGTTCTGCGGCGCCCTCACCCATGTTGCGCATGCGCAACTCTCTCATTCTCCTCTCCTAAGCAAGTGTGCGCTCTACTCCTCCCCTGTCCCCCGTAGCGGCGCAAGTGTCGCGGCGCAGTATAAAGCACGCGTTCGCTGTGCTTCCGTCATTCTCTCTCTGTGCAACGATGTGCGAAACGCCATGAACAACGTCAATGTCGGCGCTAGTTGCAGCGGCAGCGCCCCCGCCGCGGAGCAGAGGAAGGCTCGGGAAGCCGAACGTAAGCGTAAACGTCAGCGTCGGCAGCGGACCCCGAAATTCGGGATCGTCTTCAACATACCGCGCGCACCGACGCTAGAAATCGCGTACGATCTCTAAATAAAGACGCAACAACCCCGTACAAACGTCTCCTCTCTCTTCTCAATACCTTCTCTCACTCTTACTTTCATTGGGTTGTGTTGCCAAGTGAAACGAAACAAAAACTCGATGCGCACCCCCCGCGATGCTTTCGCATCCCACCATGGTTGCCCGTAGGGTGAGATGATGTGTTTTTTCTTTGAATTCGGAAGCCTGCCTTTAAACAGAGCAGAAAGGTAAGTTTAAAACTACAGAAAATAGCTTTGTGTTTACTACTGAGAAAATATTACGAAATTTCACCGCCGCCGTGCAAAGAAAGAGCAGTCATACGGTTAAATACCTGACAGGTGTTATGGAAAGCATGTTGTACTCACACGTTTGTAGAATGTCTATAGGAAGACTCCCTAGTTATCTTCGGCTGCGCTTGCATTTATGTAGAAATGAGAGGTAATAGTAGATGCAGAGATAATATTGTGCAACTCATCATTGACCGGTCAGACACCGCCTAGCCATTCGACGTACTCTGGCGCTGCTATGCTAAGCTCAAGGGTGTGGTATCAAACCCGCGACCGCAATGCAGCCGCCGTGTACGGTGCGTCGATTGTAATTAAGGAAGCGCAGGGGGTGTGGTCAAAATTATTCCGAGTTCTCCCGTTGCGCCACGTCTCATGGTCATATCGTGGTTCGTGCACGTGAAAGTCTCGTATTCAAAATGGAATTTAACCTGGGCGCCAGAATTCTGAAGCAGTGCAGGCATGGTCAGTCATAAAAACGAAGTGCCTCATGGTAGTTGTGTGTAGTGAAGCGTACAGTCCGAACGGAAAAAGATTAGCACAAGTGACTGTTTGCCGGAGCGGCTAAATCACGACACACTGAACAAATGACTGGTGGCCGGAGCGCCACATTTCATTTTCCAAAGCAGGGGTGGTCGTCAAAAATGGTGTCGTGATTTTGCCGTTCCTGCCTCGAGTCACTTGTGCCGCATGTCGTGATTTGACGCTCCGGTCGCCAGTCATATGTGCTGACCTTTTTCCTTTTGGACTGTACAGTGGCGCAATGTAAAAAACCCGTGCAATAAAGAAGGAGACACAAAAGACTCATATACTGAGAAGTGTGGAGAACGACATGCCTAACTCGATTAAAATATTCGGAAAAAGAATTTCCGCTTAGGTCTGCACTGTTCTTGCTCATATTTTGCGGAGCGATCGTACTTTGAGATCTACGTCGTTCAATGTAACACTTGGCACAGGTAATTGCCTCTGTCTTAATAAAAAGAGTCGCAGTTTCGCCCGAAAGGAGAAGCATCAATTGCGATAGAAAATTAGTAGATAGCTATACGGAGTAAGGATAGTAGTTTTATCGGCTGTATAAACTTGGAGACATTCGCTTAATTACTGAATGAAGAAGCGCGTGGTGTCAGTGCGCACACGCAAACACTCGACGATCCTACTCGGCGACCGCAGACAACCGCTGTCAAAACGCTGGCGTGAGCAAGCGCAGCGCCGAGCGAAGGTTCGTGCGGTCTATCGCTTCAACAAAAACTGAGCGGCGAAAGCACAGCATATGCAAAGCTATGAGCCGTCTGCAGATTGCTTTGAAGATACGGTGCGGGCGACCAGCCGCAGCTTCTCAAAGTACAAGTGCGTAGTTGCTGGCAGAGTAGAAGACGCAACCCCTCCTTCCCGCGTTGCCTTCCCGCTTTCCTCCTTTCGCGTGCAAGACTGAGTCGCCAGTTCCCCTTGCGGCGTTGGTGCCGCAGCACGACGTCGCCCGCCTCCCTCCGATTCCCCCACGGCCTTTCGCGCGATGGTCGCGTTTGCTCGCCGCCTCCGTGAAAGCGCGCGTCCCTCGCGCGCTTTCGCTCCCACATACGGCGTGCGCCGACGATTTTAACGCCCTTGGACTTTATACGGAAACTCACGGCGACGGCTACGGCATAAATCCGCTTTGATTTTCCATATAATTGCTATCGCAATAAAAGTCGCAGTTCCCTTCGTATGTGGGGATGCAACCTGCTGCCGCAACGGCGCAAGCAGAAGCTTGTGTCGCCGCCTGCGGGCAGCTGGAGAAAGTAGCGGTTCAGGGTGGGTTGCATTGTGTTTCCCGCTACTCTGGAGTAGGTAAAAACCCTCTCTTAACTGCTGCTTTCCGTAGCTGTAAGAAGGCGGCGAGGCAGGTTTGCTTGCGCCGTCGCGGCAGAAGCTTGAGTTCCCTTAAAGGGTCCCTGAAACGGTTCTGACGAATCTTGTAGAAGCGTGGGGTACAGCTACTGTAAAACATTCGAACAACAATTTGTGTGAAGCGTTTCAAACTGAGAGACATACGGACGATTACAAGTTACCCTCCTCCCTAGCTCTGCTTTTTCTCCTCAACTCGTTCGCTGAGTGATCGGGGCTAAGCTTCGCCTTCACTAGCTCTACGCCATGATATGACGTCGTGTTATATACTTCCGATTTTCTTGGAGCCAGCGTACGGAGCCTCTCTGCCAGCCGCCAGGTACTCGATCCCAAGCGAGAGCTTCGAAATAGCGTGCGTTGCGAGCATTCTGTCGCAGCGCTGAGCGCATCCGGTATTCCGGCAACCACAGTCGAGCTGGGTAAGTTGACGGTTGGGTGGAAGCGTAGACTAAAGCCTCTCCATACTACTATTGCTGCGCTGACGAACCTTCGATCAGCGCAGACGTAAGTGAGCCGAGTGAGCGGTCGAAAGTCGGTCTGCATGGTCCAGCCACCTGGTGGAGCAGAGCTTAACTAGCCCAACAAATAGCTAATATTGCTGTAACCAAGTATAAAATATTTTGAACATCTAGAAAAATAACGTGTTCACGATTACGCTCATTCCAGCAATTTACACCAGCAGCAAAGTAGAATACACTTGATTACTGCTATATTAGATTTGTGTTTGGCTGAGCTCTGTGCCACCAGGACGCTGCACCACCCAGGCCGTTCACGTTTGCGCCTCGGCTCAACCCGTAAAACACCCGGCGCAGTCTGCTTGCACTTGCGTTTACCCAAATACCGGACGCGCGAATCACTACTGTGCTGTATAGTAATAATTCAGTGTGAAGTGACGGCCGCAAACGCGTAGATGCCGGTGCCGATCGGATACCCACAATCAGCGCTGCAGCCACTTCGCTCGCATGTTTGCCTTGCAGAGGGACACGATGTCGCAGCTTGACATGTCGCCGATCGCCACGTTTGCAGCCCACAACGCGAGGTTGAACCATAGTGCTCGCGAAAAGACAGATTGAGACGTACACAGACCGCGTAGCTCGCGTCAACAGGCAGCACGCTGTAACACAAGCAGACGACACTTGCGGTGTGCCGGAAGTGCTTTCAAGAGTGTAGTGATACATTGCTCTTTCGGTTACTTTCTTTTTTAGAACCAAATTAACGAACATTTCAACTATTAGGAACAACATTTGTTCAACATGATGTTTGAAAATTATCGATGACGCGCCCTGGGCAGCCAATCGGATAGCTCGGCCTAGAGACGTGGTACGGTCAAACCGCGTCACATGCTCAGGGGCGGCTTAAAATTCATCCGAGTGGCGTGCTGCGACATGTAGCGATGTGCTTTTTTAAAACCTTGTAATAAATTACACGCTTTACGCAGAACACTTAGATGCGTCAATTAATGATCAGAAGGACCTACGCTAATGGCTCAGCACATTTGTACAAAATCGTCAAAATAGTTTCAGGGTCCCTTTAAACGAAGTCAAATTTCCATTCTTAACGCACAGCGTTAAAGGCCCCGCGTCGCAGAAAATCCGGCGTCGACGTAGGCGTAGGCGCCGGCGTCCACAGCCCAAAAATCATCCGGCACCACCACGACCACGCAGGGCCTCCGCGTGGCGCAGAGGCATTAGTGAACTAATTAAATTTGTCAAAGTAAAATGAGCAAGAAAAATCGTAAACTAAGACTTAACCACAACCTACAGGCGTGATTGCGCCGGACTCTAATTTCAATATACGAGAAAACATAATTTTCTTACGCGGAAACTCAAACACAACCCCGTTGCCAGCATTTCTACAATCAGCGCCTCCTCTATTTTATTGCGATAGCAATTATATGGACACTCAAAAGCAGATTTCTGCCGTCGCCGTGAGCTTCCGTATGACGTCAATGGAGATGAAATCGTCGCCGCGCGCCGAACGTGTATGTGCGAGTGAAAGGGCGCGAGGGGCGCGCGCTTTCACGGGGAGTGAACGCACGGCGGAGTACAAACGCGCGTTCTGCGCTGTGCTCGCTTAAGTGCTGCAGAAGTGGGCGTCTCTTTCCTCCTTTACAATCACCATATATGTAGAGCAAACGCGCCTTCTTCCGACGCGCGAGAGGCCGTGGGGCAGGGGGGGAGAGGGAAAAGGAGGCGACGTTTATCTGCGGCACCAAGTGCCTATTTAATCAGAGGCTCCGGCAACAGTCAACAACGCCGCACGCATTTTGAGCGAACGCGGGCAAAACGCCGACGGCGTCGACAACAGTTCTGCGTGTTGCCGGTGCTGCTGCATGTCCAAGTTTATACAGCTGATAAAGCTACTATCATTACTCCGTATAGCTCTCTACAAATTTGCTATCGCAATTGATGCTTCGCCTTTCAGGTAAAACTGCGACAACTTTTTTTTCAATACCAGCCAGATGCGGCCGATCCAACGGTTCAACACCCTCTCCGATTACCCTTCCCTACTCTCTCCCGTCCGCTAGCGCTCGCGCCTGCTTTACGGTCGTGGGGGAGAGTACCCTCTGTCTGGCGCCTCACGACGGAAGTCGGAGGAAGTAATACTGACAGAGGCGTGAAGTGTCTACCGCATCTCCTCCGGAACGGCAGCGGCGCGCGCTCAGTGGCTCAGACACATGCGTGACGCAAGAAGTCGTACTTAAACAGCGTTGCATGTAGTCTCCCTAGTCGTACCCTCTAGGTAGCATCACATCGGGGCAAATCACTGAACTACGGCGGACCAGCGGCTCCCATTGCGGAGCGGGCGATTGCACTGGCATTGAAAAAAAGTTGTCGCAGTTTCACCTGAAAGGCGAAGCATCAATTGCGATAGCAAATTTGTAGAGAGCTATACGGAGTAATGATATTAGCTTTATCAGCTGTATAAACTTGGACATGCAGCAGCACCGGCAACACGCAGAACTGTTGTCGACGCCGTCGGCGCTTTGCCCGCGTTCGCTCAAAATGCGTGCGGCGTTGGTGACTGTTGCCGGAGCCTCTGATATAAAAATAGGCACTTGGTGCCGCAGCTAAACGTAACCTCCCTTCCCTTCCCCCCCTCCCCCACGGCCTCTTGCGCGTCGGAAGAAGGCGCGTTTGCTCTACATATATGGTGATTGTAAACGAGTAAAGAGACGCCTACTTCTGCAGCCCTTAAGCGAGCACGGCGCAGAACGCGCGTTTGTTCTCCGCCGTGCGTTCACTCCCCGTGAAAGCGCGCGCCCCTCGCGCCCTTTCGCTCGCACATACAGCGTTCGGCGCGCGGCGACGATTTCATCTCCATTGACGTCATACGGAACCTCACGGCGACGGCGACGACGACGGCGACACCGACGGCAGAAATCTGCTTTTGAGTGTCCATATAATTGCTATCGCAATAATAGAGGAGGCGCTGCTACAATTCATGCAGCGGCGCACCACGGTTTGTTCCTTGCAAAAACATCATCCCGATAGCGTTTGCCTCCTCGGAAGCCGCGCGCGGAGGCGAAGTTGGACAAAAAAAGAGAAAGCGGCAGCGGCTGGGAAGCCTGATAAGCAGCCTGGGATCTTTGAATGTTACTGCGTTCCACTCTTAAAGACGAAGCGTAAGCGTCTTCCACATTTTCTCTTAAACGCGAGGCAATTACCAGTACCAAGTGTTAATATGAACGATGTAGACTCCAAAATGTAATATTTATGGGAAATTTGTGCAAGAACAGCGCGTCACTTAGCGCACGATATTTTGTAGAAAATTTTAGGTGAAATAAGCACGTCCCTGAAGCATGTCTATATGTACAGTTGGTACAGGTATTTTTAGGTATGCTCGGGAGGGGGGGGGGGTTGTTTTTTTCAACAGACAGGTCGTTATATCTCATAGAGTTAGTATTGTGCAACAACACCGTGCAGTAAATCAGTAGGAAGAATCTCGGTTCTTGTTAGTTGGGTAGTCATAATTGGAGATCGGAGGGAGAGGCCTTCGTCCTGCAGTGGACATAAATATAGGCTGATGATGATGATGATACAAGGGAATTTATTCCGCAACCTGGACGCTGACAGAACACATAAGACAGGATGGGCTTCAAGATGGCACCAGTGCTGTTGTATGTGTTCTCTGTCGGCACCTAGTTTGCGCCCTATAACTTCTTCAATATTGACACTGTACATGTTTATCTTTCACCGGTGACCGCTTTTCACTGGCTAACAAATGTTAAACGTTATAGCTCGGCGCAGGACGCACCAGCATGTATTGGAAGTTTCTCGAACGTTATCGATGCTTCTATCCGGTGTCGCTTGTCACCGACGCTCCTGTAATCTGATTGCATGAGCGACGCGAATTGTCTAGAACTTTCTACAAGAAACGCGGGTATCAGGGATTAATCTGGAACCTTCGATGACTCACGTATAAAAGCCGACCCGTTTCACCGCTGATCAGATTTTCGACCATCGCCGACTGTGTTCGCCGCTTTCGTTGTGCTTCGATTGTAGCTTGCTTTTGTGGGCACAGGTTCGCCCAATAAAGAATCAGTTTCGTCATACACAGTTTTACGACTGTTTTCTTCAGCGTCACTACTACGTGACAATATACTAGCAATATCACGTACGGAATTCAGCTCTCGAATAGCTAGCGTATGAGACGAGTTGCCATATCTAAGCGCTTATCTTTCTATAGTGTAGAAGCGTGGCCATCATTGACGGGTTGGCATCGCCTTTCCACGAGCTTGCCCAAATACTTTGTCTTCCTTCTGTTTGTACAGTATAGAATAATTTTAATAAATTTATTATTGATTCTGTTGTTTTACGTGGCACAAGCTAATGCCATTGTAAGGCACGCCGTAATGGAGGACTCGGGATTCATTTTGGCCGGCTATGTTTCTCTCACTTGTACCTAACTCTTCGCTTCCGTTCAGTTAATGCTCAGAGTTTGTTCCCTCGTTGTATCATTGCTTTGTACGCCTGCATTTCCACTCATGGTGCCTTCATCATTGTTCTCAGAATGAACAAATAGAAAATCACGCTAAACGTTTATACAGGCCATCAGACAACAGCAGTGGTGCTTCTGCGAAGCATTAGAACATGAATATTTAATACTTTTGTTTTGCAATATTTCCATTGTCCCGAAAACTTCCAGTATAATTTTGTTACTGACCAATAGTACTGCACCTTAGTGCGCCGTATGTTCAGTACATGAATGTTAAAGTGCATTGTTGTGAAACAACGTTTATAGCTATTATTTATCAACACATTGAAAACTCTTAGTGAATGACGAAAGAACGAATGCAGATATGTGAGCATTCGATAAGCTACTCTGAGCTACCTGTGACCCTATCCTGGACGATAAACAAAGTTGTTTTTTCTCTTTACGAGTGACCTAAAGCGGAGCATTCAAGAGTACCCTCCAAGTTTTTGTTGTTGATGGATCCTATCTGCTGCTGGGTGGATAGATATGGTGGGGGATATAGTAGTGGATATAGTATATGCAATGTCGCTATTTGGCACGATTGTGCGGCAATGAAAATAGTAAAAAAAATTATGGTTGATCCCTCTTTCATAGGAGTCGCATGAACAGGAAAGTGAAACGTGTCTTTACAGCAGCTGTTGCATGTTTGTTTCCAGAACTCACGGTCCGCTGCAGCAAAATGCGCATGATTTGCGGGCCGGCGACCATGTTGGAGGTTTGCTTAGCGCGCGGCGACCTGTTGGCGAGCGGGGTCCTGCTGGCGAGTGGCTTCGGCGAAAGTGGGAGCATTCTGATCCGGATCCGCAGTGGCTAGGGCAGCCAGTGGAGCTGCGTGAGCTGCGACGCGCTCAGCGACAGAAATGCGAGTGGCAGAGTACGCACCGTGCGTCGCCAACGCTCTAAGGCGTTCTACTTCACGCTGGACTATCTCTCGCCGGAGCAAAGTGAGATTCGCCCGGAGACGTCGTTGACTCTCTGCGCCGCTTAGCGCAACAGTAGGCGGTGCACTGCTGATGCACGTTGAAGCCGCAATCCATAGGCGACGAGGTGCCATAGACTAATTCGACGCGAAAGCCAAACCACAGAACACCTACATGGCCAAACCATGTGCGGTAACTGCCTACACAGGGCCACATACTCTTGTGTTGCAATCGTTCAGCCACCATGGGAATGATGGGAAGTACACGGATTTGTCGGATCTTCGTGCTTGTGAAGGTGGACGTTTCTTGTGACTTTGTTTGTTGCGCTTCATATGCTCTCACTGTCGTAAATTTCCGAGCAATGTATACTTTACGAACCGCAGAAGACGCTGCGAACACGCACAATCGGTACTAAATACAACCGTTTAGCTTGGCGAGTGCACCAAATCCTAACGCGCCAAGCGTCTCAATGCACTGGCTTGCCCGTGGTAAATTCATAAGGGCGTTTCATGTCGCGTGTCAAGGCGTTCGTCCGTGGCGTAATTAGGTTATGCAATTTTCCGCATAAAGTGTGAACGCTACACTTCTCTCTGTGAATGTCATTTCGTCTGCCATTCTATGACTATGCACAACTGGTGAATGTTTTAGAGGGTTGCATGCTACTGCAATAAATACCATGAAAGAGCGAAAAAAATACTTCGCCCGTGGAGTAATGGCTTCAACATCGGTCTTCTCTTCCAGAGTTCCTGTGCTCGAATCCTGCCGTCGGACAATACTAATAATAATGTTTTCTATTGTAGAATTATTTATTGTATAATCATTTCCGTGAAACTATGCATGAGGCTATAATTGGTTGTTTATTCTATGGCTACACCGCATTGGACACTCTGTTGTGCCTTGACTACCGAAGCGCTCCCTTTCGGCGCTCGTTATTGTCACTTTTTGTGCTTCAAAACAAGAACGAAAAATTAAAGGGGAAAGCCTGCACCACCAAATAGGTATAGCAGGTATAAAAGCAATGAAGAATAAACAAAAATGGGTCGCGGAGGCAACCGAAAAAATTGAGAGGAAAAACAAATAATGATAAAAAAATGCGGAGGCTAGCCGGGCAGGTGCGCCATCACACGGCGCATAACGCCGCATGACGTATCACGTGAAGGAAAGAAAGCCAGAGCGTAGTCTAACCTTGCTCCATGAGTATTAGGTAGTGTATATTTTTTCAGCAGGGATCCGCCGTGAACCGCAGGTGGCCGTCGTGCAGGTACAACGCCATCCACACCGAGAGGTGAGAAGAGCGGGAGTGTCACAATGCAGTGCTTGGCCATCATGTCTATAAGGTCTTTGCATAGCCGTCGTTCCCTGTCATCTCACACAGTGGATTGTCTTTTCATTTCGGCATACCTTGTCATCGGTATACTACGTATACAGAAGTATTGAATCACAATTAAGTTGTGATAGTTTTTGTGGATAAACGTAAACATTGCGTTGATTGCAATAATCATGAGGGAGGTAGTGGCCTAATACTGCACAAAGGAGCCCAGTTACTGTTCTGGTGAGGGAGTGTCTTTGTGGAAGCATAGTGGACCTTCTCAATTTGGTAGCACTTGGACTATTATAGGCCCACTGGCTCACGTTAATACTTTTTAATGCGCAAGCATTTCTAGGGTTACAAAAAGAGCGAACTGTCCGAGCGTCCGTCCGTCCGTCCGTCCGTCCTCCGCGTAAGACGATGGCTTTCAAGTTCGCCAGCTGTGGAAGAAGACGACGACGAATGCGCGAGCAGTGGCACGAGCGCGTCTCTGTGTTAAGTGGCGTGTGCAAGCAGGCACGCACTAGACACACCTTTAGTCAGCCAGAACTGTAGAGCAGCCATGGTTTCGGATCGTAACGTCTTCAGCGCACCTGGCGCCTCCCCCTGCAGTAGTATGCTTGCGTCATCAGTTCACGTTGCACCGCCTTCGGCAGCAGTTCGTGTCGTCGCAGCGCTTTCGCATTTACCGCAATGGCGCCACGACGACCGCCGCCGCTGAGCAGTGCTAGGATTACCAGCAGTGTGGAGTGTGAGCACTAAACACGACATCGCTACTAGGAAATGCTTAAGCATCACGCAGCTAACTCCCTGAGGAGATTTTACGTAATTTTTTGACGGCGTCAGGCGCCGCTCAATGCCTCAAGACGTAGTGGTCTGGAGGAGCATATGAACTTACGACCTTCACATTAGAATCCCTAGTGTCCTACCTCTGCTACACGACATGTCACTGAAATCAGTGATAGGAAATCTAGGCATAGGACAAAGGAAGGTGTATTCACTGAAAGATAAACGGGGCAATGTCATCAGCAATTTGGATGATATAGTAAAGGCAGCACAAGAATTTGATAATGACCTGTCCAAGAGCCATACCGGCGACGCTGCCTTCCCTCTCTATATTTAGAGGAACCGTGCATATATACACTATGCCGAGGAGAGACTATGTCGCCTTGAAAAAGATAAGTCCACTTGTCGAAACCTTGACTCCTGTTTTCTCCTTATTCTAGTTTTGCGCATTGTATTGATTTTCCATCTCGCGCCTTCCCCGTGTTTTCCCTGGACGTATGATTGAGCACCTTGAAGAGAAAGTGTAACAATTTGGTATATTATTATTAGGCAGAAAACAAATGTAATATTCATTAGCCTGGCAATGAAACAATAATTCAGGATCGCCAGCATATAGTCTGTACAGGAGTACATTTCTCTAGGTCAATTACTCTCAGAGGACCCGGATCATCAGAAATAAATTTATAGAAGAACAACAATGAGTTGGAGTGCATGCGGCACGCATTATGATATGCTCATCGGGAGCTTACCCCGTCGTTGAAAAGAAAAGTAAAAAATAATGCCATTCTATGAGTGCTAACATAAGGGCAGAAACTTGGAGGTTAACAAAAATGCTAACTTGACGACCGCGGAACGAGCGATGTAACGGAAAATGTTATGCGTAACGTTAAGAGACAGGAAGAGAGCGGTCTGGAGCAGATATCAAACGGGGAAAGCCTATATTCTGGTTCACGCTAAGAGAAAGAATTGGAGCTGGGCAGGCCATGTAATGCGTAGGGCAGATAATCGGTGCACCATTAGAGTTACAGAATGGGTGCTAAGGGAAGGAAAGTGAAGTCCAGAGCAGCAGAAAATTAGGTGGGCTGTTGAATATTGGAAACTTGCAGGCGCAAGTTGGAATCAGATAGTACAAGACAGAGTCATTGGAGATCTCAGGGAGAGGCGTTCATCCTGCAGTGCACAAAAAATAGGCTGATGATGATCATAATAAACATTGCGTTTATGCAACATTGCGTGGGATCACATGTGGCAGAGAAGCAATTGTGTGCATCGCCGTTAATTTTACAGCATTTCATTATCCAGTTTACTAAAGGTGCACTTCACATGCATTCCAGAATGTGCGTTTGATGCGAATTGTTTTTTTTTCTTTGCGTTATATCTTGATGTATAAAACTATAGCTACGCTGAAAGAGGGCGCTCTAGCAACGTAATCAAAGGTCAATACTTGCCTGAAGCGTGGTATTCTCTGGTATAGAACTGACGCAGTCGTTGACGAGGCGGCATGTCTCCTGTATCGCCTGTTTATAACGGAAATAAATGCTAATACAGTACACAGAGCTTCAAACCAACGCTTTATGCTTAACGTAAATGGAATTGTACACACTGGAACGCCTATATAACGAAGTGCTCTGCTCTTCTGAAATCTATTGCTAAGCAGGCAACTTCGTTGTGATATTTGTGTTCCCAGGGGCGGATACAGGATTTTCCCGAAGGGAGTGCCAGCTTATGGGAAATCTGATACCTAAAGCTGAGTATGTGGCGTCCACACCGAAAGCAATCGGCGGGCGTGCTTTCGGATGCGAGACGGTGGTCGACGCTAAAAAAGGGTCACTTACAAGGATGTTTGTGAGATAGTCTTTTTTATGGCTGTAACTTAGTCTACCGCTCTAAGAATGCGGAGAGTACAATTAAAACCATGCACCTTTCTATTATTCGCCAGAACTGCCATCTGATCATACCTAGTTATCGCCATGTAGACTTTACGACCTTTGGATATGTCCTCCTCTTGGGGGTATACATTAGAAAATTAGGAGAGGGTGGGGGTCAGGACATACGGATCCCCCCCCCCCCCCCTGGATCCGCCCTTGTGTGTCCCGCACAACTCACAGTAGAACCTTGTTCGTACCAGTCATATTGTTCTATAGGTGTTTTTTCTAGAGGCGTTTGACTAAACGGCAAAATGAATTTCTCACTTTGGACAAATAGAATGAAAACGCACCCCACGGAAGACAGGGGTTTGTGCTGCGGGTTAGCTTTTGCATTGCTAAACTTAAGATGACCTCGCTTACGCGCGAGACGCATTCACACGATCTCAATTTTTCTTCGTGAAGGTTGCTGCTCGCGCTTTCAGCTGCACAAGGACAACGGACATATGTCTTGGTTGTCATGACGCCGAAAACTTCGTTCCATCGAAGCAGGCATTCCTCCGCCTAGCGAGTTCAAGCGCCAGCAGGCGTAACACAATTTTGATTGGCGCTACAATTAAAGCATGCCGGCGATAGGAAGGGTCAAGAGGCAAGCAGCGGAATCGTCGCCGCGGTGGGCCCTTTTGAAGGATGTCGCTGTTTACGAAGTTTCAAGGGCTGCCGGCTAGAAAAAGCCGTAGATTCGCCCAATAAGTAAAGAATTTATTGCGATACCAAATTATTAGGCTACTGTATCAAGTATTAGGGATAATATTTTAATTGACCGTAGAAACTGCCTCAACATTCGATTACTAACTAAATTAATTAACCAAGACGGTGTGACGCGCAAATAGACAAATAGGGACACATCTCAATTTTTTACCACGGATACTCACTATCGAGACGTTAGCGTGACTTGAAGCGGCGGTAGTGGCGAGTGAATCGGCCTTCGTGCTGCATCTCGCTTCAACGCGAACTAGGCGCGCCAGAACACAGGGCGTACTAAGCCACCATCTCTCTCGGGTTGCTTAAGCTTTACATTCTTCTTCTTTGTGGGGTGTTACGTGCTAAAACCAGTTAAGCTTTACAGTCACCGCAGATTACCTTATAGATAGGGTGCGCGAAGGAGACAGTCACTTCAGGAATCGCCCGACGTTTGTGTCCAGGTGCGAGTAAAAGCGGGTAGGAGAGATACAATCTGGGGGCTTTTGCTCCTTGAATATGTGACTTTGCCTAGGTACTAAGGAGAAGTTTCTTTGCTAGTTTTGCATGCGGTTGTCCCTAGGCGTGCCGGCATTGCGGAGTGAAGCCGTGTGCCTGTGTGTTGCTGCCGTGCGTCATCCACAAGTTTTCCTGGTGCGTCTCCTTGGATGTTGCTGGCGCAGTGCAATGGCGTGGACGATTGTTGGTGAGCTTGCGCGCGCTGGCCATGCCCATGCGCTAGTTTGTTTACGCTCCGATGCAGGCTGCCGGCGAGGTGAACCAGGTGAAGCAGTGGCCACTGACGCCCCGTTTGGTGATCGCTGTGTGGAAAGGTAGGTTGGACGTACGGGAATCCCAGAAGCTAAAGGTACGTCGGACAGACTTTCCCGCACCTGCGGCGCGAGTGCTGCTCAGTCATACCGGCTAATACCTTTCTCGCGCCTGATGGCGCTCTACCTTTAATATAACATTACTTATTTTCCCGGAGGGGAGGTAGGGGCCGTACTAGAGACCGGGCCTGGTCTTCTGCAGCAGCTCATTACTAGAGCGCAGCGGACGGGCCAGGGCTGCTGGGGCCCTGGACTAAGGACTCCAACAGCGCACTCAGAGGTAGCGCAGCCGCATCTTCACAGCTGAGTAAAGTTTTTCATCATTCAATCTGCTAAACGCGAGGCAATACACAGATAAAAAAGGCATCGCAGAAAACACTTGCTGCGTTCGTAAGATGCGAAGTCGGAGGACCCGAGTGCCTTCGCGAACGCAGAGCAGCACCCGCGTACAGCTGATGATGATGATGATTTATTGGCAGCCCCCTTTGAAACGGGGCGGTGACAGTCACCTAGCCTGCTTCATTTTCAAGTTGAACTTTAATTTATTTTCATCAGTAGTACAAATAATAACAGGTGATCAGGTAAAATCAGATAATCAGGTATACATGTTCTTTATCTAGCATTTTTGTATACCTCTCATTAATCTTCTATCTTTTTTTTCAAAAATTTACCTAGTACCGCTACCTACGATTTTAAGAGATCATGTCTTATCAATCTTTTCCCTGCTTTTTCCACCAGTACTCTAATCGCCTCTTGCTTATCTCTACGGCTGATCTGTTGATGTTGAATGAATGAATGAACTTTTATTTCCCTTTTTAAGAAAGGGGATGGGCTGGGGCAGAGAGAGGGAGGCCTGTGTGCTCCAGTGTTAGCACCTTCTGCTGCCAGACGTCCGCCTACCAGTTGTGGTAGGCCTCCGCTACCTCCTCAGCCCACCTCAGGACTCCGTCCTGCAGGGTGGGATCGGAGCTGCGCAGGGCAGTCTCCCACAGCTCCTCGCTACTAATTAATGGTTTGAGGTTGGTGGGGGGGATATTTGATGGCGCATTTCCACATTATATGGGGGAGATCTTCTGTCTGGACAGGGCAGAAGCGACACTTGGATGTCGGGTATGTGTCGGGAAAGAATAAGTGCAAAGTGCGTGGGGTAAGAAAAGTGCGAGTTTGTAGTTGGCGCCACAATATTTCTCTCTGGCGCGTGCTCGACACAGATAGAGGTGGATACGTTAGGCGTTGGTGTTTGTAATGTGTGCAAATTTCATGGAATGTGATGAGTGCGTCTTTATTGGTCTGTTGTTGGGAGTCATTGGCTTCTGGGGTAAGGCCCACATTTCCGTCCACTCGGTCCGTGAATCCTCGAGCAGCGGCATGAGCCATTTCGTTGCCTGGTAGTCCTTGATGGGCTGAAGTCCAGATGAGAGCGACGTAGTTTTTCGGCGGGTGAGCGACTAGTAGAGAGTGCGCGAGGTTTGTAATGTAGCCGCTACTGAAGTTCCGGATAGCAGTCTTCGAGTCACTGATGATGACATCACAATGAGGTAGCCCCGATGCGAGTGCAATGGCGGCCTCTTCTGCGTCGCCCGCTGCGGTGGTCCTGTCTGATGGTGAACGAACAGTGTTGCCCTGCTTGTCTACGGCCGCTAAAGCATAACGATGTTTAGTTTTATAGGCTGCGGCGTCCACGTAGTAAACACCTTCCGCCTGTCCATAGCTGCGTTGTAGCGCCTTGGCTCGAAGTTTCCAGGGTTCGACGTGAAATTTGGGGTGCATGTTTCTGGGTTGGGGTTTGGATGTGGTATTGGCCGTGTATGTTCGGAGGAAGTTGATGTCGCTTGTTCTCGTTGAGTGGTGGAGCGTAGTGAAGTTGTCTCAGAATCTCACGCCCAGCTTCAGTGGTAGAGAGTCTGTGATATTGCGATGATAGTAGTGCTTCGGTTAATTCTTCAAAGGTATTAATTGTGGCTGTGGCCATCACCTATGCGTGGATGCTCTAATTGGAACCCCAAGAGTGACTTTGTGTATCTTGCGGATTAAGCAGTTTACAGTGTCCGCTTCCTTCCTAGAGAGTGAGAGATATGGTAGTGCTAAGGTGATTTCGCTTAGGACAAAAGCTTGGATGAGCTGAATCAGTTCCTTCTCTCGAAGCCCTCCGTGTTTATTGGAGATCCTTCCTATGAGGCGTAGCGTGTTATCTACTGTTGTTTGTAGTGCTTGCAAGGTATGCTGATTTTCTCGGTTGCCTTGAAGGTGAAGTCCTAGCACCTTATCCTGTCTACCTGGGGTATGGAGTGCCCTTCAACTGTGAGTTCGATATTCGGGGGCGATGTCCTGAAGCGTCTCGTGGGGGGCAGAAGGAGAAGCTCTGATTTGGTGGGGGAGCACCTAAGGTTCAAGTCGTGACCTACTTGTTCGATCTGGTCAATGGCTGCTTGGAGGGTGTCTTGGATGTGCCTGTCCGAACCTCCGGTCATCCACAGCGTAATATCGTCCGCTTATACTGAGAATCGGAGGTTGTGAATCTTCTTTAGAGTGAAAGGTAAAGGTCGTTGATGTTTCTTTCCACTTTAAACCCAAGTGCTTGTGGGAGTTGCACGTTACCTAAGGTTCTGGCTGGGTGGATCCCTCCGCATTCCATTCGGATGTGCTGTGTGGTCTCTGGATCTTTACTGCAGCATACACATGTCTCATCTAGTTCCGAATATTTGCTCCGGTATGTTTTGGTCGTTAGGCAACTGGCTCGAGCCTCAAATAGCAAGGCACTGTCCCTTGTGTTATCGTACAGATATTTCTTTCTAAGTTCTTTCTCCTCATCCTTATACATCTCCATGGTCATTTTTGCATCCATTCTTTGCATCCAATTCATGGTATCTATTTCCCTCACTTTCTTTCTGATGACTCCTGGTTGTCTAGTTAGAGATTCGATTATCCTGTACTTGGTTGCTAACATCCTTGACCTCTTCCTCCATTCTGAGTCCACGCTTTTCATGTACAGATACGTGTGCACTTTAGCCGCCCATTTATTTTCATCCATGTTCCTAAGCCTTTCTTCAAAACTAATTTTGCACTGTGCTTCTTCGACCTCAAAAGAGGCCCAACCCATGTCACCCTGCACTGTTTCATTTGTGGTATTACCGTGGGCTCCCAAAGCCAACCGGCCTACTGATCTTTCGTTAACTTCCAACCCCGACAAGATATCCGATTTTAAGCCTATAATGGCATTTGCGAACAGGAGTGTTGGAGTGTC
Organism: Dermacentor silvarum; assembly: GCF_013339745.2. Taxonomy (NCBI): domain Eukaryota; kingdom Metazoa; phylum Arthropoda; class Arachnida; order Ixodida; family Ixodidae; genus Dermacentor; species Dermacentor silvarum. The sequence goes on from NC_051162.1 coordinate 17,998,041, forward strand.
CTTATAATTGCTATCGCAGTAAAAGGCAATCACTGGAGCCTGACTATGAACACATATAGAGTCACCGATCGATTTTTTCAACACAGACTAGTGCCAGCTTGCAGTGGCTTTCGGGAATCACCAAGCATTCGAGTACTTCATGAAGCTTGGTGTATTTCCCATTTTTTTGCACTCTAATGTAGTGGTGCCGGCGTTACACGAGGCCAGACCTTACATGAGTACATGCGGTATATGTGACAAAACATCTGTTTGATTCACAACATGACTAGTTTTTTCTTAACAATATGGTAGGAATAGCCTCGCAGCATAATTAGAGCCTGATTGCGAACAAGTATTCCGAGAAAGAATAGCGCCTGTATGAGAAGCTGTGCAAAAACGTTACATGAATTCTATCCAAGAAAATAAAGGTCCGAAGTTAGGGGAAAGCCTGCTGAAGCACTTGTGGCACATAACCTAGAGTAAACGGGTTTGTTTAGCAGAAAACATCGCTGGTTGTATCGTTAAAGATGAAACTGTGACATCGCTAGACTTCCAAAAACACTAAATGACAGACTGCGGTTGTCTTGTGGGCTTCCGCTGCGAATCCAAAAAAAAATATTCCATTACTAACTTTTTGTCTTCAGTGCTTCAAAAACATTGGTCGCTGATTCGCTTATGATAATGTACTATGGCTTGATTTAGCAGCAAGAAAACAGTATCAAGATTTTAAGATTAGATTCTTTGCGAAATATTTTCTCAGTTTGAGTATCTACAATGTTGAATAGTTAATTATCCAATGCGAATAGTTTGTGTGTAACTTTCCATTCGCACTCTAAACCTATTTTCGTCAACCCCCAGTTTGCTTTATTACCGGAATTTTGCCCTTGATGACGTCTATTTGTGTAGTGAAGGAACCTTGGTGTAATTTGTTGTATTATACTGAGTAATCTTGTAGAAAATAAAACTTGCAGACAGTACATCTCTGGGGTTGTAAAAATAAAAGCGATGTGATGCGTGCGAACGAGATGGCAGGACAGCCGCAGCAGCCGGAAAGTCGAAGAGGCAATGAAAGCTTCGTTTTAACAAATGCAGGCGAACATATTGTTGTTGTGAAACAGTATTAGTCGCATCCGTTCAATAGAGAGTGCATATATTACGGCTCGCGGGCGAGCTAAACAAGCAAGAAAAAGTCAGGCGTACCTTTCTGGTTTTCTTAGGTTCAATCAACTTCGCTACGCCAGCAATGTCATGGTGACACCCCCTCATTATGTTTCCAAATAATGCCTTGGCTCTGAACAGCCTCGGACCAAGAGCTGGAAAAGCAGTACTGGGAAATAAATCTATCCACAATGACATAATAAAAATATCATTACCTACCGACATGCTCAGCTGCTAAGACTTATTTTGTTTAAACACCAGGAGGCACATAATTCATACTTAATTAAAAACTTACACGAGAACGAAATCACCAGTGCTTTATTTACTTAGATGAATAATAAAAGTATTCATTATGCACAAGCTAGTTTGCAACAAATAGCGATCAAAGATAACAGTTGTAATTTTTGTTCACACAGGTAATAATAACCTGCGAAGACTATTTCATATGATTCCGCTGAAACAAAACCTTGTATAGTTAAATGTGGAGCGACGCATGATGATGCCATTTTAATAAATTAAGATATAAAAATCCATTAAAATATCGAAATCCATGACCTCATGCCTAGTGATATTGAAAGTTTGATGGCTGAAATGCATAAAACAACGATGTAACGGAGCTTTGAGAAGATGCCATTGAAGGGCTGCACCCCCTTGCCTCTAAAGATGGCAAAGCACATGTTGTCATTCTCAAGTTTTTTGGTCTATAACACTGAGGACTAAATGGCTCAAAGAAGAAAGGAGCTCAAACGCAAGCTGCCAATAGTGCAATTCCTTGAAACTTTAACGGCTGCAAACAAGCATTTGCTCTGGCTTGTGAAGCAAAAAGCAAAAGAAAATGCCTGCAGTTTTATTTGGAGCATCTGAAGGAATAAGTTTCGCACGCAGAAACAGAGCATAGCGTTTTGTTGTGATTGCTACGGAAGCCGACCTAAACAAAACTGTGTAGTTTTAATTTGCTGAGTGCCATTACGTTATTTAAGACAATGTTATTCTCACACCACTTAGTATTTAATAATTGATAAAAACGGGCGAATTTTCTCGGAAAACGCATTTTCATGATTTAACATGAATGCAAGAAGGCTGCGAAACAAACGAACTGAAACTGAAGAGTACTATGTTAGTTTGATAGCTGCTTAAGTTTTAGCACTCTCGCAAACGTGGTACTTGGATTGCGCAGATGCGCACAATGTTTCTGATTATAGACATGCATCTGTACATCAATATACCAATAATTTTGACCTCCTGAGGATCTTTAACGTGCACTAAAACGCAAGCACATGGGCGTTTTTGCATTCAGCCTCCATCGAAATGTGGCCGCCGCGTCCGGGATTCGATCCCGCAATCTTGTGCTCAGCAGCGCAACGCCTTAGCTGACTAAGCTACCGCGGCGAGTCGCTCTTCAAGTGAAGGCAGCGCCGCCATATAGGGGTGGGCAGAAAGCTTGGTGGCCGCCGGAATTGTGTGGAGCGACTGCAGAGCGTGGTGATTTTTCCTGGACAAAGTTGTCTCTGCAGTACCTTCGTATGCGCGCAGCCCGATTGCTGCGAGCATAGTTCAAACGTCTGTGTTGGGATGGAACCGTGCTAGCCGTCCCCAAATTTATGCTGGCCCATCTCCAAACTTCAATTGGGGACATACCCAAATTGAAGTAGGCGCACCGCCAAATTTGAGTTGGTACACTCCTAATTTCACGTTTTCCCACTCCCATATTACAGCGAAGCTGGTAAAGGGTTAGTTTCCCCGGGATCTTGTCCGCGTGTAGAAAAACCATCATCATGAGCATTTCGGCTCCATGTTGCGTGGCGGTTTCCCGCCAGTTGTGCCTTAGCACAGCGAAGGTGGGACAGGAGACAGCGCTAGCATTCTGCCCCGTCACATTTTTTCCCGCTATCCTTCTTCGCGCTAGCAACTATGTCACAGCAATGGCATCAACACCAAATAGCCCAACTGTCAGCGTTATTAAGTCATGATGTCGCTGAATCACTATAACAAAAAATGTCACAGTTTCGCCCTAAGGGCGAAGCAATGATGCGATAGCAAACACAGCAATGTCATACGAAGTAAGGTGAGCGGCTTTGGTAGCAATATGAATTGTTGTAAACATGAGCTGATTAAGTAAGCAAGTGTGCTGCGGCGTAAGTAGACCGACATGAAGAGAGAGTCGATGACCACGAGAAGGCGCGTGTGAAACGGTGGTGTTGATGAGAAGCGCTTCCTGTGGGCAGCGCGTGCGAAGGGACACACCTGTAGCGCTGCACTGCCGATCCGGGCAGCATTGCATGTGTAGCGTGCGTTGGAAAATGTGGCCCAACTATTACTAACTGTGGTGTGAGCGCGCACAAACAAACATGAATAGATCACACTGAATGACTGCAGACAACGACTGTCAAAACGCTGGCAGCAAGCGCATATACGCCGCAGCGGGCGAAGGTACGTGCGGTCTATCGCTTGAACGGAAACTGAGCGGCGAATGCCAGCGCATAAAGGTCAGAGCCGTGTGGAGATACGAGATGGTGCGAGCGAGCGACGAGCGCGGTTGTTGGGAGAGTAGAAATGCGCCCCCCCCCCCCCCCCCCCGCTCCCTCCGGCGCTCGCTTCCCGCTTCCTTGCTTGCGCGTGGAAGATTGAGTGCGTGCGCTCTCTGTGACAGCGTGCGTCCCCAGCACGCTTCCGCTCGGGCATACGGCGTGCGGCGAAGATTTATCTATACGGACCTCAGGGCGACGACGACGACGACGGCGACGGCAGAAATCCGGTGGAAGTGTCCATATAATTGCTATCGCAATAAAAAACTACGATGGCATTACCAAGATGGCATGAGGAGGACGCAATGATGACAATGGCATCACGACGACAGAATGATGACCGCGTGATGACGACGAAATGACCACCGAATGACGGAGCTGCATTGATGACGAGGTTATGATGACAAAGGGATCATGGCGGTAAAATATTACAGTGATACGACGGAGACGGGATGACGACGGCAGAATGACGATCCTACAATGAAAATGAGTGTTATGACTACGACGGTGTGTCGAGGACGGCCTGACGACAATGGGGTGACGAATGTAGACTGACCACGTAATGACGACAACAGCGTAACGATAAAAGCATGACGGAAAATTAATGAGTACAGTGAATCACCAGGACACAATGGCGACGATTGGACAACCACGAGACGACTTGGCGCTGACTCTCTGCCGAAAACGCAGTGGCGACAATTGCATGATCACGCTGGAATTACGATGACGACATGGCGACAGTTCGAACATGGCGACGTAATGACGACGCAGGGAAGGCAACAGAGTGATGACGGCGTTACGGCGATGGCATTAAGACAGAGCATCACGACTTTGCGATCCGACTGAAGTTATATCAGTGAACTGCATGGCTATGTAAAGAGGTACCAGTGTCGTGTTCACAACGACAAGATATATTCTGCAACTCCAGGTTACTGTATAGCGACCAAAGAAAAGGTCACACCAGCTCTAAACTCATATATTTTCTTTACCGCTAGACTGCACAAAACATCGCTCGTCGAAACTCAGTAAAATGCGTGCCCATGCTTCTGCGAGAAAGATACGAAATGCCCGTAGGTTAACCGAAGACGTGCCCCTTTGGCTACCGCTCACTTGGGAAGAGGAAAGGATTTATTGTTGTATAGAGACAGAACTCGAGCGTTCCCATAACAATGATTTCGGCTTATAACTGAGCAATCATTCTTTTATTAGAAATATACACTTTCTTGATTGCGTAGGTCGGATAATCACCAAACTGGCTTTAAAAAGTCGAAATGCGCCACTCCGCCACGAGGACCGAACGACGGACACACACAGCACCTCAACAAGCTGTCAGTTATTCATGCGACCGCTTGTTCACACGGTACGTGAACAAGGATTCAACAAGTTCTCAGATTTTGATTATCCTAGTGTTGTGTGCGTGCATTCCTGCGATATGTGCAACCAGTTTGTTCCAACCATAGTCATTTTATGTTTCAAAGCACACATGAGCAACACACGAGCTATGAGTATAGGACGTGAGAGAGAGAAAAAAATTACAATGACTTACGAGGGATTGGTGTGTAGCAGCCAAAAGTGAGTTGCAAGAATATTATCACTGCTGAGAACACCAATCCAAACCTCACTTTCCGGATCATGTGGCTAGAATCAAGCAACGTCATTCCCAGGAAATTTTCTCCCAAGATGTCGTACCTGTTTGATGAAAAGACAAGCAGTTGTGCATCACTCAACTGCAATATACGCCAGGTGTAAACTTTGCCTGTCATAGGTCAAACATTAAAACTTTAACAATATTTATTGCGAAATGGAATGATTTGAAAAGTATCCATTGTAATCATCTTCAGCCATAGAATGATCTTGTAATTGCTTGCTCGCTTCGCCAGCTTGTTAGACCTGAAATACAAATCCTACTGTATTAATTGCATGCAATTACCAATTATATTAGAAAGATGCAAATGGCGTTTACAAACCAAACACTATGCAGATCCCACGCCCTGTGGGAATCGACGGTATTCGAGGCATTTTGCAGGCACCTGGCTATCTAGCATTGCTTGTCGTGCCGCAAAGAGACACAAGGTGGACCAACGCGTTATGGTAAATTGAGTAGTTTCATGGGTTTGGGTCGTGAGCGTACCTGTCTGTGATGACAGCTGCAGGAGGACGACCACGCTAAAAACGATGGCATGGCCACATCGGCATGACTTATACGCTGGCAGTTGAACGCGATCCTGCATGGCAATTCTTGTTTTCTACATAGGTAGTGGAGAAGTGTAAACGAGACAAACATAGATGGTGATGTCATCATAGCCTAGTTGTTGTGCAGCCGTACGTGTACCTGGCTATTCTATGTGGTGTATGTAAAACGGCGATTACATGTGTACTCCGACGAAGAAATGTTAAAGCCTGATTAACTAGCGCGATCGTGAAGTCAGTACAACGTCGCACCATTTCTACGTAGCGTGCTAAGAGTAAAGTACTGAGGAAAGTCGGCCGGTCTCGGAGTTGGCGCGAGAGCTGTTACAATGAAAGAAGAGCGAGAGCTGTTACAATGAAAGAAGAGCGAGAGCTGTTACAATTAAAGAAGACGAGGAAGCGGTGCGCGGTGCACGCGGCCAGCGCTTCAAATGCGCCAAAGATGATAAGTCCTCATCATCATCATCATCATCAATAGCTCGCTAGCTTTGTACGAGAGAAGTATGCGTGCAATCATGGCCTATTAGAACACCAGACTGCTGTGCTCGACGCATAGGTTTGATTTCGCCGTCCGTCCACATGCTATTGATGCGAAATCGCCAAATGGCCCATTAAGCGAAAAAGCCGGCGTCTGCAATGTGTAAAGGGAAACGGCACCTAAATCCACATTGCCATTGGCTGCGACGGCACGTCACGAGCTGCGCCTCGGCGAAGCAGAGCGGGCAAAAGGGGACACCCGCTGTCGCAATAGGTGACCGTAAAAATGAGCAATCGCACAGAATTCTGGGGGCGCGCCGTCTGCTAGCAGATTCCGGTTCGACGGACAGACGCGGCGGCGTAGGCGGCATGCCCGGCGCACGTGTTTTTCTACGCGGTTTCAACTATCAGTCGTGCAAAGCTTTCCGTCCGCTTTGTCGACCAGCTGATTTCTAGGTTTCAGTTCACTCTGGGCGCGACGATGACGAGCCAAGAAAGGCAAGGATACCCTTTTATTCATAAAGGAACTCCGGTTTTCGTTACGGCGGCCTTTTTTGTTTCTGCGAGGTTTAGCTCTAGGACATTCGCCGTTGCTTGGACGCATCTTCAATGACTGCTCTGCCTGCGGGTCAGTCAGACAGGTGAAAAAGTTAGCGTTATCAGATAATTTATCACGCATATAGAAGCATTACTTAGAAAATCGGGGTGCTGATGCGATAGCTACAGCGGTGCATGCTGCTCTGTGATCGTAGCTCAAAACCGATATCGTCGGTTTAACGGCGCAGCAACGCTGAAAATGATAACTTAGAGCGCTGTCAGTGGCATTTCTCGGTCGAAACAATTAGGTTCATTGAAGTGGTACGTAGTTAGACGTTCACGCTTGTTTGTCAACAATGGCCGTATCGCCATTATATTACGGCTGCGTATTATCTCTCTCTGTGCTGAAGGGGCTAGGTGGGCTAGTTGGTTACGAGATTATGTATGTATCTCGCTGTGTCCCGCTTAAATTCGCGCTGTAAACCTCGTTTCATAGTACCTCTATATGTGGCATGCGAGTACTGAAATAGTTCTGGTTGCCTGAGTCAATGTTAGAGAAAGAAATATCTTAGGGAATCATTCCTTCTACAAGTATGGCTTTTTGGGCTAGTTGTTAGATACATCAGAGGTGGTCATAGGGCTAGAAGACACGGACAAGAACGAGAGAACAGGACGAGCGCTAACTTTCGACTGAGTGTTTATTTCGAGAAACAACCGTATTTGTAGGCCCGCATACGGAAAAGGCCCAATCATCGCACATGAAAACCAGCCATATCCAGGAACGCAAATTCATTTGTAGTCAGCGCAACTGAAGGGGAGCTGATGCAGCTATCACCGGCCCTCGCTATCAGAGTGGCTATCAGAGTTGCTCGTCCTGTTCTCTCGTTCTTGTGCGTGTCTTCAAGCGCTATGACCACCTCTGATGAATCATTCCGTGTCAGCCCTTACAAAGCTAATCACCGCCTGATATGTGGCACTGTTCGTTCATTTTCTTTTTGTTCAAGGATGGTCTCTGCATGTTACAGTTTTGGAAATGCAGCCATTGCTCCCTATAGTGGAGATAAATTTCGTTGTAGCTAACCATGCGTTCGCGTGCACTGCCTGGGTCTGTAGCTGGCCCTGCTCGGTTGACGTGCGCTCGTGCTGGATTGTTGGATGCTTCATTCCCAGGGCTGGCCACATAAGCAAGTACCCATAGGAGTTGAATTGATCTGGTCGGGGGTTGAATGGAATTGAGAATATTGAAAGCACGTGTGTGAATCCTGCCTCGTGCAAATTCCGGATTACTGTTTTTGAATCACTAAAAATTAGTGTGGCAGTGGTTGAGGAGATTGCCAAGGCGATTGCGGCTTCTTCCGCCTCTAGGGAGGATGGACTTTGGTCGAACCGAAACTATAGGGTGGAGTGTTGGAAACCACGCTCAGGGCATAGGCTTGGTGAGTGGCATATTCTGCGGCGTCCACATATACTGCACTGTTATTTGCGTGATGGTGTTTATGTAGCGCCGTGGCTCTAGCTACTCGCCGAGCTGTGTGGTGGATTGGGTGGACGTTCTTGGGGAGTGGATGAATAGACCGCGACACACCCCGCCGCTTGTCTGGGACACTTTCACTCTCTCCGCTTTGTCCAGCAGTTCACTACTAACATTCGGCTGAAGCAATGTTAGCCGAGTCCTCAGTTTACGTCGCAGAAATACTTCAGCGGGTGTGTTACCCGTGAAAGTATGGGGCGTTAATTGTGCGGTAAGAAAACAAGAAGTTGTCGATTTTGTGCAGCAAAGATCGGTTTTTGCCTTTTCCTTTATCTTGTAGTAGCTGCTTAAGAAGCGCTTCTTTAGTAGTTTGTACCACTCGTTCGGCCGCACCGTTTCATTGTGGGTAGTACGGTGTCGTAAACGGGGGTTTTACACCACTCGCTTGCAAGAAGAGTTGAAATTCTGCAGCAACAAACTTAGGGCCGTTATCAGTAACAATCCCAGCTGGAAGCCCATGCGACGCAAACAGAGAACGTACAGGTTCCACCGTTTTGGTAGCTGTCGTTGAATGCATAATTTTCACTTCAAGCCACTTCGAATATGCATCAAAAGCAATCAAGAACATATGCCCTTCTTTAGTTGCAAAATCTAAGTGCACTCTTTCCCATGAAAAATCGCTCACTCGCCACTGACACAAAGGTGCTGGCTGCGTCGAAAGGGAGTACAGATTGACAAATTTACAATGGCGATGAAGCACCTCCCGCCGTCTCCTTTTGTAAGGCCAATTCGGGTCTGTTTTTTGGGCCCGAAATCGTTGTGCGTGTTCTATTTGCTTGGGATACGCTTTTCGGGGAGAAGAGCATCCAACAGGGGACTTTACGCCAATCCCCGGCTTGTTGTTCTCCGTCGCGCACTAGATTTCGCGGGAGCTACCGCAGCGGAGAATGCTTCTGTTCTGAAAAGAACCACGCACGACTGTAACAGCCCGCGTGGTGGTGTGCCGTCTCGTCGGTGGCGTGACCGCTAGGTGGCAGCGCGAGCAGCAGCAGCGTGAGCCATGGATGGTGCGCAGAACGGCGTGCCCACGGCCGCCAACGGGCTCCGGGCATCGTCGACCAGGGCTCGACGGCCAGGGCGTACGACTACCTGCTCAAGCTGCTGCTCGTCGGCGACAGCGACGTCGGCAAGGGCGAGATCCTCGGCGGGCTCGAGGACGGCGCCCTCGAGTTTCCAGGAACTGCCTGTCTTCTGGAGCGTACCAGTAGGGGCTTCGACGCTGGCTGAGAGCGAGCTTGAAATAGATTAGCTAGCACCAGAATTGCTGTCGGTGTCACGCACCTGGGCCTTTTCAGGTTCCAGCAGCGGCCGTTACATGAGGTACTGCGCAAAGAAACCAAATGGCACTGGTCACGTCACTGTGATGATGGATTCAATAAGTGCAAGACGCTAGTGACCGATGAAAGTGTTCTTGAATGGTAGGATGTGCACAAAGACATTCAAATCACATGTGATGCGTCGGATTATGGCGTCGGAGCAGCACTGTCGCACGTGGAGAATGGCGTTGAGAGGCCGATAGCGTTTGCCTCAATGTCTCTCACCGCATCAGAGCGCAACTATGGGCACATTGAAAAAGAAGCCCTGAGTATCGTCTTTGGGGTACAAAAGTTCCATAAATACCTGTATGGAAGAACCCGTTAAGGTAGTAACAGACCACCAACCCCTGACAGTACTGTTCGACCCAAAGAGGCAGGGAAGCGCTGTGGCTACAGCGAGAGTGCATAGATGGTTGACCTTCTTGGCTAACTATCGATGCATAATCGCACATAAGCCGGGGGCAGCGATTGCTCATGCCGACGCGTTGTCACGCCTGCCGTTATCTGACACAGAAGAGCTGGCTGAATTTTTTTTACTTATCTACTCTCACTGACCTGCCACTCACAGCAAAGATTTTGAACGTGTAACAGACCGTGACCAGGCTGCGAACAATTGTTCGAAACATGATCTGGCACGGTTGGCCCAATAGTGTTCCAAATGAGCTGCAGCTATTTGGGTTCATCGGTTGGAACTTGCAGTTGACAATGGCTGCATTGGTTGGACCAACAGGGTCGTAATTCCTGAAAGTTTGCAAACAGAGGTTCTAGCTAGCTCTGTTGCACGAGCAGCATTTGGGAATCAGAAAATGAAAGCAGTTGCACGCTCAATGGTGTGGTGGCCCAGGCATAGATAATGCTATAGAATAAGTGGTACGACAGTGTAAAATTTGTCAATCTGTACTCCCTTCGACGCAGCAGCACCTTTGTGTCAGTGGCGAGGTGAGCGGTATCCCATGGAAAGAGTGCTCTTAGATTTTTCAACTAAAGAAGGGCATATGTTCTGATTGCTGTCGATGCATATTCGAAGTGACTTGAACTGAGAATTATGCATTCAACGACAGCTACGAAACGATGGAAGCTGTATTTTCTCTGTTTGCGTCGCATGGGCTTCCCGCTGAGGTTGTTACTGATAAGGACCTTCAGTTTGTTGCTGCAGAATTTGATTTCTTCTTGAAAGCGAATGGTGTAAAACCACACGCTCACGCCACCGTACCACCCACAATCAAACGGTGCGGCCCTAACGAGCGGTACAGACTACTAAAAAAAAGCAGTTCTTAAGCAGCTACTACAAGATAAAGGGCAAGGGAAAAAACCGATCTTTGCAGCACAGAATCAGAACTTCTTGTTTTCTTACCGCACAACGCACATACTTTCATGGGTAAAACACCCGTTGAATTATTTCTGCGACGTAAACTCAGGCCTCGGCTAACAATGGTTCAGCCGAATGTAGTAGTGAACTGCTGGGCAAAGTGGAGAGTGTGAAGTATCCGCGGACAAGCGGCGGGGTGTGTCGCGGTCGTTCCCTGCTGGTGATTCTGTCTTGGTGCGCTCAGTGCGAGGTGAAGTAGTTAAGTGGTTGTGCGGAAAAGTGACGCGTTTGAAGTCACCATGCACGTATTTGGTTCTTGTCGGAAGCCGTGTGCGCTACGTCCACGCCGATCATTTGCGTAAGTCTTTTCTCAGCACAGACGGACTCTGAGCCTCGTGAAATTGACTTGCCGCATGCTGCGGAGTGTTTTACCCCTGTTTAGCGGAACTACCGGCTGCCCCGCTGGTATAGTAACAAGACCAAACTAGCACTCAGCCCTGACAGTTGCCCTCCGATCACCGCCAGAAGAAGCTGCCGAGAGCGACGGCTTCCGGACCGTTGGGATCGTACCCATTCGCAAATAAGAGTGAAGGAGTGTTGATCAGACGCGCTGGGGCGTTTGCATTGAACGTGCGGCAGCGTTGCATCGAACGCGCACATGTGCAAACGGCGCTGCGATTGTGATTGGTGGACTTCACAGTGGTTGTTCTGCGCGTGCGCTAGACTGTCTTTGGCTATATGAGTTGAATGAATGAATGAATTCTTTTATTAAGCAAGGGGAGGCCCGAAGGTCGCTAGTGCACATGTGGGGGTGAAGCAATATACGAGTAGAGGTAGACACCCCACTAAATTTCGCGAGCCAGGCCCGCTAGCAACGCCGAAGTGGGCAAATTTTACTAGGTGATGGGGGTTTTCGAGAATGTAGTTCTGGAAAGCATTCAATATGGCAATACAGAAAGAATATGGATGTCATCTCGATAAATATTTTAACGTGGGACCGTGTTAAAATGAGATGCTGCAAGTTGGCTCACATACGGAGTGGCAGAAGGTGCATATGGGGTGGGCAGAGGCGTCAATGGCCCTTCTTTTGGTCAGCCAACGTCTGCCATTTGTGAATTCTGTCAGGGCAGTAGCTGTGTTGGCAAGTACTTTATGATGAATATTTCCTGCGATCGGCTGAGGGCGAGGTCCTTAAACTTGGTGAGGAGGAGTGAGACGTTTTGAGTCTCTCGTGTTAGCGTACTTGAGGAAGCGACGTAATTCGTGCCATTTCTAAATGAGAGTTCGGCGGCAAATCCGCGTAGGGGTGGTCACCAAGGTCGAGAGAGCCGCGTAGGAGAGGTTGGAGACGACAAGGTCAAACTCCAGATTGTTGAGGTGACAAGGAACCATGCACCACCTCGTTACCTCCCCTTTGGGCCCCCTCCTGTCCAGGCGTCTAGGCGACCCTAACGTCAATGCCATTCTTCTACTTGTGCTGTAGAATCTGGCGGATGCGTAGAGTAGTGATATCTTCTACACTGGGATCCTCGATGTTTTTAATGCTTCGAATGCGTCGGTGTAGATGTTGGAAGGCACTGCCACGGCCGCTGGATAAAAAAATTACACCATCTTCCCGTAGGGGAACCCTGAGTAGTATGCAAAGCCAGCATGGGGTCGACTCAAGGTAGTTTTATTAGCTGTATAAAACTTGGACATGCAGCTAGCACCAGCAACGCGCAGAACGGTTGTCGACGCCGTCGGCGTTTTGCCCTCGTTCGCACCGAACGCTGCGCGCGTTGGTGACTGTTGCCGGTGCCTCTGGGGTGTGCCTACCGTCGCACCTAAGCTGCTTCGCATTATCGCGCGCGGAGCCGCAGGTGTTGCCATTCGTTGCGCAATCCGGAGAGGAGAGGAGGAATGCCGAGCGGAGAGGAGATGAGACAAGGAGAGGAGAGGAGGGGGAAGGAGGAGAGGCGATGAGACAAGGAGACGAGGGGAGGAGGAGGGAGGATACGCATGCGCAGTAGGGTGGGGCGCCGCATGGGGAGGGTGGGAAGGGAGTGACAAACCCCGCCCATACGATGCTTCGCAGCTAAAAACAAGGTGCGGCCCGTTGCGTGGCGCCGAAACGTCGTCTCGGGACTAGTTCTCCTCGCGCCCGCTCTCACGCCACTGCTCTCGTGCAGCCGTTCACGGAGAGCTTCGACAGCCGCGTTGGTACGCGCGACAGTGACTCTAATCAGTCCGTAAATAACGCCTTTTATAGTTGCACATTACAGGTTCACTATTGAAGTCGTTATTAGAAGCGCCGATTACTCCACATATGTGAAAAGTCTGCCCTAGGAGTGCCAATCTTTTGTAGAGGAGGCCTCAATGCTCTCCATGAAGCTGCCCGCTCGACTCACCTGAAATGAAAAGTGCTCTATTACGAATAATCGGGAGTGGATTTACGTGTTTTTTTTTTTCAAGACGACTTCAAGACGATGGATCGCGTTTATTTACAAGATGATGAATGCGAAGGTATCGCTCAGCGAAAACAGTCCACGGCGCCGCCTCCGAGCCAACCCAGCTTGGTTCTTCTCTTCCTCGGAACTCTTTTTTTTTGCGTGTACTGCGGATAACCGGGAAACAAAGTCGGGACCGCAGTCGGAAGCAAAAGCCTAATCTTCGTGGTATTTTTATAGTCATTGTCAGAAAATGTTATGAACATACCAGCGAACCTGTCACTTGGCTCCCATTTGCTTCCTTCCCTGACGGCCATTGGAGAGAAATATTCTTCAGCGATGCTTCCCGACGCTGTAGATCGCAGGGGAATTCGTGGTACGTCACAGTAGCGTTTTTTCTCGCGTTCGAGTTGCACAGCGGCACACAACAACTTCGCGGCATCACACCGCTAGAAAAAAACACCGCATATCCACGGGGTGAATGACGATGAGTGGGCGAAGCTCCGGAGGGAATCATCGGTAAACCGTGAATCTTCCGTGTAATTCGCCCAGTCTCGCCGCACTAAATCGAACGATTGACTTCCACCAATGACACGTGCCACATGTGGACGTCATTCCTATAACAGCGCCCTTCATTGTAATTTGCACATCTCCCACTTAAGGGGACGCTAGCACAAACGCGTTAGAAACGTGCAGTACTCTCTAGTAAGGGGGAGAGGCCACAGCGTCTTACGCAGCCGTTTACACATGTCGGAACGTGCACCGCATTTGCCGACGCCATCAGCGTTTATGAATACGGGGGTAAGGCGGAGAGGCCACAGCGTCTTACACCAGCTTCTTACACGGGCCGTAACGCGCTAGCTCAAACGCGTTAGAAACGCGCAGTCTTTCGTTAATGTTGGGTATTTATTTCCATCGTGGTGCGTGTGTCCATGTGCACTTCGTGGCGTAGTGTTTAGCGCCGCGCGTTCGGAAGCGAGGGGTCCCTGGTTCGATTCCGCTACGGACACAACTTTCGGAATTTTTTTTTTCTCATAAAAGTAGACGTGGCTACCTACTACGACGACGACGACTGATACTACTACGACGACGACTACTACTACTACTACATACTACAGAGGAGGGACAGACCCACACCCTAAGGAGCTTCGCCCCTAAAACTGTCTGGTACATCGGTGCGAACGAAAATGGAGAATTGGCTTCCATAGCAAATGTGTTTAAATACCATCCCTGGAGGGATGAATAAAAAGGTGCGGGGAGTGAAGCGTACCGAATGAGAAGAAGTCTGAGAACATCGGAAGGAGCGGGGGGATTGAAGAGGAGAATAAAAAAGTTATAAATGGCGACATGACGCTTGTTTGATCCGTTTTACATAAGTTAATACAGAACTAATTTTGCAGTAGTGAGACCGTGACCCACAGCAGTCTCCACATAATGGTAAGGAAATGCAGATATCCCGTGGCCATAGCTACAGCAGCACGGCGTCTAATCTGGGTGTCATGTCAGGTATGTATGAAGTGCACGTCTACCAGAAAGTACGATCTCGGTATGATTTGCGTATAAGCTTATCGACATATTGCTGAACTCAGCTTACTAAATAGGCTAGAAATTGATGCAACTTTATTCAACTTGCTGCTTATTTGTGGTAGTAACATTATCCACACATTATCGTATTATATATAAAACTAAACCTAACATGTCCTGATGTTTACTATTTTTTTTCTCGCATGAATTCTTCAGCTGCAAGTTCAGTTTTATTTTTGCTTTGCACACAGTATATTACACTTCTTATTTTGGTTTTATTGTTTTGAAACTGTTCCTTATGCTGTATCTTTTCTTTCTGTATTTTTTCTCTGCTTATGCAAATAAATGCACACGCATCTTCAGTTTTTGTGCTTGTTAGAATTCGAGCTGTAGTGTGCCAAATATGTCACAGGTCTAAGCGTGCGGCGTGCTTACCTTTCTTTAGCATTGCTATTTACAATAATTTCGGTCTTGTTCTCATCATATGTGCATTTGCCAGTGGCAGTTATTCTGAGCTTGAATTTC
Source organism: Dermacentor silvarum (assembly GCF_013339745.2). NCBI lineage: Eukaryota > Metazoa > Arthropoda > Arachnida > Ixodida > Ixodidae > Dermacentor > Dermacentor silvarum. The sequence continues at coordinate 18,013,538 of NC_051162.1, forward strand.
TAGAAACAAAATGTGAAGGTGTAGCATTGTGACAGCTGAAGTATGACAGCAATGTCGATGCTAGCTTGCGCCAACTATTACTACAGTATGCCAACGGATACCCATCACTTTATTTGTGCATTTTCTGAGAACCAGCCTTGTCCACTAGGTGAAATTTGTAGCGTCCTTTTAAATTTGCTCGTTAGTGCATGTAACTTTTCAGGACAAAATTTACACTCGGAGAGTAGGGAGACCATTACTAATGGGGTTGGCTCACACGTCTTGTTATTTATGCGGCATGCGTCACTGATTTCATGTGTCAATTTTCCACCGTATGTGAAAAATAAGTGATTATCGTAATCTGGCCACAACTGGCCTACAGACCAGATGAGCATACTGGTCTTTTGAGTGAAATATGGTTGGTATCTTCAGCACATATTTAGGCATCGGCCAGTCTGCACTATGTGCATTTGACCACACGTGAAAGGAGTGAAATACACTGCCTCTGACACACACTGGACAAATTTCGTGGTATCTTTAACCAAGCAAACCGTGCTTGCCTGCTCGCCTTTCACAATTCACTTACGGACTGTCGTGCATATCCTGCCTACTTTATTTTTTTCTGGTTGTATATGTGCATAGTAGTCCACAAGCGAATTGAAAAGACACCCAGGCAAGGGAGGCTTGCTTAGTTAAAGCATAGCCTCCTCGATAAACTCTGTGCCTCTCAAGATGCCGAGACAACAATAGGGAGGCGCCGTCGGCAGAGTTTCACACTGCCGCCGCTCATTTCGCTGAGGGCGCCACCGGCGTAGAGTGCCGCCGCGCCTCCCGTCTGCGCGGCGGGCGCGATGCCGACTGCTTTAATGGCTGCAATGGTGGAACAACGATCCCGTGGGTGACCAGAGCCTTGTTTATAACGCTGTAGAGCACCATAGTAGTGTCTCGAATACAGTCTGTGAAAGTGCGAGCGCGCTTGCAGCAACTGTAGCGTCCAAGTGGATTGCGCGTCACACGTGGCAAAAAAAAAAAAAGAAAGAAAAGAAACGAAAAAAAAACGCGAGTTTGTTCATTGTGGTTAATACGCCCTTAGTTACCGTAGCGAAGTGCAGAAAATACGCAAGTCGGCAAGCGTTCTCACAGCTATATATTTTGTCAAAAACTGCTTGCGACGCTGCTCTATAGTGAACCGCCCTTCTTATATTCTTCTTAGTTCATTCTTATAGTGAGACGTCCTTCAGGCCTCGGCGCACGTTAGTAGCATACTATTTTTACTACTTTGAGACAAGTTTTCCCCACGTTCTTTTGCATCAGATGAGTGTTGTGGCAGACGTGAATATTCATACCCAGAAACCTTTGTTCTTTCTACCACGTCCGTGTGCATTGGCGAGCAGGAAAATAGAAAAAAATATTGAAGGACCTACAAAAAGCGCCGCATGCCTTGAAATAAGCAAGATGCGAGCAAATATTTTATTGCAGACGCTTTGTGAACGATGCATGCAGCTCAGACATACAAAATCCCGAGGGTTGCTTCTGTCACTATATGCGTGCTCGAAGTTACATGTATCCACGTGAAGAAGTCACGTGTTTTACCCGCACATGATGTCTGTGAACCAGCATGGCCTCTTTCGAATGTTTTTTTTTTTTTCTTTTTTTTTTTACGTGATCGCACGTGAAAAGCATCTAGCAATCACCGTCGCTCATCGTTAAGCTCAGGTCCACGATCACCCAAGAAGGTTTAAATGCGTGGACCATACCAACGTTGCTAGGTTTCACCGTATCTGCACGAGAAAAACCGACAAAAACAATGTACCCGATTTGCGACCCCAGCGGAGGGTAACGGAGAGACGGAAGACGGGGGCACACGGCAGCAGTCATGAGCTAGTCTACGTCGGTGGCGCCATCTCTTGTGGAAACGACCAATAGGGAGAGGGAAAAGCGACGGCCGATCAAGCGCCGTTTGACAGGCACATATTTATTGAGGAGGCTATGGTTAAAGATACCACCAAATTTCTCTTGGTATCCGTCAGAGGTGTGTAGTCTATTCCTGTGTCATGTATATATTTGGTCAGATGTACATACATGGGGCAGACTGGCCGGTGCCTCAACCTGTTCCTGGGAGAGCACCATAATCCACTTAAAGGACCAGTATGTTTATCTCACTTGAGCATGCATTGACACGACTGGGGCTTCGCGCCGGATTTAGTTTGTTCATCTGTTTTGTTCACCTAAGGCAACTGATTGACCAACAAAATTAGTGACCAATAGCGCATAAAAATGCGATGTGCAGCCAGCTCTCATTATGATTGCATGACAAAGAGTAATACCCTCTAAATGACATGGAGTATCAATCACTCCATGCTTATTTATGCTGTTTTTGACGCAAGCACTGTTTATCTTGCTTTTATGGATTTGTATTGCAACTGGTGCCCTCCCTCTGAAATAATTTTTATGCAATACAAGTGCACATGCAGCGTAAATTTTTCTGTAATCCTTCCATCAAATAAATGTTGATAGCTTTGTGTCCAGTGGTCGGCCTTCTGTGCTGTGCTGTCTTGCACTGAAAAGTTAAACATGGACATGCACAGCTTTCTCAGTTACTTGTCAGTCAATGTTGATAAACTTCTATGTTTTGAGCCGGTACATTCTTACCATTCATGTCCCTTATCGTCATCATCGTACTACTCCTCTGGATTCTCGCAAAGGATGCTAATGTGTACTTCAGCTTTTGCATTGATGGTTTATGTAATGATAGCGTCACGGCATCAGGCCGAGATGGCATTTAGCCAGAAATAAAAAGCTATGCAGTTCAAACTTAGCATTTTGCCTTGACAAATTACAAGGTTGCTAGGGCAGTAGAGTGTGTACAGTGAAATTTGTGCACTTAAGTTATGTTATGCTCATACTTTAATTTAAAAATCCATATTCATTTAAAATCCCAAATAAACAAATATTTGCACTGCTCTCTTTCCTTCCATATCGCATAGCGACTTGTCATTTCCAGAACAAACATAAACGAATCGGCTACCATAGTAAACGCGTATACTCCAGCATGAAACAGATGTAAAGTGATCCACACATTCCTAATATATAGATTTTGATGCATGCTACAATTTTTCATGCTGCTACCAGTAGGCAGCAGCATGGCCCCAAGCAAAGACACTATGCCAGGATACGGGCAGCGCCGGGTGAGTACACCAAACACACATCAGGTGCACTAAGCACACCAGGCTTGGCTCACCAGTCCGGGTACACCAAGCACATCAGACATGGTCTGGTGGATTTTTGACTGGGATATATGCCATACTATAGAAGGCCAGTATTGTATAAAATATTCACCAAGATAATTTCCAATAGAATCAGCGCAACACGTGACTTCAGCCAACCAAGAAAACAGGCTGGCTTCAGGAAGGGATATTCTACGATGGATCATATCCATGTCATAAATAAGGTAATCGAGAAATCTGCGGAGTACAATCAACCTCTCTATATGGCTTTCATAGATTATGAAAAGGCATTTGATTCAGTAGAGATACCAGCAGTCTAGAGGCATTGCGTAATCAAGGAGGTACAGGAAGCATACGTGAATATCTTAGCAAACATCTACAAGGATTCCACAGTCCCCTTGGTTATCCCCAAGAAAAGTAGAACGAGACCTATCAAGAAAGGGGTTCAGGCAAGGAGACACAATCTCTCCAATGCTATTCACTGCCATGCTTAGAAGAAGTATCAAGCTGTGTTAGACTGGGAAGGCTTAGGAGGTGAGGATCAACGGCGACTATTCAGCAACCTTCGTTGTGCAGATGACATTGTCCTATTCAGCAACAATGGAGACGAATTACAACAACTGATTGAGGACCTTAATCGAGAAAGTGTAAGACTTGGGTTGCAGATTGAATATGCAGATACGACAAAGATAATGTCACTAGCCCTAGCAAGGGAAACACGAATTCAGGATCGCCAGTCGCCTCTAGAGTCTGTAAAGAGTACGTTTATCTAGGTCAATTACTCACAGGGGACCCCGATCACGAGAAAAAATTTACAGAAGAATTAAAATGGGTTGGAGTGCTACGGCAGGCATTACCAAATCCTCAGGGAGCTTACCACTGCGTTTAAAAGAAAAGTGTACAATCATTGCATTCTACCGGTGCTAACATAAGGGGCAGAAACTTGGAGGTTAACAAAGAAGCTCGAGAACTACGTTAAGGACCGAACAAAGAGCGATGGAACGAAAAATTAGGATAACGTAAGAGACAGGAAAAGAGAGCGGTGTGGATCAGAGAACAAACGGCGGGATAGCGATATTCTAGTTGACATTAGCGAAAGAAATGGAGCTGGGCAGGCCATGTAATGAGTAGGGTGGATAACCGGGGTGACCACACCTTAGGGTTACAGAATGGATACCAAGAGAAGGGAAGCGCAGTCGAGGTCGGCAGGAAAACCAGATGGGATGATGAAGTTAGGAAATTTGCAGGCGCAAGTTGGAATACGCTAGCGCAAGACAGGGGTAATTGGGAGATCGCAGGGAGAGGCCTTCGTCCTGCAGTGGACATAAAATATAGGGTGTGATGATGATGATGATGATAGAAGAAGGCCAACATGGGCATGACATAGTGGACTTTAAATGCTTCAGAACTATGCCGGTAGCTCACGCAAATATTCTATAACGACTGGCACTTATATGTCTCGGGGTTGCATTGGGTTGCCCGTACACAAGCACTTCTAAACTTTTTTCCACGCCAAGTGATCAGATAGTGAGAAGATTTTCCAATGCCCGCTAGCAATCCACAGACACTTCTGCTCTTTGTCGAGTGGAAACCAATAAAGCCAAAGTAGTTCACAATATGTACACAACATAGCTGATCTAGGTTGCATGTTTGTACAGCCACGGCCACTGGATAAAAAAAAATTTTATTCAGCGGCCGTGGTACATCCACGAGAAATTTGCGCATAGTGTAGCTACTGCTACAAAGTGGTTCCTCAACGACATTCTGTGAACCGACATCATATAAACTTTTCGCACAACTAGCTAAAACGTCTCCAAATTGTTCCACAGCAAGTGATACAGTGTGTATTCCTGTGGTTCATTTCCAAGTTTTGTTAATTGTTGTCCTTTCACCATGCAGGGTCCGCATGCACTCACTTGAAGACGACGACCCTCCACCTCAAGAACAACCTCTCGTCAAAGACTAGCTGGGAGAATAAATGCAGAGAAAATACCACATCCGTAACCAGACAGATACCATGTGTTCCTTTCATTTAACCTCCTTCTCTCTTTAAGGAAGCGTGGTATATCCTCAATAAATGTTTTATCAACATTTTTCGTTTAGAAATGTCTAATGTGCAGCATATGTACGGGCTCACGTACATGTTGGATGTTGGAAAACGTGCTGCACCTTCACTTGATATATTAATATCAATCACAAAAGACACATCAGGACATCGAGACACATCAGAAAACGTTTCCACATATGGTGGCTAATTTTGTTTAGGGATTATATGAATTCGAGCAATCTAATGTACAAACTCTGTAGAGACTCATTTGGAAGACATGACATGGTCTAACAAAAACTGCTTTGGAGCGCGCATTAGGAAGACATATCAGGCTCACCTGAAAAACACTCATCAAGTATGCATCAGAACGACGATGGCCAATACGTTTTAAAATAACATTACGAATACATTAGAATATTTCCGAAGAAACACAGCAGAGGCTCATTTGGCTGTAATGTCAAAAGTCACGAGACCTTCATGTGAAACTCATCTCATATTTTTTTAAGGGTATTAGGCGCAGTCAGAGAAGTGACCGAAACTGCGTTCCAGGATCCGGCTGCCCCCCCCCCCCCCGCCCCCCGTCCCAACATTTACAAGAACTTGCGGGCCGCCGTCCCTGCTCACTACGCTACCTCTAGCCATCAGTGTCTTTCATTAAACGCTCCGTCACAATAGCTTTCGCCATGGGAACCGTCGCCTCATTCCGCGCCTTGTCGTTGCACATCACCTACGTGCTCCCGTTCCGATCGTCAGCACGCGCCTGCCCCAACATCGCACTCGTTCAGTGAGTATCTTGCCAAACGCAAGCGCTCTTGGCAACTCTACGCACCGCGGCTCTCCTTTATATGGTACGTTCCCGCAAGCTTTCGACCTTCTATTCTGGGGCACCTTACTCATCACCGACTCAGAAGCTGTCCTACCGATAAGCGCGAATTCAGCTCTCGCGGGCACGGCGACACTAAAGGCACAACATTCCTGGTGCCTTCAGCGACCGCCACAATCCTGATGTATCCGCCACCTCAGATTTCGGAGCAAGCAGCAGCACGCGATCCTTCCGATGTATTATGCTCGTACCTCCCGCCGATGCCTGGCTACCAAAAATTTGCAGGAGATGCTTTGCCGGTACATCAATCAACCATGGGCGTCGGCAGGATTTTGTCTGGGGGGGGGGGGGGCACACCCGATGCATCGCAACTAGGGGGGGGGGGGTGTTGGTGGTGGCTTGGGGGAGGGTCAAGTGCCCCTTTCGCATGCCCTGCCGACGCCGATGCAATCAGCATTTGTGCAGTTTATATTGATTCTCTTGGGTGCCTATTTTACCACTGTTTAAGATGTAGTAATTATGATCGCAGGGAGAGGCCTTCGGTCCTGCATTGGACATAAATATAGGCTGCTGATGATGCTGAATGAAGATTTTGAGTTTCAGTTTGAATTTATTTAACCACATGGCAGGTACATAAAAGTACTCATAGACGTGGTTAGGTGTGATGGGAAAAAAGCTGCAATTCACAGCTTGACTGGCCCCATCACTCGGAAAACAAAACAAGATTACAAAATTAGAGGCAGCGTAGATATCATAGAAATAGAGCTCTGTCATAGAATCACAAGATCTAAGCGTAGCAGACTCATAGCTCTCCCGTCGTGCTCTTACATAAAAACATTACGTTGATAAAAAAATTTCACTGGATCGGCAGATGCTATATTTGCTGCATGAGTGGAAATACTGTCAAACAGTCCATGAGTACAGTGCCACAAGAGATGACTATGAGACCTTAACAGTTCGAATTAACAATAATCCATTTAAGGTAGATTATCGTCCACTGACCAGAAATCCTGCACGTTTCTTCAAGTTTTATGAAGCCTTGCTGGAATGGATTTCTTAATATAATTTCTGCTTGATATGCGGAGTCAAGTTCAACGTTAACATTTTGCAAGAGCAGTCGACTTCGCATGAATTGGCTACGGTGCTATCAGCGTCCGGTTTTAACAATCATAGTTTCACGTTGAAGGGACGGTGAAGAACGACACAATTTCAAAACTGTGAGTTACAAATGCAACTTTTTATTGGGCGAACTTGTGCCCTGCAAAACAAGTAACACTCAATCACATCAATAGCGGCGAGCAAAGTGCCCACGAAGGTGTCCTCGTCGTGGTCGTCTTGTGGTGGCAGGTCTATGGGGCAGTGAGGCAGGCAATCCGCAGCAGTGTTTCCGTCCGAACTTGTAGGCCACGGTGACGTCAAATACTAGCAATCCAAGGCTCCGCCGTACTGGGCGCCCGGCAGAGTCCTTTAAGTTTACCAGCCAACACAATGCGTGATGGCTGGTCATCACATTGAAGGGCCTACCATGTTGGTAAGATCTAAACTATGCGGTAGCCCAAATGATGGCCAGGTATTCTTTTTCGTCGTAGAGCAATTGCCTTCCGCTTTCGATAGTGAGCGGCTCTCTCCAGATCTCTCCAGCCTGTCTCCAGCCTTTTTCTTTGGACTAGCACGGTGCCGAGGTCTACGCTGTTTGCGTCGGTACGGATTTCCATATCGGCGTTTTCGTCGAAGTAGGCGAGTACTGGCGGTGATTGCAAGCGTCGTTAAAGCGCTTGGAATGCAACGGCTTGCAGTGCTTGCCACTTGAAACCGACGTCCGATATCCTGAGGCGGGTCAATAGCTCGTACATTGGAGACAAGGTCTTAGCGAACGCTTATCATCGCAAACGCTTCAAAAATCTTGCGTGCTGTTTTCAATGATGCTTAAAAGTGACGCATGCGCCAGAGCCCCTTCAATTGTCTAATTGACAGAGTTCATGGCCTGTATTCACGAACGGAACTTAAGTACGGTGTCGATAAGTGCGGGAAAAGTACAAGTGTTAGGAAAGTTTTAGGAGAGCACTTCAAAAACGACACTTAAGTATCACTTTCGAAAGTAACACTTTTCGGGCCAAGTATGTCATCTGGTGTTGAGGGTACGTAAATAATTTACGTGCACGATTGGTCCAATCGTAAAACAAAAATAATTTTTGCAGCACATTACTGCGAACATAAATGTTGCAGTGCTTGCACGTACATTCTTCTGAATGTAATGCAAAGAAATATTTGGTCTCAGCGCTTTACTCAAACTCTTCAGGCCACAAGTTCAAATCGGTTCTCGCAGCCACTGCGGTTTGTGTCCTCGTCCCGAATTTTTTTTGCTGAAAACGTGCGGTGTTTGCGCGGAGAGAGTGTGTGTGTATTGTGTTTTCAAACCGCGCGGACGATGGAAAAAAACTGATCCGAAGAACAACGCGCCTTGCCAATGGATCTCGTTTCACGCATTAAATAAATAATGAAATTAATAAATTGATTGATTGATTGATAGATTGATTAATGTGGTTTATTGCCGCAAGGGCCAGATGTGGCCAACGAGCGCCATGGCGAAATAATTAATTGTTAATTATTAATTAATTTAGTGATCATTAACGAGGTCCCGGTGAAAACCTGAAAGGTTCCGGCGCCGTAGAATCGCAGCGCGATCAGAAGCTGGAGCAGCGGCGGCACGGGGTGACCGCGTTCGCTGTCTGTTCGGCCGCCAGTGGCAGCATTCCCAACAGCCGCTTGCTTGGAACAGCGGTACCGCCACGAGAATTCCGCGTCGTTGTATACTTCGATGCCTAAGCCGTGGCCGTATGGCGACGGGTATCGGTATGCCTCATCATCCGTAATGTCGTGCACACGTTCGTCGAAATGGGCAAAGTCGGTGAGGCTGCCGTAGCAGTCGGACATCTGACTTGCTAGTCGAGAGTAGCGAAAGTCGCACTTATGGTTGCCAATGGCTGTACTTTACTTTCCGGCACTCAAGTGTCGATTAAAGTTTACCTCAAGTACAAGATTTGTCTACGAAACACGTTAAGCATCGACTGGCTACTCAAGTCGTAAATTAAGTGTAAGATCCGTTTGTGAATACGGGCCTATGTATCGCCGCCATTAATCTAGCTGTCCATTTTAGTTTCATTTTTAAAGTCCAATTTTTATCACTTCACGCGTGCGTGGATAAAGTGCATGATAGCTCTCATTCCCGACAAACTCTTTGTGTATGAGGACAAAAAGTCGCGGTTTCGCCCGAAAGGTGAGCAGCATTGGCGATAGTATGAGGGACCGCCATAAGAAGTAAGGAGAGTAGTTTTATTGGCCGTATAAACTTGTACATATTCGCTTACTAGCTAAATTAACAAACATGGTGTCACCACGCACAGCCAAACATGAACACGTCCCACTCGATGATCGCGCACACTCGCTGTCAGAATCCTGGCGTAGCGGGAAGAGCGAGAGCAGCAGCGAGCGAAGTGATCTTCGTGCTGTATATCGCTTCAACGCAAACTGAGCGGCGAAAACACAGCGCACGCAAAGCTACGCGCCGTCGGGCCACCTAGACTGCGCCCCCAAAGCAGATCACTTCTAAGATAATCCCCACGAGACCGTGTGCGGCCGAAGTACAACGCCCCACCTCCCTCCCTCCCTTCTCTCGGTTGCATGCGCGCGAACAGAAGACGACATGCTACCTCCCCGCTTTCCTCCGTTTGGAGCGCGAGATTGAGCAGCGAGCTTCGGCGACCCTCGCACGCTTTCACTCGCACATACTGCATACAGCGCTTGACGACAGTGTTATCGCCCTTGGATTTACACGGAGCGTCACGGGGACGACGACGGCAAAAATGCGCCTCGCGTGCCCATATAATTGCTATCGCAATAAAATAATTGGAGGACGCTTAAGCTTCACCTTTAAGAGTGGAACGGCATATCCTTCAAAGATCCCTCGCTGCTTATCAGGCTTCCCGGCAACTGCAGCTTTCTTTTATTGCGATAGCAATTATGTGGATACTTCAACCGGATTTCTGCCGTCGCCGTCGCCGTGAGGTTCCGTATAGATAAAATCTTCGCCGCGCGCCGTATGCCCGAGCGGAAGCGTGCGGGGACGCGCGCTATCACGGAGAGCGAACGCACTCAATCTCCCACGCGCAAGCAAGGAAGCGAGAAGCCAGCGCCGGAGAGCGGGGGGGGGGGGGGCAGGGGGGGGGGGGCGCACTTCTACTCTGCCAACAACCCGCTCGTCGCTCGCTCGCACCGTCGCTTATCTCCCCACGGCTCTGACCTTTACGCGCCGTGCTTTCGCCGCTCAGTTTCCGTTGAAGCGATAGACCGCACGTACCTTCGCCCGTTGCTGCGGCGTATGCTTGCTGCCAGCGTTTTGACAGTCGTTGTCTGCAGTCATTCAGTGTGATCTTTTCGTGTTTGTTTGTGCGCGCTCACATCACGCTTGTTCATTCAGTTAGTAATAGTCGGGCCACATTTTCCAACGCACGCTACACATGCAATGCTGCCCGGATCGGCAGTGCAGCGCTACAGGTGTGTCCCTTCGCACGCGCTGCCCACGGGAAGCGCTTCTCATCAACACCACCGTTTCACACGCGCCTTCTCGTGGTCATCGAGTCTCTCTTCATGTCGGTCTACTTACGCCGCACCACACCTGCTTACCTAATCAGCTCATGTTTACTACAATTCATATTTGCTACCAAAGCCGCTCACCTTACTTCGTATGACATTGCTGTGTTGCTATCGCATTCATTGCTTCGCCCTTAGGGCGAAACTATGACATTTTTTCTCCAACTTCGCCTCCGCATGCGGCTGCCGTAGGGAGCCTACATGCAACGCTCTTGTAGGCTGCCGAGGAGGAGAGCGCCATCGGGATGGTATTTTTGCGAGGAGGAAAACCGCGGCGTGCTGCTGTATGAGTGGTAGAAATGCTGGAAAATAGGCTTGTGGTTTGAGTTTCCGCTGATTTGGAGTCGCTAATGATCAGGCTATCTATCCTCCGCAACTCCGTGGAGTAGCGCGAGGCCTATGGCCATCTCCTCCGCTGCTTCAGCCGACGGCAGCCTCGCTGATGCCGTGACTCGGATCCTTCGCTTCGCATCTACGGCCGCCATGGTGAAGGCGGGCGCCGCCGCCATCGGCCGGCCGTGTCGTTGATGTTGCCGCTGTTGCTGCTGCCGTTTTTGTCGTAGTAGTAGTAGTGATGGTGGTGTCGGCATCCCCGGTTCGTCTCGCACATTCCGTTGTAGTGGCTTGTTTTTGGGTCCCTCGGAAGAGTGAAAATAACCTAAATGAAAATGAGGGTAGCCCGCACCACAAACGTATCGCAGGCTTAAGCCAATCAAACAAAAATGAATAAGGGTAGAACCCAAAAAGGAATTTAAGAAAAAGCCAATTGGAGAAAAACCGGCTTCATGAGCAGGTGATAGAGATTAGCCGGGCAGTTATGGGACCGCAAGAAGTGTAGCACCGCAGGGTGCCAGACGCTGTCAAAGGCGCCCCTGAAGTCAAGAGCAATCAAAAGTGCGTGCAATTTTTTAGCTTTGAAGTCCACCAGGGTGCGCCTAAGGTGGTACAAGGCGATGGGCGCACTCTTCCCATGCGTAAAGCCAAATTGATTTTTGTGAAGGAGGTTGTGGGAGTGGAGGAAAAAATAGAGGCGGGAATTGATTAACCGTTCCAAAATTTTACCAAAAAGCGAATTCATAACAATAGGTCGGTAGGAGGAGGGAGAGTCAGGAGGGCGGTTGGGTTTCGAGATGAAAATAATTCGACCTTTACGCCAATAGGAGGGGAAATGGGATAGCTGGAAACTGGTTGAAGAGATAGAGAAAAAAGGACGGGTGATAGCGAAAGAGTGTTTTGAGCATGGGAAGATGAGCCCATCAAGACCAGGTGCGGCGTTTAAATTCCCTAAGTGCAGCGCATGTTCAACCTCACCAAGCGTGAAAGGAAGGTCCCGAAATGGTGTCGAATACGGCGTATTTACCAAACTGCGCACGCGATCATGATGGGCGTCGTCCGTCGAGGTAGAGTCAGCAGAAATTTGTGCAGAAAGCAATAAACGGGCGGAGTCCAGTAGACTGGACGTATACTGTCCGTTGGGTAAGGGGAGTGAGGGAAGCTGACTGCTGTTAGGAGTTTTGCCGAAAGATACGAAAGGGAGGCCGAATAGGTTACGTTTAGAAAGTTCAGAACAGAGAGATTTCGAAGCAGATGTCTTGGCCCGATCAATGTGCATTTTGTAGTTGCCATGAGCGGCGTAGTAACTGTCTTTAAATGTTTGTCGGAGTGAAGGGTCAGTGGTTCGCTGATAGCGCCGGCGAAGGGCACGGACACGCTTGCGTTCGACAGTGAGCTCTGGGGTCCACCACGAATTAGCCGACTGTTGGCGCGGCCGTACCCAACGAGAATGCGCACGACAGAGGCGGTCGAAGATGGCGTAAAACTTGGCCAAAACCAAGTCGACCGCCTCTGGCGACCGCAAAGTCGCTCCCTGCACCATGTTAAACCAGGGCAAATTGACGAGAGTTTGTAGGAGCGCCGAAGTACCTGACTTGGTCAAACGTTTAGTTTTTAGTTTGAGTTGGCCGAAGAAGGGAAATAGAATGAATTTGTGGTCGGAGAGTGTTTCAACGTCCGCCACCGACCAGCTGTAGCCGCAAGAGGCCAGAGGCACGGAAGCGAACGAAACATCTATCCAGCTTTCCGCGAGGTGAGACTGAAAGGTGGGTGGCGAGCGGGGGTCATTTAAAACGATGAGATTGTTTGCCGCTGTGAATTGCGCGAGCTGCGCGCCTCGGTATCGCCACCGCAGGACCCCATAGGTTGTAGTGGCGGTGGTGATCGTCGTCCCTCGTCACCATCAACGTCACCGGCGGGCCGCGGGTGCCTGGCTGCATCAACGAAGAAGACCCAGAGGGCAGCCGCCGCCGTAGTTGTGCGAGAGCCCAGCGGAGGAGTTACCAACACAACTCAAATCGCGGCGGACGGAGCTGGGGGCCACGGGGACGCCGACTGCAATATCGACGAGCTTCCGGCCACGTACCGAGAGGTTCTTGGTCTTATAGGAAGGAACGTAAGAAATATCCGCAACCCCATGGGCGGCTGGACAGGTCCCAGGCAGTCGACCTGAGGCGGGTGCAGACGCGCACTTTCACCAACCCCTACCACCGGCACCGCCTGTGGCCCGCGCTGCCCCGTCGCCCGGCTGCCCGTGGTGCGAGCACGAAAGGTCCGATATGGCCCATATGCTTTGGGAGTGCTAACGCCATGAACAAGAAGTACCAAGAGGAAGGGGGATGACAACAGCAGGACCCTCTGAAGCAGAGCGCCTCGCTGAGAGATGGCAAGCCGCCCTCCTCAGCGAGACACACGAGGACCAGGAGTGGGCCGTCCAGCGGGTCAGGGGCATTGCCGAGGATCTCGGAAGATTTTTCTCCTGCGATGGACCCCTGGCAGCCTAGCCCCGGGCACCAACAGCCATAACCGTTCGACAAATAAAATTTATTCCTATCCTATCCTTGAGTTCCCGCGTAAAAGTATTATGTTTTCTTGTATATTCACATTGCAATCCGACCCTATCACGTCTGTAGGTTGTGGTTACGTCGTACTTTACGATTTTTATGACGCATTTTACATTGAGAAATTCGATTATTTCACTAGCGCCTCTGCGCCAAGCGGAGGGCCTGCGCGGATGGCGTGGTTCGGGATGATTTTCTTTGCTGGGCAACGCCCCCGACGCCGACACCGGATTTTCTGGGACAGGGGGCCCTTAACGCTAGTGTTGGTGACAACTTTATTGATAGTCTTGTAGAGCTTTTGCCGACGGGGCCTTAGGTATCCCACGTGGGGACGTCGAGGTGCTGCCTCGCCGCCGCCTCGAGGGCCTGCTGGACGGCCCAGAGCTGATCGCCGAGGCTGGGGCTGCGCAAGGCAGCGGGCCACCGCGGAGGAAGGGTTACGGAGTTAGCACCGTGCGGGTTTGCGTTACCGTCTCAGCGCATGTGAGTTAAAGTGGCTATTTCAGTGTGGCAGACCTTGCATATATTTCTAGGGTATGTACCGGGTTAGAGTCTGTGGTATTGTGCCGGGTTAGGGTACGTTAACGTCTACAGTTGTCTGAAGGCCACCGCCTGCGCCCTGTCCAGCTTGTCGCTGGGCGGAGGGAAGGTTCGGCAGGGCCAGACAGAACGCTATCTCCTTAATATTCTATACTTGCGTGGGCAAACGTTCGGACAAGTTTAGCGAAATAACTGATGTGCAGTTGGGGTTTAGAAAAGACAGATAAACAGGATCGGCTCTGCTCTCATCCTTGATTTTAGCAAAGCGTTTGATGCTTGAATCATGACATATTATTAAACTAGCACTAAGTTTGTGGTATAAATGGCAACTGTATGGTATTGTCTTTAACTTACATCACAGATAAATTCCAAAGTGTATAAACACATTATAAAATGTACCTGTGGCCTAACAGATTCGCCGTAACACAAGGCAGTCTGTTGGACCCCCTTTATTCAACATATTAGGTTTATTTTTTCAGGTGCACCAATTTTTAAAAACTGCCAATGGCAGATTCTTCAGTTATAAATAATGAGCAATGTTACTCAATGAGGCGGCCATTACTTATATGAAAAATAAACTGCCTAATTGAGTAACTATCGTATTAATTCTAATAATTGCTTTAATAATTTATGTTACGGCACATGCTTCAGTCTACGAATTGTATGTGGCCTGGGAGTTCGCAATGCAAATTCAATCGGACACTTTGGCATTTAATCCGGAAAGTGTGTGATGAAATGCATTGGCGTTCCAGGTAATTCTGCGCTTCAATGAAGACAAAAGCTTTTTATCCAAAATGTTAGTTGAACAGTACATTTTTACCGCACACCTGACGGCGAATGTCTGGAAACCGTCGATTTGCCTTGCAAGCTCACTCGCTACAATTCATAGATTGAAATTTGTGGCGCAAAGTAATTAGGTAAAGTGACAATTAAAGTAATTATGTTAGTTACTCTATTATTATGTATTTTGATTTTTTGTAGAAGTAATGGTTGCATCATCGAGCTCAAGGGTTAAAAATTTGCCGCAGGCAACATTTAATATTTTGTTACTTCGGGACCTCCGAATGTGTACTTACACCCACCCTGTATTTGATTTTGTCGCCAAATAAATATTGATTGAGTGAGTGACTGCAGCTTAAAAACACCCTATATATATGAATGGTATTGCAGATATAAAACCCAAGACACAGTTTATAGTATATGCTGAAGACAGCACTTTGAATTTGAATTCTTGACTACGCTGTAGACGATAAAAAAAGAACCGAAAAAAACGAAGGAAAACATATTGTTACGGAGAGTTGGGCAGAAAGACTTTATTTACAGGAGATGGATGATGGTGAGCGCGCAACCAGGCCTAGAAGCACTTCGTCCTCTCTTCTTTCCAACTGCTCCTTGTATGCTCGTTACATTCCCCCACAAGCAGACGAAGCCCGTAGGGCGAGTTAGGAGGCATCAGTAGGATAAAAACGTTTCAGGCGAGCAACATGAGTCACTTGCGTTCTACTTGATCGCCGGCCATTGCCCAGGAGGCGAGCTACCACATAACAAAGTTCACTCAAACGTTCCAGGACAACGTATGGGCCGGAATAGTGGGACAGGAACTTTTGACACAAGGACCGCTTGCGTTGTGGTGTCCAAAGAAGCACCAAGTCGCCTTTGGCGAACGAAACAGGCCCGTGACGCTCGTCGTAACGGTCCTTTGAACGGTGTTGCGAGGCCAAAGTACGAAGGCGGGCTATTCGGCGGGCTTCTTCAGCGAGGCACACAGTCTTTGACACAGAATCGTCGTCGTGCAGAATAAAGTTTAAGAAAGTATCGAGAGGGCTGCGCGGTAGCCTTGCATAGAGGAGATAAAATGGGCTGTAGTTCGTGGTTTCATGTTTCGCCGTGTTGTATGCGTAGGTTATGAAGGGCAGCACGTCGTCCCAGTTCTTATGGTTGGAGGAAACATACATGGCAAGCATGTTGGTCAGTGTTCGGTTCGTCCTTTCAACGAGGCCGTTGGTCTGTGGATGATACGGTGTGGAGTGACGGAACTCAGAAGTGCACAGACGAAGTAGCTCCTCAACGGCGTCCGCAGTGAACTGGCGACCACGGTCACTGATGATAACACGCGGCGGACCATGACGAAGAACTACGGAACGCAGCAGGAAAATCGCCACACATGCAGCGGTGGAAGAGGGTATGGCTGCAGTTTCTGCGTACCGTGTGAGATGGTCCACGCAAACGATTATCCAACGGTTCTTATTGTTAGATAACGGGAATGGACCCATAAGGTCAATGCCTACTTGATCGAAAGGTGTACTGGGCGGTGTCAATGGCTGCAGGGGACCTGGTACAGCGGTGGTTGGTCGCTTGTGACGTTGACACGTTTCACAACTAGCGACATAGTGTTGTCGCTATGCACACTGGGCGTTGTCTGGGACATGTTGGGCCAGTAAAATCGCTCTTGCGTGCGGTGTAGCGTTCGCACGAAACCAAAATGACCAGATGTCGCATCGTCATGCATGGCGCGTAAGACGTCGGCGCGGAGACTCTCGGGAACAACTAGAAGAAAACGTGCTCCATTCCCGGAGTAATTGTTCTTATACAGCAACTCATCACGAATGGTGAAGCGACCGCTGCCTTGAGCAGTACGAGCGGCGGCAAACAGCGGATCGAGGTTGAGATCATTGCGTTGCTCTCTCTGAAAGTCTGCCGCGTCGGGGAACGTACGAGTAATGGCAGCGAGATAGTCATCAAAATTCTCAGCTTCGCAGTCGGAAGTTGCAAGAGGAATGCGAGAAAGGCAGTCTGCGTCGGCATGACGACGTCCGCTCTTGTATGACACCACGAAGTCATATTCCTGAAGGCGCAGCGCCCAGCGCGCGAGTCGACCTAATGGATCACGCAAGCCAACCAGCCAGCATAAAGAGTGATGATCGGTGACTATCCTAAATGGTCTTCCGTAAAGATAACATCGAAATTTCTGCACGGCGAAAACAGCTGCCAGGCATTCCTGCTCCGTAACCGTATAATTGCGCTCGGACTTGCTCAGACAACGGCTGGCATATGCAACGACATGTTCGGCGTTGTTGTGGCGTTGTACAAGTACCGCTCCTATTCCGATTCCGCTAGCATCGGTGTGCACTTCAGTCGGGCAAGATGGGTCGAAGTGACGCAAGAGGGGTGCTGACGTTAGTATAAATTTCAGTTGCGAGAATGATGCGTCACACTCCGGTGTCCATGTGAAGGATACATCCTGTCGCAGAATAGATGTCAACGGGTGAACAATATCGGCAAATCGGGGTACAAAACGACGAAAATAGGAACATAGACCAATGAAGGAGCGAAGTTCTCGTGCTGTCTGTGGTGGTTTGAAAGAGCTGACTGCTTCAATCTTACGGGGATCGGGTCTGACGCCATCCTTGTCGACTAGATGTCCCAGAACCAATGTTTGACGCTCGCCAAACCGACACCTTTTGAGTTAAAACTAGTCCAGCTTTCTCGATGCAACTCAGAACAAGACTCAGGCGGGCGTTATGTTCTTCCAACGTGCGGCCGAAGATTACAACATCATCCAAGTAACACATGCATATCTCCCACTTTAGGCCACGTAATATTGTATCTATGAATCTTTCAAAGGTGGCGGGAGCATTACAGAGGCCAAAAGGCATACCATTAAATTCGAATAAGCCATCTGGGGTCACGAATGCGGTCTTTTCCTTGTCTTTAGATTCCATAGGTATTTGCCAATACCCCGATCGTAGATCAAGCGTCGAAAAAAAGAAGCAGCGTGTAAGCAATCGATGACGTCGTCGATTCGCGGTAGTGGGTAGACATCCTTTCGTCACAGCGTTTAGACGTCTGTAATCTACGCAGAATCTCCAGGAACCATCTTTCTTCCGGACGAGGATTACTGGAGCTGCCCATGGGCTGGACGACTCTTGAACAACACCTTTTTTCATCATTTCCTTAACTTGTTCTGCGATAACCTTGCGCTCTGAGGATGACACGCGGTAGGGCTTCTGTCGAATGGGGTGTGCTGATGCGGTATTTATTCTGTGGCGAGCTCGTGATGATGGTAAATCAAGTGGCTTATCTCCGTGGGTAAAATCAAATGCAGCAACATGTCGAGATAGGACTTGTACCAGTGCTTGACGCTCAGGTGTGCAGAGAGCCTTGCTGATCATACCGAGAATCAGCTCTTCAGAAGGGCGATAATCGCAGGGAGAGTAAGCAGGAGCGGGCTCTGCTGTGAGTACTGCTATTGAGCTGCATGAAGCTTCATCGAAAAGGGCAATTTTCATGCCTCGAGGCAGAACTACTGGCGTGGCGGAACAATTCAGCGCCCACAACGTCGCGACTCCTCTCGTCAAGCACACGACAGAGCAAGGCACGAGTATACATTTTTTAGCACAGTTAATGCTGATGGGCCTAATCACGAGGTCAATGCAAGGAGCGTCAACAGTAGTTGCACAAACACGAACGGGCGTTAGGCACCATGAGGGGGCAAGCACTGCATCAAGCACACTGAGTGTATTCCTTTCTTCGTCACACGAGCTTTGTTCAGAAAGCGCGGGTAAAAGCACCTCGTTCACATGGATTTCACCATTTCCACAGTCCACAGAAGCGCCGCAGTGTTGAAGGAAATCTATGCCGAGAATTACATCGTGCGAACAGCGGGCAAGGACTAAAAACTCCGACACAAACACTTTCCCCGCCAACGTAACACTTACAGCGCAAACACCGAGGGGGTGGAGCCACTCTCCGCCCACTCCACGAAAGGTAACGGCATCGTCCCATGAAAACATAACTTTGTGGCCTAGGCGGTTCTTGAAAGCGAGGCTCATGACAGACACATTCGCACCAGTATCAAAAAGCAGTGGTCGGCAATCCGTTAACTAGCACATTCACTTTGTTTTTGATCATCACAGCAGGCAGAGGTATTTCATCCAAAGACCGTCCGGCGACCTCACCTCCATCGGCGCGCGATGCTAGTTTCCCGGCGGGGGCGAAGATGCACGGCGCCGAGGGGACGGAGAACGACGAGGACGGTTAATTGGTGGTGTCAGGCTGCGGTCAGACGCTGGCGAATCGCTGCGTCTGATCTCGCGCGAGAAACGGTCCGTGGGAAGTGAACTGGTCCATGGGTCGTGCGAAGTACGGGTTCCAGGTGGCGAAAACATCGGCGGTATCCTTCGTGGCTGACGGTGTTGGCGACAGTAACAAGCTATGTGTCCCGTGGAACCGCAGCTGTAGCACACGGGAGGGTCACGGTTCACTGTATACTCTTCAAAACCAATGCTTGCTCTGTGGGCGGTAAGCGAGTTCGTTCTTCTTGGGTAACTCGCCTCCGGTGTTCGCTGGGATCGGTTGTATCGGTCGTAATTGGGGTCCTGGTAGTAGGGTCGACGTTGCTCTGGTCGCGTCCCGGCATCATAAGTCACGGGGCCTTGGCGATAATACCGTGGCTCTGCCCATCGTGATCGAGCGTCAGAGGGAGCGCCGCTTTCGTAAACAAGTGGTGGCTGTCGAGGCGGGAGTCTATATTCCGCTGGATACTCGGAGAAGGATGAAACGGTTGTCTCAACAGCTGGGACGAGCATGGGTGATAAGTATCGCGGTGAGTCACTTGTGAGTGCAGGCTGAGCTCTTCTCGAACTATTTGACGGATCGTTGAAGCAAGATCGAGCGACTGGTCGTTATCTATGCTTGCAACGGTCGTAACGTTGGCTAATCTGCCAAACTTCGGCGTAACGCGCCTCGTCTTAAGCTGCTCGAACGTGCGGCAGTGCCGGATGACGTCGGCGACAGAGGCCAGGTTGTCTTTAGCAATCAGAAAGCTATAAACGTCCTCGGCGATTCCTTTTAGGATGTGCCCGACTTTGTCTTCCTCGGACATGCCACAGTCCACCATCCTGCAGAGTTTTAGCACTTCCTCAATGTAGGTCATGCATGTTTCGCCTGGTACTTGCGCGCGTTGTGAAAGCGTCTGCTCTGCCCTTTCTTTTTCGTAACGGAGTCACCGAAGCGCTCTTTGATTTGCGAAACAAATCTTTCCCATGTTGTGAATGTATCCTCGTTGTTGTCAAACCACACCAACGCGGTATCCGTAAGAAAGAACACAACGTTGGAAAGCTGGGAAGTGCTATTCCACTTGTTGTAGGCGCTCACCCGTTTGTAATGGATGAGCCATTCATCGACGTCTTCGCCCGGTTTTCCGGCGAAGGGGCGTGCATCTCGTAGTTGCTGGGCAGAACTGGCAGAGGCTGGGACAGGCCGTTGCTCTTCCGCGTCGCGGGACATCTCCAACTCCGCTGGGTTCGGTGGAAGTCCAGCAAGGCGGCGGCTTCGACGAAGAACTTGCGATATAACCTCCGTCTTCGGGGGTCGATTATCCAGCACCGTCCACCACAACTGTTACGGAGAGTTGGGCAGAAATGACTTTATTTACAGGAGATGGATGATGGTGAGCGCGCAACCAGGCCTAGAAGCACTTCGTCCTCCTCTTCTTCCCAACTGCTCCTTGTATGCTCGTTACAATATATAGGCTTGACATGGGAAGGCCGAGATGACCTAGGACGAACACAAAGGCTATAGTCACGATCACTGTGGTGTGTGATATAGTCACAAGTCACTGAGCGACGAGAAACAAAAACTAGCATACGCTGCGCATAACGTCGGCTATTAGGGGCTGTAGTACGGTTTCAACCGCACAACGTGCACAACCTCAGATTGCGGTTGTAGACGTCGGGGAGAATGGCTTCGGTCAGGAAGGACTTCGTAATTCATGTCACTAATTCGCTCCAACATCCTGTAAGGTCCGAAGTAGGGACTCAAAAGCTTCTCGGATAGTAGAATACGCCGGGAATCCCGTGAAATATTTTTCGCGGGAACGGGTTCTGGCGTCATCGTGTTTTAGTTGGGCTGCGGCGGGTCGATAGGATGTCTTCAGCGTGTTGAGTATCAGCGGCCTCGCCTCGGTAGGTCGCTGACGTCAGTTTTCCCGGCGTGGACTTGGTGATCATCCTTGCGTCGGCCTCAAGGCGGTATCACTATTAGGAAATATCGTGGCGGTTAAGGTGAGCGTGACTGCCGCTGTGACGTGCCCGACCTGCGCTGCTGGTCGAGCAATTCAGCGATGTCGGGAGGCCTCTGGCTGAACCTGGGTCGGGGCGAATAGATAGAAAAACACCGCAGTCCGAGTCTTCGGCAGGAGCACTCGCGATACAGATAACCAGCTTCGTTGCAGTGGTAGCACAGCGGTCGTCGCTCGGGTGCTCGCGGGTGTTCGCCTGTAATTTCTTCGCGGGTGTTCGCCGATCGTCGAAGTACGGTAGCGCAGTTGCCGGAGCGGTTTGAGCCGATTGGAATGCGACTGGTGATGTAGCATAAGTAGGTGTGAAAGCTTGCGAGGAGCGAAGCAATGTTTCTGCGTAAGTCTTGCGCAGGGACTCGCTTGGCAGTGGCGGTGTTTCACTGCTGCAAATAAATGCCTCCAGCACCTGCTGTACTTCGTAGCGTACTTCACTGGCGAGGGAGCTGACTTGAGCTGGCGACGTTACCGTGGTGCTTCTGCAGCTCATCGCGAACCACTGAGTTAATCAGCTCGCACAGCAAGGCGACGTTGCACCCTAAGCCTACCGGCGTATCCGGCGTGAAGGCAGCATTTACTTGTCGGTTGTACATGTTGGACCGCTGCTGAAGCGTCTGCTCCATAGGGGTGGCTTCGGTGAGGAACTTCGCAACAGTTTTGGGCGGATTCCAAACAAGACCACGAAAGAGCTGTTCCTTTACGCCTCTCATCAGATGACACACCTTCTCTCCCGATATGCTGGGATCGGCACGCTGCAAGAGACGCGTCATGTCCTCCACGTACATCGTGACGCTATCGTGACGCTTGTGAACGCGTGACTGAAGGGATCGCCCCGCGTGTTCGCGCCGATCGGTTGATTGATTGATTGTTGGAGTTTTTTGGCGCAAGGGCCAGATGCGGCCAAAGAGCGCCAAGGCGATGATAATGACGTGTCAGTGGTACATGAATGGTGAATTAGAAGGTGTGGATGAAACAGATGTGGCATGGCTGTAAAGAGGCCTAAAATAGTCGCTGTAAAATGCGTAAAATCTATAGGTACTAAGAATATGGCAATGACTAATGAAGTGTGCTATGGATACGAGGGATGCATTGTGAAAGATTGATGATATGCTAAGATATGTCAGAGGCTAAACTGAACTATTATCACAGTGGCATCCTCTTGAGAGAGGATGCATTACGTATTTCTTGGGCTGATAACATGCA
Source organism: Dermacentor silvarum (assembly GCF_013339745.2). NCBI lineage: Eukaryota > Metazoa > Arthropoda > Arachnida > Ixodida > Ixodidae > Dermacentor > Dermacentor silvarum. Next base: position 18,035,979 of record NC_051162.1, read on the forward strand.
AGACAACATCATTCAAAAAAGCGAGGACTGCTTTGGTAGTGAAAAGCGGTTCTTTGCCAAGAAACATAGCAGGATGAAGAGGGATAGAACAGCGGTATTGCCAGAGGAAAATGTTTCTTCCTCTCTCTCTCGGCTTCCCTACATTCCAGGAGGACGTGAAGAACGGTGAGCTCTCGCCACATCTACCACAGGTTGGAGGATCATTACCATTCAATAGAAAACTTGTGGGTACCATATGTGTGTCCTATTCTGAGCGACAGAATAGGACATCAGTTCGCCGTGTTTTTTGATGCAGAGGGCCAGAAACCTAACTGTGGCTTAATCAAGTGAAGCTTATTATTTGTTTGCGCATCCCACAAACGTTGCCAGTAGCTTCGCAGTTTCTCGCAAGAAAGGTTTCAAATCTGTTACAGGGACAGCAGCGGTAGGATTAATAGCGTGCGATGTTATTGACTGTGGCATATTGATCGGCAAGAACATACCTCGATGTCTCTATGCCAGGCACCCCAGCATATTATGATTTGTGTTTAGATGCATAAACAGAGCAGATCAGTGAGTAGAGTTCATAATTACAGGGGTGTTTAGTTTTTTTGCGCATCATAATGCTTTAACAACGCTTAAAGAGTCGGTAAATATTACAGCCTTTTGGAGTTTCAATCTACAATGTGTTTCACCGCCGATAGTACTGCATAGGCCTCTGCCGTAAAGTGCTTGTGTGGGGAATACTAGTACATCGGATTCAAGAAGGACGGACCGACTGCCGCATAGGAAACGCAGCATGTGTACTTTGATGCGTCTGTGTAAAATTCAGGGCAAGAGTATTTTGACTTTAGTTCTAAAAAGTGCATTTGAATGTGTGCATCTGGCGCGTGTTTTGTGACTTCAATAAACGATGTGTCACATTCAACCAGCTGCCACTGCCAAGGTCGGTTAGCAGTTCGCTGGAGGCATTAGGCAATGTTCAAGTAGTGCAGCACCCATTTCTTCACTGAGCTTTCTCACGCGTAGCGAGAAGGGCTGCTTCGCTGTTGGTCGATTATTAAATAGTGTGGCAGATGTTGGTATCGTTTATGGTAAAATAGGTAGGATGTGTACGGTTTGAATTTATTTTAAGGAAATATGTAAAGCTGGCATAAGTCCTCTGAAGGTGGAGCGACCACACGTTCGCTTCCACATAAAGGCTTTGTACGGGGCTTGTCCTGAAGGCCCCAGTCGCGAGGCGGATTCCTAACTGGTGAACAGGGTCAACATTTTTAAGGCGCTGGGTGCAGCAGACTGGTAAACTATCGCCCCGCAGTCAAGTCGTGAGCCGACAAGGCACCTGTACAAGTTCAAAATGCATTTCCTGTCACTGCCCCATGTTGTACGCGACAGCAGCTTCAATAAGTTCATTGTTTTCAGGCACTTAGCCTTCAAATATTTGATGTGCGGAACGAATGTGAGTTTTGAGTCCAATTGATGCCTAGAAACTTGTGCTCTTTGCTTACAGGTACTGTGGTACCAGACAGCTCAATAGCAGGGTCTGGTACTATTCCTCTCTTATTAGTGAAAAGGACGCATGTGCTTTTCTGTGGGCTCAACCTAAAACCGTTTTCATCAGCCCATTTAGCCACTTTATTTAAGCCATGCTGGACATGTCGTTCGCAGACAGCAAAGTTGCACGATTTAAAACCAATCTGGACATCATCTACATATACAGAGTAGAACATCGTTCGTGGAATAGCCGCGCGTAGAGAATTCATTTTCACAATAAACAGTGTACAGCTAAGCACACCGCCCTGCGGGACACCAGTTTCCTGGGTGAAAGACCTAGACAAGGCCTGGCCCACCCTTACACGAAAGGTACGGTTAGAAAGGTAGCTTTGCAGAGTACTCAACATGTTGCCGCGGACACCCATAGCGGAAAGGTCTCGGATAATACCGAAGCGCCATGTGGTGTCATATGCCTTCTCTAAATCAAGAAATACGGAGACAAAAAACTGTTTGTGTATAAAGGCCCTTAAGGTTGCCTCGATGCGGACAAGGTGGTCTGTAGTCGACCTACCTTCCCGGAAGCCACATTGGTAAGGATCTAGTATTCCGTTGCTTTCTAGGACACAGATTAGGCGCCGGTTAATCATCTTTTCGAAGAGCTTGCACAGACAGCTTGTCAAAGCATGGGTCTGTAGCTACTAGGTAAGGACGGGTCCTTGCCCTGTTTAAGTACGGGGATTACTATAGCCTTCTTCCAAGAAGATGGAATGGAACCAGCAGCCCCATGACATTAAAAGAGAGAGAAGTGTCTTTTGTGTTTCAGGGTGTAGGTGCTTGATATTCATACATTGATACGGTCAGCACCTGGGCCGAACCGTTGCAACAAGCAAGAGAAGCTTTAAGTTCAGCTAAACTGAACGGGCAGTTGTAATGTTCATTTCGGGCACATTTCCGATCGAGGGGCTGTCGCTCTGCGCGTTCTTGAAACCTCAGGAATGTTTGTGTATAATGAGATGCACTGGAGACATATTCAAATGTTCGCCAGCACAGTTTGCTGATTCTCCAGGCCATCTCCTTGGGTACTCACTAAGGGCAGCGGGTTCGTCTCACGGCCCTTTAATTTATTCACCCTGTTCCCTACTTTTGCCTCGTCTGTGTAGGAATTTATTCCAGAAAGTACACTCTCCCAACTCTCTCCTCTTGCACGTCGACGTGTCCTTCTGCCATTGCGATTTAACCTGTTTGAAATTAATAAGATTTTCGGCAGTAGGAGAATCGCGAAGCAATCCCCAAGCTTTGTTTTGATTTTTGCGGGCTTTACGACATTCTTCGTTCCACCAAGGAATGCGGCGCTTCTGAGCCAGTCCACTAGTTTGTTTAATACATTTTGTAGCAGCGTCAATAATAAAACCAGTTAGATATGCTACGGCGTCGTCCACGTTCAGAGCAACAATGTCATCACGGCCTAAGTGTTAGCTCTCGGAACAGTTCCCAGTTCGCCGAGTCCACATTCCATCGAGGAGGTGGTGACAAGCATCCATCTCGTTTCGTTGAGTTCAACATAATTGGGAAGTGGTCGCTTCCAAAGGGTTCTTGAGGACGGACCACTCCAGGTATGGCATTAGAGTGCTCGACACTATGCTTAAGTCTATGGACGAGTATGTGTTATGTGTAATACTGTAGTAAGTAGGTTCTTTCTTGTTCAATACACATTCACCTGAAGAAAACAGAAAATTTTCTATAAGGCGCCCTCGCGCATCGCAACGAGAGTCGCCCCACAGGGGGCTATGAGCGTTAAGGTCACCAGCGACTATGTATGGCGGAGGAAGTTCATCGATGAAGCTCTGAAATTCTGTTCTGGAAAGCTGATGGGAAGGGGGAATGTAGATGGAGCTAATTGTGACTAGTTTACCAAACAACACTGCTCGGACAGCAACTGCCTCAAGGGACGTTCGGAGGCTTAATTGCTGACATGCAACGCCCTTATCGACCATTACGGCCACACCCCCTGACGAGGCGAGAGCGTCGTCGCGGTCTTTGCGGAAAGTGACATATTGCTTTAAAAAGTTCGTCTGTGTTAATTTTAGGTTTGTTTCTTGTACACACATCACCTTTGGACTGAATTGTCGGAGGAGTTCTTTAACATCGTCAAGGTTACGTAGAAGTCCTCTCACGTTCCATTGTAATACTTGGGTATCCATAATGGAAAAGAAGTTAGTGATGTGTGTACAGAAAGAAAGAAGTTAGTTCACGAGACCTTTCCAGGCCCCGTGATGCGTGGTTTTCCTTTCTTCCCGGTGCGCTCCACGGAGCTGCACCGTTCTTTGGGCGTCTGAGAAGCCGGTGGTCTGCTTGTGTCCATCACTTCGTCTGAGGCGGTGGACAGTGCCCGCTCAGCGGGGATGTTCGGGGGTTTCAGGCCGAACTGCACGGGCAGTGGCCCTGGGTCCAGCAGGCCCGCGGGTCTGCTGGCCCTCCTTGGCAGGGGGCGGAACAGCGCTGGCTGCTCCAGCCGGGGGGGCTGATGGCGTGACCGCCGTCACACTCCGTGTGACTTGGGCAGCCGCCGAAAGATGTGGCGCTGCCCCCCGGCGCGCCACATCGGAATATGAAGGACTGGACTGGTTATGGAGATGGAAACGCCTACGTGCCTCTGGGAAAGATAGGTTCAGTTTGACTTTCAGTTCTATAATTTGTTTCTCTTTTTTCCACGAGGGGCACGATCGCGAGTAGGCGGGGTGATCTCCTTCACAGTTGGCACAGCGGGTTGCTGAAGTGCAGATGTCAGAAGCGTGTTCATTTGAACCACACTTAGCACAAGTAGCGCGCCCTCGGCAGTTTTGCGACCCGCCCAAAACGCTGACACTTGAAGCATCGACGCGGATTTGGGATGTATGGCCTGACACGAAGCTTGCAGTAGCCGGTTTCAATGATTCTGGTAGATTGCTAGTTCCGAAAGTAATGATAATGTTGGTAGGTATTTGCTTGTCATCTCGCCTTAATGTTATCCTCTGCACCTTGACTACGTTCTGGTCTTGCCATCCTTCAAGTAGTTCGCTTTCACTTAGTTCAAGGAGATCGTCCTCCGAGACGACACCGCGCACTGTGTTCATTGACCTGTGGGGGCCCACAGACACGGGGATGTCTCCAAACGCCACAAGTTTCGAAAGCTTGTCGTACTGTGGTTTGTCGCGAACTTCTAGAAGAAGATCGCCGCTTCCCATCTTCGTTACTTTATAGCCTGGGCCGATTGCTTCCTTGAGACATTTGGCTACAACAAATGGCGAGATCATTCGGACTGTCCTAGTTTCATGTTGGCTGTGTATGACGTGACTTCGGGGAAGACTGCTGTGGTTTCAAAAAGAAATTAAAACTTTCATCGGTGCGCCCCCTTTTCAGGGAGCGATCAGGTAGCGCGGGAAAAGCATTTGCCATGTAAAAATGGAAAATTCGGCGGCGATGGTAGCCACCCACCACCGAGCCCAACAAGGGGACGCTACAAGTTTAGAATACTTGCAGACGCCAGCCATGCATCGCCGCTATAACCTAATATAAAATACCCAAGGTTGGATAGCTACACCAGGTTAACCTTGCCGCCTGGAAATTTGGAAGTTAGAAGAAGTGACTAGAAAACAGGACAGTTGGAAAAGTGGGAGAGAAAGACAAAAGATGGAGAGGGGGACAGGAAAAGGCGACTACCGATTTCCCCTGGGTGGGTCAGTCCGGGGGTGCCGTCTACGCGAAGCGGAGGCCAAAGAGGTGTGTTGCCTCCACCGAGGGGCCGTAAAGGTCCAAACACCCGGCATCGGCTCAACCCCAGGATCCCCTTTCCCGGACACGGCTAAGCCGCGCACGGCTACACGCGGGAGGGTCCAACCCTCGTGTGCTCGGGTACGTGGTGTCGCAACACACCAAATGCCTGCTGACGCAGACGCCCCTGCGGGGTCGCGCCGATCGGGGCAGTAAGTCTCCAGTAACTTGCACTGGAACTCAGGCTACGATGACAGTGCACTTTCGTGGTTTATAAACACGTGGGAGCACCATCCTCGAGGCTGCAATAGACGTTCCTGAGTTTGGTGATGTTGTCCCACTCGTTACACGCAGCTACGCGCTCGAACTCTGCCAGCCAATGTTCCACGTCTTCAAATGTGTCACCATGAAAAGCCGTCGGCACTAGGGGGTTCATCAGCGTCATGTAAGTCGGCGTCACCCTTTCCGTTGTGGTCGCAGTCATCACTAGTTCCTGGGGGTTTCCAAGTCCAGAACTTGGACTAGGATTCGCCGGCTTGTGCGGTGAACTAGTCAGCTCCAGTTGTGAGGCGGTGTTCTTGCTGCCCAGTAGGGTCTCCTGCATAAGTTGAGTTTACCCAGCACTTCCACTAAAATTACCACGTATACCCTGTTGTATCACACGCTGAGCGAGTCTCCAGGCGTTAGCACTTTACGAAGCGTAAGCTTCAACGCGCGCTGCCAAGACGAACCTCGTTGGCCACTTCTTGAGCCCTTGCGCTTCCACTATAGTGCCTAAAATAAACTGGCTAGTGTGCCGACCACCGGCTCTTTTCAATGGAGGAGCGTGGCACCGTTTGCAATGAATTCCCACGGTGGCTGACAGGGGTCGCAGCAATACAGGTGGGTGCAGACTCCGCGTGTCGTCTGCATGGCTGGAGCAGTTTCGCAGTGGTTGCATCGATTTCTGTGTTAGCGTTTTCAGTGTCATTACGGTGTTGCGTGTTTCTTCTTGCGTCATGAAAGCTTCAAGTGAGTTTGTGGTTGTCTGCTTCCTTGTCTGTGAGTAGGAGGACTATGTGACGGCGGTGAAAGAATGTTGTAACCACAGCGACAGTGAAGAGAGGACTTGCTTTGCGTGGTTGTGTTGGAGTAGTTACTGCTCGAGCGAAGGGCTTGTATTCTTGTTCACTGCACCATCTGATGGAATACGGCTGGCAGAATGGGAACGAAGGATAAAAAGAAACGACAAAACGCTGACGCCAACTGCTCTGGTGAGTGAAAAGTATTTAAAAAGCCGTTGCGTCGAACGCACGTTCACTATCATCGTGAACGGCGTTTTCAACGATCTTCGCTGCAATAAATCGCGTCTGAAATCAATGCGAAACGTACGATATTCCATAAGTATCCTACACACCTTGTATCTCAAAGCAGAAAATTAAAAGAGGCAAAATATATGTATGTGCGAAAGAACTTCCCTAAAAGTGGCACAGGCGGACCCAGTCGGTGGCCCCCTTAATTGTTGTGCTCAGCCGTTGAGAGCGCCGCATCGGAGAACTTCAATTGAAGGATCTGGTGTCCACCGCAAAGCTTCTGTATCAGAAGAGTGGTCCAACGCTGCAGTTCCAAAGCCGTGAGCGCTGATAGATTGCCAAATGATGGTGCACAACGGCCGCAAACCACCAGTTTAAGTCGCCATCTGTACTGCAATACTGAATGAAATCTCGATCCCTATTCAGTCGCGTGGATGAATCGTGCTATCTGGGCCAGTGGAATTGTTAGCTTATGCCTATTAAAAATGTCACAATTTCGCCCTAAGGGCGAAGCAATGAATGCGATAGCAACGCAGCAAGGTCATACGAAGTAAGGTGAGCGGCTTTGGTACAATATGAATTGTAGTAAACATGAGCTGATTAGGTAAGCAGGTGTGCTTCGCGTAAGTAGACCGACATGAAGAGAGACTCGATGCCACGAGAAGGCGCGTGTGAAACGGTGGTGTGATGAGAAGCGCTTCCCGTGGGCAACGCGTGCGAAAGGGACACACCTGTAGCGCTGCACTGCCGAATCCGGGCAGCATTGCATGTGTAGCGTGCGTTGGAAAATGTGGCCCGACTATTACTAACTGAAGGAACAACGGTGGTGTGATCGCGCACAAACAATACAAGAATAGACATCACACTGAATGACTGCAGACAACGACGTCAAACGCTCGCAGCAAAGCATACCCGCAGCAACGGGCGAAGGTACGTGCGGTCTATCGCTTCAACGGAAACTGAGGCGGCGAGATGCACGGCGCAATAAAGGTCAGAGCCGTGTGAGATAAGCGACGGTGCGAGCAAGCGACGAGCGCGGTTGTTGGCAGAGTAGAATTGCGCCCCCCCCCCCCCCCCCCCCCGCTCTCCTCCGGCGCTGGCTTCTCGCTTCCTTGCTTGCGCGTGGGAGATTAGTGCGTTCGCTCCTGCGTGATAGCGCGCGTCCCCGCACGCTTCCGCTCGGGCATACGGCGCGCGGGCGAAGATTTTCTCTATACGGAACCTCACGGCGATGGCGACGAACGACGGCGGACGCCGACGGCAGAGAATCCGGTTGAAGTGTCCTTAATAATTGCTATCGCAATAAAACGTGAAATAAATAACTTAAAATAATTTACTTGGCGCCTTTATTTAAAGAAAATGGTAGTGTTCTGAATGCTGCGATGAAGATAGAAGACAAAACAGGTCGCACAACTTTTGATGAGGTATATTCCTTGGTCAAGAAAGTTGCCTTAATTAACCGCTCCTGCTTGTTTATGGTCGACGCAGTTTAATTAAAGCCTGCTTCAAAGAACCAGTACTATAGAGACGTGGTTATCGCTAAAAAATGTTAGTTATAGCTTATGAAAAGAAGTACAATGTACGGGGAACATTGTACGTGTTTTCTGCATCTACCAACAGTTCTCATATACCAATCAAGCTACCATCCTTCTCGGCTCACGTTCGCAAGCTTTCGCTCGCACCTACATAAGACGTACGGCGTGTGGACACAATGCTATCGCACTCGGACTTTATATAAGAACATCACGGCGACGGTGCATGGAAATTCGCCTGTAGTGTCCATACAATTGCTATCGCAAAAAAAAAAAAACACGACGTAAGTCGCATCACGGCTTGCGATACAATGGTTAGTTTGTCAACGTATGATGAACATGCGAAGCACATATACGAGCATCATCGAAGAGAAGTCATATAGAGACAATCCAGATTTTTTATGAAGAGGCTATATAAGAGCTGCGAAATGGCGTTGTTTTGCAGATAGTTCCAAGGCGAGGCGAAAATACATTGCCGCTAATAACGTGAAGTTCAGAAGGTGAACTAACAAAAAAAATATTAATGACCAAGCTTTTTTTTTATACAGTTGTGGAAACGGCGAATATGAAGGAACTCACATTTCAACCCACCTTTGTTTTTGTTACCTTGAAAGTCACATTTATTTCGAGATATTTATCATCGAATTTCACAGGTAAATTCAGGCTATCCGCTGGAGCACAGAAAAGGCAACCCCGTTGTCATATCAGACCGAAACGCCGTGACGACAAGCGCGAGAAAGTAGCAAACCGAACGTCTCGGTTGTAGTCGTGGCAGCTACTGATGCGTCACATACGCTTGGCCTGGCAAGCATGTGCGGCTGTGTGTCGGGTTAGGATTTGCCGCGGCATGCTGACATTCGAACTTCGCCGCACACTTATTGAAAGGTGCGATTCTCCAGGTCGTTAAATGATGCGTGTGGATGAAAATGTAACGGCTTCCTAATTTGCCTTTAGACAACGGTACCCAAGGCACGAATAAAAAATGTAATAATAAATTTTTCCTAATTAGTCTTCTGAAGCTCATGTTTTTTGCGGCAATGTCCGCCTCTCCTATGAACTCGTCTGCGAGAACACCACGTTCGTTTCGTTCATTACTTTTTAAAAATAAAAATCTGTATTGTCTGAAAAATAAAACATCCTATATATAGTGCAGTTTCACATGAACATATAAATTAGGCATTCATATTTTTATTAGTAAAAAGTTGCCGAATAATTATACTTTAAAAATTCTACGTTCCAATGAGTGCTTCCTTTTCCTGAATTGAACCACTGGAGGTTCGACACTTGAAACAGAGCTAGCTGGTCTGTAAACCCAGGCAGCAAGCAGTAGATAAGCTTTCTTATAGTAAAAGAAACCCTAAATATAGAAATCACCTTCCCACATGGTAAATTTACTGCTCTTATGGCTTTGTAAATACAAAAAGCGCAGCAGCCCCCTTATGATAACACGGTGGTCTATGAAGAGCGGGCGGCGCCGCGGCACGATGATGATGATGATGATTTATTGGCATCCTCTTTGAAACGGGGTGGCGACAAATAGTCACCTAGCCTGCTTGATTTAATCAGGTATACTACACATGTTCTTTATTTAGCATTTTTGTATACCCCCCCCCCTCTCATTATCTTTCTTTTTCAAAACTTTAGCTCGTACCGCTGCCTATGATTTTAAGAGATCATGTCGTATCCATCTTTTCCCTGCTTTTTTTCCACCAGTACTCTAATCGTCTCTTGCTGATCTCTACGGCTGATCTGTTTATGTTTCCTTCCACTTTAAACCCAAGCGCTTCTGGGAGTTGCACGTTACCTACGGTTCTCGCTGGGTGGATCCCGTCACATTCCATTAGGATGTGCTGAGTGGTCTCTGGATCTTTACTGCAGCATACACATGTCTCATCTAGTTCCGAATATTTGTTCCGATATGTTTTCGTCCTTAGGCAACCGGCTCGAGCCTCAAATAGCAAGGAACTGCCCTTTGTGTTATCGTACAGATTTTCCCTTCAAATTTCTTTCTTCTCATTCTTGTAAATCTCCATTGTCCTTTTCTTTCCATTCTGTGCATCCAATTCACGGTCTATTTCTCTCACTTTCTTTCTGATGACCCCTGGTTGTCTATTTACAGTCTCGATTATCCTGTACTTGGTTGCCAACTTCCTTGACCTCTTCCTCCATTCTGTGTCCACGCTTTTCATGTAGAGATACTTGTGCACTTTAGCCGCTCATTTATTTTCATCCATGTTCCTGAGCCTTTCTTCAAAACTAATTTTGCTTTGTGCTTTTCTGACTTCAAAAGAGGCCCAACCCATGTCTCCATGCACTGCCTCATTTGTCGTATTACCGTGTGCTCCCAAAGCCAAAGCCACACACCCGCACTGCAGCGCTCCTAGCGGCAGCCACCGACATTCATTGCAAACGGTACCACCCGGGAGGCCGCGGTCGGCACACTAGCCAGTATATTCTAGGCACTATACTGCCACGCAATGTGGCAGTATTACCACCTCCATTGATTACAGATTATTCAATTTTTATCAACCCACGTTAAAACCGTTTTCCCAAATCTTGCTTCTCGACAACATCGTAAAATTGTTGTAAGCACACAAAATTCGGACGCTTGGACGATACCATACTTTCACACAATTTACAGGCGGCGATCTTTAGCGTATATCCTTGTACTGACTCTAAATCAATATACATATACAAATGATATATATACTGGATGTTTTTGTTTATACTTTGCTCAGTTGTGATACTAGAACGTTACTATTACTACCAATATGGTGAAATTTTAGAGTATTGCAACATGATTTAGTAAAGCATATTTTGCTATTTTAGAATGTGTCAGTGGTTACATGTGAACTGCGTGATGTAAATAGTTGTATATATTTAATTCTAGTTTTACTGAAATTTTGATAGTGGACAGCATCCATCGTGAGCAATTAGAATGTAGTCCGCGTGCGTGTATGTAGACTGTCGTAGTGTACATCAACTGAGTCTATAAATAGTTCCATGGGGCTGCTGTCTTGTAAGGTCTGTGGAACAACAGTCCAAGTTACTCGTGTAGCTTATAGCCCAAAATGGCCATTGGACGGTATTACTCGAAAATAAAATGTGATTTGATTGATCAGGTATGTGAGTTACAACAACGTCAATGACCAACACTTGCGCTATCTCCGCGGAAGTCGCGAGCTCCCAGACGGTCTTCTCTCAGAGCTCCGACTTCTAACAGGCCAAGTCATATAGTAGAACCTGCGGGAGTACGTGACTGCTCACTCCGCATTAATAAGGCTGCACCTCGCTGACAACCCAGGCAATCGTTGCTCTCTGGTACCTCTCTCTAGGGTTGCAGGAACTCGACAAGGGCAACGACGACAGCACCGGCTTCTCGTAGCCTCTCTGACGAAAGCCCTGGCAAATACGCAACGAGTGAGCAGCAGCTGGACTGACCACGCTATCCTGATACAATAGTATTGCTCAGCGCCATGATACGTCACTCTGGAGAACCATCCCCCCACTTCAAACAGTGACGCACCATGAATCTGCAAGAGTACCAACGCACAGCACACTCGCAGTTCTGCGCCAATGCCACCGTCACACGGTGTCCGATGAGACCGTCTTAATTGTCGTCTGCGTCGACCCCCTCAATGGCCTCGTCCCTCGGCACGCGCCAAACAAAGGGCTGTTTGCCTGAATTCTGTGTGCCATGTTGCGCCACACTGGGCGCGCAGACGTCCACAAGGCAAGGCGACGTCCAGCGCAAAAGACAATGCGCCTCGTTTCCAGACTTGGTCATTCTGCGGCCCCTTCCGTAGGCAGGCGCGCTGCTCACAGACACATCTATGTGCTTCCACAGCTGATGTCCCGACGCAGCCCTCTGTCATGCACTGCTACACATCGAACCTATAACAGAGGCGACTGTCGCCTTCCCGCTCATTGTGACACTTTTTCTCTCAGCTCTCGTCCCCTGCGACACTCACAGCTACGACCACCAGAGAGCTCCTTGTCACCTTCCTTCCCAACATTGACTTCTTAACTGACGCTATAAATTGGCGCTCAAGATATTGGTTTGTAGACTGTTTTTTAACAGCGGAGCTGTTTAATAAGCTCTTGGTTAGGCCGCGTAGTGCGAACAAAAACTCCGCCTGGCGATGACGTCACCGCGCGGAGCGGCGTGTGCTTCACCTCCTCTCCCTCTTGCCACGCCCCGGAGGAGGGAGAGAGAGAGATTGTGGTTGTGAAGAGGAAGAGGCGCTATAGATACATTCTGCAGCAAAAGGAGAGCATGAGCGTGGGGTGCGCTATGTTCGGGAGAGAGAAAGAAAATGAAAGCGAGAGAGAGAGAGAAAGAAATTGTAGCAGCACCAACGAGGCAACGCGCAGAGCTGCTGCCGGCGCCGTCCGCGTTTCCCCGCATTCGCGCCGAACGCGCGCAGTGTCCGTGACTGCAGCCGGCGCCTCCGGCTGCGGCTCGGCAAGTTTCGACCAGCCACGCCCGGCATGTGTCAAGGCGTTTAGTGTGTGCGTTTAGTCAAGATATGTAAGAGCAGGAAGAAGCTAGGTGATCACAAGCTTCGCTGTTGACCCCAGCCTTGCACCACTAGTGCAAGCTGTCCACATTTTTTTCTTTAGCGCCTTTTGTATATACTGCAACTTTTTTTTCACTGGCTTTATTCAACAAAGGTGTAAAAAAGACAGACGTTATGCCACCTATGCGGGTAGCACCGTCAGTACACAAATGGCAACAAGTGTGAGAATAGATGCTATTTATGCATGATGCGGCTGTAAACATCCGGCAGGGGGCCATGGTTGGAAGTGCAAGCAGATCGATTGCGACGAATAAGCCATGATTCCACAAATTTTCTTGGACCCCATCGATGCTTCCGCGCTGACGTGGCTACATTATCAAAATGGAACATGTGTCCTTTCGTCCAGCAATGAACTACCCGTTTCCGTCTTTGCACGTGTGGCCTGCGTTTGCGTTCGTAGCGTCCTATATGTTTCCTTGAGGCGAGTGCGACATCGGCGCCCCATCTCCCCGATGTAGCTGGAATCACCGTCCGACCAGTCAACCTTTTAGTTCGACGCCACTTTGTTCTTCCGGACGCGTGCGGTCCTTCAGCTTCTGGAACACGTTCGCCAGTGTGTACATGTGCTTGAGCACTGTTCGAACACCCAAAGGCCGCAATGACGTGCGCGTGCGTCTGATGGTCCGTGGACATATGGTATGCCCGCAAAGGAAACCGGCCTTTCGGCTGTGCTGTCTCGGGATCTTTGCATGCGGCCTCGAGTATTAACGAGGAAGCGCTGAGGGTAACTCCATTTATTCAAAAGAATGGCAACATTAGTTACTCCTTGCTTCCCCAATAGCTGCGTTGACGACAGTGCATCGCAGCAGGACAGGAGCCTACATTCCTCTGCTTCTGTTCACTCTTGACTCCCTTTTCTAGCTTTCCAAGCCACTTTGCTAGCTTATCCTTTTCTACTGTGTACGGTCCAGCCGCGACCCTAGCATACACACCCTACACATAAAAGCTGCGCCGTTCGCTTCACGTACTGGGACAAACCGCGTTCCTTCCAACGCGTAATTGCGCTCACACTCGGAACAACGCCCGCGTGGGTTCCTCCTAGTACCAACCAACACCTTGTACTAACAAGGCGCAGTACAAAAAAAAAAAAACCCTACTTGTGTAAAAAAAAAAAAACATTTATTCGTTACGTACTTATATTTAAGCAAAAATCCTTAGAAACTGAAAACCGTGAAAGTAATTTGATAAGCTTGTTGGGCTAACCCAACACTCCTAAAAACAAATCAGCAAAACATGAAATAAAAAAAAAAACATCGCTGTGGCACGCTGCTGCTGCTGCGTTGAGAAGGGTCCTCCACTCGGCACGGCTGTTCCCTTCGGCGTCACTCGAGAAGTGCGCAAATTCATGCAATTCAAACCCCTGCCGGATGTTACGTCAGCATCATACGTAATAGGATGTATTCTTCTAGTCTTTTAGGAGGCGTTGGTGGTGCCGATGCTCGGTTCAAGCGCGAGCTTGCGAGCCCTCAACTCCGGTCCGCATGCCGGCGTTGCCGTGCTGCTGCAGCTTCGCGAGCCCTCAGCTCCGGGTCCGCTTGCCGGCGTTACCGTTTTGCTGCAGCTTCCCGCGCCCTAGACTCCGGTCCACTTGTCTGCGTTGCAGTGCTGCAGCAGCTTTGCGAGCCCTCGACTCCGCTTGCAGTTGAGCCGCCACTCTCGCATTTTCATCCATAGTTACACTCTCCAGATCCAAGACGGCTCACGTCCATGTAGCGCTCAGCCCGAGTGGTTGCGTCTATCTGCTGCTAGCAGGAACATCGACGCCATGGCTGCCGGCCTAAATATACCAGCGGCCACGGCTGCTACCACTTGCCGCCGCCTCCCACACAGGTTTACATGAGGAACTTCGTGACTACCTTCACTACCTTTGCGCATATATCCACAAATATATTTGGCAGGACAGTAGCCACGGTAAGAAAAGTCGGGGAGCGTTCGCAAAGACAGTTTCCCTTGATATGTGTATCTTTTTTTCATAAATGCGGCTGGGTTCCTCCTTAGATTTCGAAATACAAATTTCACTAAAATATTGGAACAGAATATTGAAGTTCACCAGAACACAGACAAAACATTACAGAAAAGCAGACAGGACAGCCCTTCTAAGATGCGTTGTCGTGTCTGCTTTTATGTAAATTTTTGAGAAGTGCTTTCGAGAAGTGCTGTGCTGTCAACTTTCTGTAAAGTTTTGTCTGTGTTCCAGTGCACTGCGGAATCTATTAAACATGAACTTAACCGACTAGCCCGACTCGCCAACTTATTCGCTAAAGTACTTGCGTAATTTATGGGGTCTTCAGTGCGGGATCTTCTCACAGCCACATCAGTACTTGGAGGCACAATGATAATGTTCCTTGAGCCATTCGCTATGCACGAGTGCCAGGAAAGGTGTTTACGTGCACGCTGATTCTCAGCCTACGGCCATGCGACAGCTCGTGTGAAAAATAACTCGGTTCATTTGCACAGTATGCGGCCATGCCCTACATTCTGTGACATATTACACGACTGCAGTTTCAGCGTCTGACACATTACAACTTTCAATATAAGGTTCCCATATAGCTCAGCTTAAACAGATAGACGGTGCTCATACTTTGAATTATAGAAGCAGTGAACGGGAGTCTAGGCAATTTCTCACCAGCAACATTTCGACTTTCCGTAACTACAGGTACGACCGTCAAATCATGTTTGCAAACGCAAGCGTGCACGCTAGCTTGCTTTAGGGCACAGCTGCTGGAATAGAGCGTGCGAATAATAGTCTACCTTAGCGCATTTTTTGCCCGTGTCGTAGCTCGAAGTTGCTTATGGAAGAAAGTGCGCGATAGTTTGCGTCAGCTTTCCCTGAATTAGCTAGCGCTTCTAGACACTCTGTCATAATATATGTCCCAGCGATCTCCAGTCAATCTTGTCTTGCTCTCGCTGTTGATAAGTTGCGCTTGCCAATTTACTAATTTCATCCCCCACAAATAATTTTTTGCCGTCTTCCACTGCTGTTCCCTACCCTTGGCAACCATTCTGTGAATATAATCGACCACCGGTTATCTGCCTTATGCTTTAAAGGGCTAGTCCAGGACCATTATTTACTCGCAATATCAACTAGAATATCACCTACCTAAGTTTGCTCTGTGATGCACTCTGCTCTCTTTCACTCTCGTAACTATACGCCTAGCTTGTTGCATCGCTTGTTGCACAGTCCTTAAATTTCTGCCAAACATATTTCTTAACCGCTTAGCTTCTGACTTATGTATTAGTACCGGTAGAATTCAATGATAGCACACTTGGAACGCGCTGCGTTAAGGGCCCCTTATCGCAGAAAATCCGCTGTCGGCGTCGTTGTCTGCTAAGGCTGATTCACACTTCGCCGACACGACGATTTTGATCTGTCCACTGATGACGCGAACAATTTACAAGACGGAAAACGCTGCGGCCACTGATTTAAAGGCTGTCGCCAACACTCGGCAGACCAAAATTGGTGCCGTGTCGGCCTAGTGTCAATCAGCCTTTAGAGAAACACGATCCCGAACAACGCGTTCTGAACCAAGCAGACCCTCCGCGTGGCGCATAGGCGTGCCTGAAATAATGTATATTGTCAAAGCAAAATGCTTCAGAAAATTCGTAAAGTACGACTTACACACAACCTACAGACATGATAGCGACGGATTGTAATTTGAATATTCGAGAAAACATATTTTTTTTTACGTAGAAACTGAAACACAAAGTCGTTTTTCAGCTGCCGTTTGAGGTCTGTCTTAGTGGGAGCTGCGCCCGCCGCTCGGTTCCTTGCTACACTATCTAGACGGCGCTCGCCTCCGCGCATCTTTACGCATCCCCGGCGGCGGCGGAACCCGCGGGGGGGGGGGGGGAAAGACCCCCCCCCCCCCCAAAAAAAAAAAAAAAAATGAACCAGGAAGCTCGCCTTCGTGCATAGCGTTCGCCGGCAGGGTTTGAAGGTAAAGATTACGCTTACATAGGATGCAGTTGCCGGGAAACGTAAGAAGCAGTCCGCAATCTATGAATGCTATCGCGTTCTACTCTTAAAGCGAAGCTTAAGCGTCCTCAAATTTTATTTCTTTAATATTAGCGGTAAGCTCCTCGTCATAATTTGGTAATGCGTGCCGCAATCACTCTAACACATTTCCATTCTTCTGTAAATTTTCTTGTCATGATCAGTGTCCCCTGCGAGCGTTTCCCCTAGAGGCTGACTCAGGCTCCGGTAGTAAAGCTAGTTTCGGTTTCAAGGAACATGCGCGCTCCTGGCGGTTGCAGGACATCCTAAGTTATTTTTCTTATTTCTCTTTTCGTGAACTTTAAATCGGGCGACGCGCGGGAAGTGGTCGCCTTCGTGCGTCCGTCGAGCTTGCCTCCGCTCACCCTTGCAACTCACTCAGCGATATCACAAGCCAGATCGCGCTTGTTCGTCGGCTTAGGTTGTCGTCCCAAGTGTGAAGATGCGAAGGATAAGACAGAGAAGCTTGATCAGGCGTGCAAACAGCGGATGACGCAGGAAACCAGGTCGACCAAGCATTGGACGAAAATGGCTAAACCCGGCATCACATGTGTGGCGCGGCTTAAAGCCCCTCTATACAAAAAGTAGCGACACGCTTTGAAGAATGCCGCCGCCTCCTCGCACGCGTTTTCCGAGGCGGACGCCCCGTGGTGTTGGCCTAAAGGCCAACCTCCATGCAGGGAGCTTTCGCGACGAATTTCACGTGACGAAAAATGCAGCGCGGAGCGCCGTCGCGAATTCGTCACACCACACTCCAAGAGCCGGCGAATGCCGCCGCCCATGCGGTCGAGGCAGCCCGCGAGGTATAGTGCCTAGATTATTCTAAGCACTATACGCGAGGAGTCTTTGTGGCCAGACGGGATAGGCTACGAAAACGACGTTGGTAAATGAAAGCACAAGGCAAAACAGCGCCTAAATCAATGTTTTTACACGTAAATAAGGCACCTCACCCTAAAAAGTGCGTACAATAAGTATTCGCTGTTAGCCGGAACCTATTTAGACTTTAATTTTTTTATTTTTTGTGAATATGTGGCACGTCGGTATTTCGCCGATACTTATCCCTCGTCTGTCACCCTGTGTTCGTCTGCGGCTCTCTCCGCTCGCGCGCAGCTGAGTTTTTCTCCCGTCAGCTTCCGCCTTCGAGCCTACCCTGCCATCGAGGAAACACGGAAAGCTATTAGAAAGTTTTAGTATAGCGGACACAACTAATAGCGTATGCTAAGCAGCGCACGTTTATTAGTTTTAGTTGGCCTGCGAAATCTTCCGATCTCAGAGGCCATATGCCATCGTCGCACCTACCTCTCGACATCACCGATAGGTGGCGCTGACATATCTCGAAGGAAGAATTAGGTTTTGATTTATCCTACATGCGTAATGGACAAATGGTGCAACAGAATCCTTGGACTGATGTACGCAGACGACATTGTGCTACTAGCGGACAAAAAAAAAAGATTTACAGATACTTGCGAATATCTGTGGGAACGCAGCGACAAATCTAGGCCTTAAGTTTAGCACAGAGAAATCAGGGATTATGATCTTTAATGAGCACACGAGTAACTTCCTGGTGTCAATTCAACAGCAAGTAATACCCATAGTGAAGCAATATAAGTACCTCGGCGTACACATAAACGAAGGAAAGAATTACTCAAGCAACCACCAAGATAATCTGAAAATAAAGGGGAAGCGGAATGCAGCATTAATGAAACACAGAGCACTGTGGGGCCACAATAAGTATGAGGTGGTGCGTGGAATCTGGAAAGTAATGGTGCCAGCGCTAACATTCGCAAATGCCATTATATGCTTAAAATCGGATATATTGGCGGGTTTGGAAGTTAACCAAAGATCAGTAGGCCGGTTGGCTTTGGGAGCACACGGTAATACGACAAATGAGGCAGTGCATGGAGACATGGGTTGGGCCTCTTTTGAAGTCGAGAAGCACAAAGCAAAATTAGTTTTGAAGAAAGGCTCAGGAACATGGATGAAAATAATGGGCGGCTAAAGTGCACAAGTATCTCTACATGAAAAGCGTGGACACAGAATGGAGGAAGAGGTCAAGGAAGTTGGCAACCAAGTACAGGATAATCGAAACTGTAAATAGACAACCAGGGGTCATCAGAAAGAAAGTGAGAGAAATAGAGACCGTGAATTGGATGCAAAGAATGGAAACGAAAGGACAATGGAGATTTACAAGAATGAGAAGAAAGAAATTAGAAGGGAAAATCTGTACGATAACACAAAGGGCAGTGCCTTGCTATTTGAGGCTCGAGCCGGTTGCCTAAGGACGAAAACATATCGGAACAAATATTCGGAATTAGATGAGACATGTGTATGCTGCAGTAAAGATCCAGAGACCACTCAGCACATCCTAATGGAATGCGACGGGATCCACCCAGCGAGAACCGTAGGTAACGTGCAACTCCCAGAAGCGCTTGGGTTTAAAGTGGAAGGAAACATAAACAGATCAGCCGTAGAGATCAGCAAGAGACGGTTAGAGTACTGGTGGAAAAAAAGTAGGGAAAAGATGGATGCGACCTGATCTCTTAAAATCATAGGCAGCGGTACAAGGTAAATTTTTGAAAAAGAAAAATTATGATAGGTATGCAAAAATGCAAGATAAAGAACATGTATAGTATACCTGATTAAATCAAGCAGGCTAGGTGACTATTTGTCGCCGCCCCGTTTCAAAGGGGATGCCAATAAATCATCATCATCATCAGGTTAATAGTCATGGCTAGGTGACGTATGCCACCGCCGGTTTTAAAGGGTTCAGCCTCATCCATCCAGCCATCCATCCAGGTTTCCCTCGTTAGGCTTCGTGTCGTTTGAAATGAGAAACGATCTCAAAAAGTCCTCAAGGTTATCCATAATACACTGCCGTCGAAGCGGCCTGAGACTAAGTGAAAGCCGTTTACGCAGTTACTTGCTACGAACGAAGCGAATTCTACAAAAGCCACGCCATATTCAATTCGAAGCGGGCAGCAGAGACCGCCACCATGTTTCACGTGCGTGGTTTGCGAGAAGGCTCTTGACTCTTAAAGTAGCGAGCTGCCCATATGCGGCACCTACGCGATGCTTCAGCTCGCGTTTTTCTCGGATGTGCCAGTGAACGACACCCTGCAAACTTCAATCAAACGGTTTTCCAAAACACGGCGGTACGCAATGTATCATGTTGCGGGTATGCATGGGCAGAGCATCATCGGGAAGCGAAGCCTCTAAATACATGGAGTACACAAAACAAGCAGTGCCCAGATATTATTCACTAGAACATTGAGGCAGAACAACCAACACGGAGGAGAAACAGCGCTGGAAAACAAGCTTTTGAAACGAAGGTAGGAAATAGCCAAGCGTCAACAACCAAAACTCTCGTCGACGGGCGACCGACGGAAGTCAACCTCGGTGCTATGGTTCGATTGGTAAACGCTCTCCGCCGCGCGCGACGACTTCCGGCGGCGGCGGTTCGCTGGGCGGCGAATATCTGGAAGGAGTGGATCCGCAGCCAACAGCCAGTTTTTGGCCGTCGGGCGGCGGGCGGCCGTCGCCGAGCGGCGGCCGCCGAAAGTTGGTCGCATTTTCGCGCCATGGAGGTTGGCCTTAATGGCATCATGTGGGCCGTCGCGCGACCGCGTGCTGGCTGCGTTTGTTTACGATCGCGCTCCATCGCCATTTTCGCCCGAGAAGTGTCTACCGACTGGCCAGGATCACAACGATAGCAGCGAACACAGTCGGTGATCGTCGAAATCTGATCACCGGCGAAACGCGTCGGCTTTTACACACGAGCCATCGAATGTTCGACAGTAATCCCTGGTGCCCGCGTGTCTTCCAGAAAGTACTACAGAATTCGCGACACCCAATCAGATTACATAAGCGTCGGTGACAATGGACAACGGACAGATGCATCGATAACGTCCGAGAAACTTCCGATACATGCAGGCGCGTCCTGCACCAAGCGATTAGGTTTAACATTTATTAGCCGGTGAAAAGTGGTCAATGGTGAAATAAAAACAAGTGCACGTGTCTCAAGCGGTGTAGGCGGCGCCACGGTCGAGAAAGGAGCGCGAAAGAAAGGAGAAACGAAGAGGAGGGAAGGCGGAGGAGGAGAGCGTCGCTACTTTTTATATAGAGGGGTTTTAGCGCGGCTCTGTGGTGGTCGAACACCTGGAATTCCAGTTTTGCTAAGTTTTTAGGGTTTCCTAATGGCCACGGGTAAGCACAAGTATTTCACTTCGCTTTTTGAGCAGGTATTCATTTTGGAAGAGTATACCAGTTCTGTACAAGCCTGAGTATAGACTGACATAGGAGCAGTGTCGCTCCACCCATTAGTCATGACATGACATGGCAGCCGATCTGCTGTCGGTGAAATACTTGTAATGAAGGGCTTGAGTGCGTGTTTTTGGGCTATACATTTTGTGCACTCTTTGTCGACATGCACAGCCAAGGTTATAAAAGAAAGACGCAGCCGTAGTTTTTAATAATTTCGCATTGGTTTGGATCTTATTTCACTTATTATGTACAAATTTCCGTTGTGAATGAAAATTGCTTCTATAGATTGTCACTTTCGCACTGCGTGGAGGTCAGTCTTTTTCCTGTACCGAAAGTGTGAATAAAAGAACGGCGTTCAACTTTTACTTGTGTTGAGTTTTGGCTGGCCGAGAAATCGGCTAGTTTTAGTTGATCCACTTCATAACACACCAATAAAATTAACGATTGATGTTGCCAGGCAGTTATTTTCTTTATGCGACCCCCCCACTATATCTGTGGACTAGTTGAAGTGTAGCCCTAAACGTAACCGCAAGTTATGACTTTCGAAGCAACTACTTTCACGAAATGACGAAATGTAATGTATTAACTGCGAATATTGGTAATTAACAACGGTTCGCTGTATAAATATTCTTGATTATAATTGCTTGGCACTGGTGCGTAGGAGCAATGCTCCAGTGGTTTAGAAAATGAATAGCAGCTTGCAAGGTGAACCTGGTAGGAAAAAAGCGATTCCTAGTACACGACACATAGAGTAACATGCGGAATACAAGAGTGGCCACTCGAGCCTAAAAGCGGCCGAGCTACGCAGCTTCATGCCGTCCGCAAGAGGGCAATACAACACTCCCTGTCTCCAAGGGAACGCGCGTACTACTTATCTACTTAGTAACTTTTCTATAGTGCACTATACGTCTATTGTCTATGTGGCTGTAGACGTAGACGTTATCAACGCGATCAGCCGGCCGTGAGCGGTGGATGATAAGACTAGTATAAAGAATAACGCATCGCTACAAAATATCGGCCATGGTGTGATCAGGCAAGGCGACGCTACAAAAGATGTGCGATAACGTCTGCGTGGTCGTTGCTGGGTTCGCCTGCCAGAACGTGTCTGTCTGCTTGGCTGCTGCTTGGTAAGAAGGCCTTCGTTACGTTCTTTTTTCCTTTCATTACTTTGCAAATTGCTTATGTATTTGTCACTTCAGCCGTAAGTTAACATTTGTCGGCATGTGGCTGTTCGGCGCAGAGAGCTTTTTGTGTTCTTCACTTCGCGCATGATGTTCGTGGATTGCTTCACATTATGTAAGAAACAGCAATTTGGAATGCTGCGCAGCACGTTTGCGAGAAAATCGTTTTTTGGTGCGAGAAAGTGAGTCGACACACGCCGGTATACGTAGTCTGAATTTAATGCACGTGTGTTCCAATTGTGTGAAACAATGCAGTTATGCTTACGATCGTTATTCGTGGCGTGCGCAGATTGCTTGAAGCCTTTGTTACGAGCGCAATTAGAGAGAACTTGCGAATTGAGAAGAATGTTTGTAAGCTGTGGCTACGACGTATTCTGAATAAACACTCCTGCCTCAGTAGCGCATGCATGGCACCAAAGGTTGGTTTTTTTAGCTGCGACAATTGCACGTGACGCTTTTCGCGAAAGGGCGATCTGAAGTGCGCAGGTGAACGTTTGTGCGAAGGCGGGAGAGAAGGCATAACCAATACTTTTTTTTTCAGGTCATGCCGACCATAGTCAAGTAATACAGGAATTACTGCGGTGTTGCGAGGTGCAGTAACAACTGCAGGACAGGAAGAGAGCGTGGTTGGCTTGCAGCTGCAGTGAGCAGCCTTCATTCCTTGTTTGCTATGCAGCCCGAAACTGCCACTTAATAAGAAAGGTTAGGCTTCAAAGGAAGAGCGTTGTTTTTCTCTTTAATGCTAATGCAGTCTTCTGCAGTTTTACTGTTCTGTGGGGTTTTTCGTAATATCACCTGTTTATTCCTTTTGTGAAATTCATTTACAACAAATTACACCTGTATTGGCATGCCTCGCACTTTGCAATGCAACCATCTTTCTGTGCGTGCGTTCGTCGAACGTTGCGAAAAAAAATGTGCATGTGCTTACTGAGAATATGACTTCAAAATTAAATGTTTCGTCTCTTCCAACACCTGTCATGCTTATTTAAAATGTCTGCATAAACACACAGTGGCATCGTGTGCTTGCTGCTCTGGCGGTACAGCTTACACGAAGCTAGTCGATGCATGCAAGCAACGCGTTAAAAAATCTAAATATAGCCTCCGGGGACGAGCACTCGCACGGAAGCAATCTTGGAGGCCGTGTAGTTTTTCT
Organism: Dermacentor silvarum; assembly: GCF_013339745.2. Taxonomy (NCBI): domain Eukaryota; kingdom Metazoa; phylum Arthropoda; class Arachnida; order Ixodida; family Ixodidae; genus Dermacentor; species Dermacentor silvarum. The sequence goes on from NC_051162.1 coordinate 18,059,194, forward strand.
AATCGCCAGAAGATAGCCTCCGAGATTGGTTTTCCTGCGGTCCCAATCTCTGAGTCTGCGTAGATTCCACACATCCGCTAGGTGCGCTGCGAACCAAAATCGGCCGCAGGGGCCTAAGGAAGTGTACTCTCTTATCCTTCTATGTTACTTTATGCACGACACACTTCGGCGGGTTCTGCTCCGTGATTTGGCCAATGTCGCCGCACGGCCAGCGGACCTGCAAGAGAGCACGAACACAGTCCGCTTGCATGCGAAGTAGGACAGGAGGGCCTCAGTGGCAACCTTCCTCCTCCTGGCTGTGCGCCCTCTCCCTCTACATTTTGACCTCATCAGTGACGTCATGGAGGCATTGTTTTCTAAGAGAATTATTTGCAGTAGGATATCCGGCAGCCAACAGTGGTGGAAGCGGCGCTGCCGCCACGTATCGGCTAAAGTCCCTATATAAGAAAAGTACCGCCATCTACTCTTTCCTCCGCTGCCTCCTCTCCTAAAGCGCTTGCTTTTTTCTTTACTTTTTGCTTGCGAAAGCCAAGTCGACGGTGGCGAGCCTAGAAAGTCCACGTGGAAGCTTTCAGGCCGGGCGCACGCCGCCGCCGCCGCCGGCGACTGCGGCTGCGCAGATGACTTTCAACATGGCTCTGAGGCGGAAAAAAAGAAAATATAAAGAAGTGAAAAGCGCGTGCTATCATCGTCCAATCGGAGATACAGGAGAGAGGGAAGCGGCGTTTATCAAAGGCATGGTTTGATCAAAGGATAAAAGGTTTTCTTATATAGGGATTTTAGTATCGGCATGGGACCGAGCGTCCCATGGGAGGTATAGGGAGTTTCCGGCCCATAGCATTACAATTGTCTTCTGCACATTTATATACATTGCTACCATTTCATTCTCGGATAAACAGGAGAATGTCATGTCCAAACCATAGGCTGTCGAGATATTCTCCGTTGACACTCGCACCTAATCCTTCCCGGTACAATAGTTTGAACACTTTGGCTAAGCATGCAGTGGCTAGCATTGGAGATATCGCGTTTGCTTGCGTCGCCGCTTCCTTGATAGACATTTTCCCGTTTTCGTTTGGCAGAATTAAGGTAGTTGTGGGATAAACATTTGCTAAGATATTTCATGTTTGGTTTCCTGTGAACCTTGATCATGCAGTGTCAACTTGATTGTTATGCCTGCTGGATGAAATGCCTTTTGGTAATCTGTGAAAGCCATATAGAGAGGTTGACTGTACTCCGCCGATTTACCTGTTACGTTATGAAACATCGTTTTAGCGCACCATTGAACACGGACGAGAAGAAGAAGGACAACACGAACGCCGGACTTCAACTGAATTTTATTCGCGGCACACAGGATTTTATGAACACAGGGGGGAGGGGGGGGGGGCGCTGCTAGTGCACCGGACCACCCAAAAATAGTTCCTTGGCCCAGGCCACAATCATTAGAGGCGTCGATAACCAAATGAAAAAATCCTTTTTTCACATCACTAATGTACAACCTTGCATATCTCCCCCCCTACCTAGCTGATGCGACACGCACGTTTGCCCTTAGGTAATCAAGTTTTTCTTCCCGAGCGCAACAGAAGGAGCACTGACGCAGTAATCTTTTTCATTAGAGATACAAAGTGCTGCAAAAATTTCCTGTTTTTTTGTGCTAAATTTGCGGAACACGCGTGTTCGTTCGAAAAACGCCTTGCATGTTGGCTTGTGAGAGCAACGGCGAATGTGGTCGGCTAAATGGCCAGCGCCACTTAGTGAAGTAGCATTCCTGCGAATCTCTAGCTAGCGTTCATTCAGACAGCGCCCACAGGCGAGGGGAGTACTATACACCACACCAACCTCACATTCAACGAGGGCTTTGGTGTGCTTTGTTTTGCAGGCTGGCTTCTTCTTGGTTTCCTTTACAAGGCGACACATTCGTCCCAGCTTTTCCGGTGCTGAAAACACAGTACGCATTCTGCACCTGGCGCCAACCTTCTTGAGGCGGTCAGAAACCTGGTGCCCGTAGGGCACTACGACAGGGTGCTGTGACGGGCATGCGTCTTTTTCCAGCCTGCGCCTCCTACCAAATTTTACCTGGCGAATCTGGCTCTCTACCCCTGAGGCTACGATTTCTACCCAAGCGATTACTACCCAAGCTATTATAAAACATGATAGCTTGGGTAGTGAAGGAGGCTATGTCAGTGAGGTAGCCATACTTTGCTGGATGTACGGTGATCATTCGCACTCTCTGTAGAGCCATGTGCATGCGAAAAAACTACTGGTGTGCTTCATACGTACAAACAACGCTTCATAACGTACTATCACTACAGAAACTTGCTACCTTTAAGAATACTGGAATGTCAACTGTGATTACGACTGTTCATTATTCTAAAACTGTTCGAAAGTCTTCGATATTCGAATAGATTCGCTTTTGTCACGGTTCGATTGGCAGTCCATTCGGTCTCAAAAATGCCTATTCGCACTACCCCCTACTCTTCGCCATAATATCTGTGACAGCATTCTGGAAATTTAGTGTACATGCATGTGCGTCTAGCGCCAAACAATAACTTTGTAACAGTACTTTAAGAAAGGTCACCGCGAAAAGATTCAAAAAGAAAAGTATTGCCGTCGCCTTAAACATTAGCTGAAACTTGGTCGAAGGGGCCCCCAAGTCTACACTGCGGCACAGGCATACCAAAAGTTGAAGAGCTCAACACTGTTCCGACTACTCGTACTTAGTAAACCAATATTTCGTGCGTCAATGTAGCCGTGCAGTATTGTGGCTGCTTCGCCCACGGTCACCGCGTTGGCGCCCGTATTTAAAGGGCCCCTAAACCACCCAGAGGTCGAAATTTAGTTGTGGTGTTGCAGTTGTGCACGAGTCTACAACGAACACGTAGCCGCGAGAATTTTTCGAAATGGTGCCGTAATAGCGGAGTTACACGCGTTTCATAATCGAAAAACGGCCCTCGCTCGTTTCGCTCTTTCCTTCGCTACTCTCCTCGTCGGCTGGTCTCCCCTCCTCGCCGAGTGCTGCTCGAAATGTCACGTGACATACGTCATCGCCAACGCGCTTCTCAAAACACTGCCTACTTCCGGTTAAGGCACGTCCACGTTAGCCATGCTAGCGGCACATATACGGACAAGGAACTGGCCTCCAGTCTGCCGCGCGAGAGGTGTCCAAAGTAAACGGCAGTTCGGCCGGCGCCCCGCCCGCTGTACGATTAACGGGCCAATCGACGACCGCGAAGCTGCGGGCCTCCGCCACCGGGAACGAAAACATCGGCTGCAGCTGAGTGCACGGCTACCGACGGGAGACGACCGGCTCGGCTGTGCTCGCATCGCAGCCGACGGCGCCACTAATATCAGCGTATTTTTCTTCTTTGTTTACAATTATTGCTAAGAGCGATAACAACGATAAGAAAATATTGCGGCTTGAGAGCGTCGGTAATTCATTTCGTAGCGCCATCCGCTTTAGCTTTGAAGGGAACCGCAAAAAATGTCACAGTTTCGCCCTAAGGGCGAAGCAATGAATGCGATAGCAACACAGCAATGTCATACGTAGTAAGGTGAGCGGTTTTGGTAGGAATATGAATTGTACTAAACATGAGCTGATTAAGTTAGCAGGTGTGCTGCGGCGTAAGTAGACCGATATGAAGAGAGACTCGATGACCACGAGAGGGCACGTGTGAAACGGTGGTGCTGATGAGAAGCGCTTCCCGTGGGCAGCGCGTGCGAAGGGACACAGCTGTAGCGCTGCACTGCCGATCCGGGCAGCATTCCATGTGTAGCGTGCGTTGTAAAATGTGGCCCGACTATTACTAACTGAATGAACAAGCGTGGTGTGAGCGCACACAAACAAACACGAATAGATCACACTGAATGACTGCAGACAACGACTGTCAAAACGCTGGCAGCAAGCATACGCCGCAGCGGCGAGGGTACGTGCGGTCTATCGCTTCAACGGAAACTGAGCGGCGAATGCACGGCGCATAACGGTCAGAGCCGTGTGGAGATAAGAGACGGTGCGGACGAGCGACGAGCGCGGTTGTTGGCAGAGTAGAAGTGCGCCCCCCCCCCCCCCCCCCCCCCCCGCTTCCTCCGGCGCTGGCTTCCTGCTTCCTTGCTTGCGCGTGGGAGATTGAGTGCGTTCGCTCTCCGTGATAGCGCTCGTCCCGCACGCTTCCGCTCGGGCATACGGTGCGCGGCGGAGATTTTATCTATAGGGAACCTCGCGGCGACGGCGACGCCGACGGCAGAAATCCGGTTGAAGCGTCGATATAATTGCTATCGCAATAAAAAGCCTAGCGACGATATCGGCGCCGTCGAGCGATCAGCGGCGGTGAGGCTGCCGCACGTATGAGTCCCGGTCTCATTTCATCCTCTCTACGTACGGCAAGGAAATCTCGCCGCTCGCGAGCAAAACCGCTGTCGAACGGCGGCCCGCGAATGGCAAACGGCGTGCGGCGAGTTGGCGTGCCGGTAACGTGGACGTGGACTCGGCGCTTCTCGGCTACCCGCTGTTGCTGCGGTGATGGCGCGTGTGATGCGAAGCGTGCCGCTATAGACCCTGTGTTGCGCGCACGTCTGGAAAGGCCAACAATGTCGCACTCTGTTCGCGCAGCTAATCAGACCGCTAAGCATGAATGTGTTGGAACACGAGTGATTTGGCACTTGCATTGCGGGCTGTAATTACCGATGCGCAAGCGCGCACAACCGAGCAACGCAGCAAGGACGAGCAGGGAGCGCCCGTACCTGCTAGCAGACAAACCGGAAGTCGTAGCGTCTTGGTCGACCAATGGACATCGTTTCCGCCGTTGACATCACCAGATTCACCCTGCTGACGTCGTGACGACCACTGCGGTTACCGGAAAGGCGAGGGGAGGAGGACGGCATTTTTTGGGAGGGTTTTGTGGCGCGCCCGCGGTGCGTAGCACTGCAGCTTTTGGCATCGTTGATCGTGACGGCATTCTGAACTCGATGCGCGTGTTTACTTGAAATGTTCAAAAAACATATGAGGTGGTTTAGGGACCCTTTAACGCAACTGTACGTATTTGAGTATTGTCTCAATATCGCTGTATTTTTTCTTTCGGTCTTAACATTAGACAGTTCAAATATATGCCCCAAAGCACTCATCACAATACTTTAGCACTTGTCGTTCTAACGCACATGTCCGCGTTGTTCCATCTGTTACCAAGTGCTGAAAAATATATATACCATGCTTTCCCCCAAGCAGCTTTTTTTATTCCTGATATAGCCAGGAGGAGGAGGAAACAACATTATTTTGTCAATTTGGCTTAGTTAGGGGTGGCTACCAGCCGATGCCTTGCAGCCACCTCGTCGGCCTCGCAGGGGCGTCCGAGTAAGCAGGCGTTTGGTGTGTTGCCACACCACGGACCCGAGCACATGGCGGTTGGACCCTCCGCGTTTATGGCCTCATCGACCAGCTCCCAGAACCATACATTATAACTGGTGACTTTAATGCTCATCATACTCTTTGGGGAGTCTCGCGATGCGACGCGAGAGGTCGACTCATTGAAAACTTCCTTGTTAACTCCGGTGCGTCCCTCTTCATTAAGAAAGAACCAACATATTACAATATCCATAATAGTTCATATTCATCAATAGACCTGTCAATTGGCCCTGCCTCACTTTTCCCTGATTTAGAATGGCGTGCAATTAAAATTCATTCGGAAGTGATCATTTCCCAGTAACCCTAAACTTAGTAACCGAACATGACCCTCTTCCCCATGTCCCTCGCTGGAAACTGGCCTCAGCTGACTGGGAATGCTTTAGGGAATCCACGTACTTATCACGAGATTTTATAAATAATTTTGCTTTAGATCAAGCCATACCATATTTTACTGCTTTTATCATTGACGCCGCTGAGAAGTTCATTCCTCAAACAAGTGGCACTTCTTTCAAACGACGGGTCGCCTGGTGGAATGACGATTGCAGACATGCACGAAGGAGACAAAATAAAGATTGGGGCAGACTACGTGAATGTCCTACGGCTGACCACCTAATAGAAATTAAACATGTTAAATCCCAGGGAAGAAGGACGCGAAGACAGGCTAAGAGGGCAAGTTGGGAGAGGTTTCTCTCAGGTATCAATTCGTATACTCAGGAGGCAAAAGTATGAGACAGGCTAATGAGGTTAAAGGGAAAAGAAATCCATCCGTTGCCCCTAGTGAATGACGAAGCGAACAGCTTGGAAGACCAAGCTGATGCTCTTGGCGAACACTTCGAGCGCTTGTCTAGTTCAAATAATTATTCTGAGGCATTCCTAATGCACAAACAAATCGTAGAACGCAAGGCTATTGACCGCAAATGCAGACAGAACGAACTCTATAACATGCCTTTTAACATCGCCGAATTGAGAGCCTCCTTGACTGCATGTCGGAGCTCTACACCTGGACCTGACAGGATCATGTACGACATGATTAAACACATCCACAGTGATACTCAAATAACGCTACTCGTACTTTTCAATGCTATATGGGCGGCCGGGTACCTAACTACTACTGCATGGAAAGAATCCCTTGTCGTTTCAATTTTGAAACAATGTAAAGACCTCAAATTAGTAACAAGTTACCGCCCAATAGCCCTCACAAGTTGCATTTGCAAACTCTTTAAGAAAATGATAAACCGTCGCCTTCCTTGAGTCAAACAAAATTCTTGATCCAGATCAGTGCAGTTTCAGAGAAGGACGGTCTAAAACCGACATCTCGTGCGCATCGAAGCAAACATTTCTGATGCCTTCATACATAAACAATACTTCTTATTCGTGTTTCTCGACATGGAAAAGGCGTACGATACAACCTGGCGTTACGGAATCCTACGCGATCTGTCGGCAATGGGCATCCGCGGTAATACGTTAACCATTATTGAAAGCTACCTACACAATCGCACATTCCGGGCTAAAATAGGTAATGCACTGTCGCGGCTATTTATACAGGAAAGTGGTGTACCCCAGGGAGGCGAGCTCAGTTGCACGCTCTTTATCATCAAAATGAACAAACTTCGAGCTTCACTACCACCAGCTATTTTTTATTCCATCTACGTGGACATATACAAATGGGCTTCAAGTCCTGTAACCTGGCCGTGTGCGAGAGACATGTACAGCAGGGGTTGAACAAAGTATCTAAGTTGGCAGACGAAAACGGATTGAAAGTAAACCCCCACAAAAGTTCTTGTGTTCTTTTCACAAGGAACAGAGGCCTGATCCCAGATCCTTGTGTAGGACTGTGTGGACAGCAAATGCATGTGAACAAAGAACACAAGTGCTTAGGCCTCATACTTGACTCTAAGCTTACCTTCAATCCCCAGATAAAATATCTCGAGGCGAAATGCCTAAAAACCATGAACCAAATGAAGATTATATGTCAGTAAACATGGAGCAGCGACAGGAAGTGTCTACTGAACCTTTGTAAGAGTCGGATTCGTTCGCGACTAGATTATGGGCTGTAGTATATCACTCTGCCGCCCCAAGCGCTCTAAAAATGCTAGATCCCGTTCACCATCTATTTATCGGCCTGGCCACCAGCGCTTTCAGAACAAGCTCTACAACTCGAAACGATGATCGTTAATCACCGAAACCCTGG